>NC_090934.1:1452260913-1452563943 GCF_040938575.1 Ambystoma mexicanum | reverse complement strand
TTGTACTGAGGGTCGATAGCTATCTGAATTTTATTCTGTTCTTTTGTAACTGGATTCAGTATAAAATAAAGTGCTTTGTATGTTCCTTTGTAACCTGTGTTTGGTGTGTTTCCTTTTTGGTTACCCTGCCTCATTTTATTTCCTTGTTTTCACAGACTGGTCCGCAACAATTGGCTAAAGGATTTGGGACTACAAAGGGGCATGAATAGGGGCTAAAGGGTGATGGTGTAACAAACTGGTCTTGGGGCAACAAAATGGGGCTAAAGGGGTCAAGAACAGGGATTAAAAGGGACAAGAACATGGGCTAGGGGCAGCAAAAGTGGTTAAATGGGTCTGGGGCAGCTAAAAGGGTTCAGGAAAACAAAGGATCTGTGGGCAACTAAAGGGGTTAGAGGCAAGATAAGGGGAAAAATTACCCTGGGACAGTTAAAGGGGTTCAGGGAAAACAAAAGGGCTAAGTGGGGCTGGGGGTCCAGGAAAGGGTCACAACAGTTTAGGGGGCAGCTAAAGGGGTTAAGGGGCAGCAAAAGGGGCATGAACAGGGGCTGAAGGGTGACAGGGCAACAAAAGGGTCTAGAGCAACACAATGGGGCTAAAGGGTACAAGAACAGGGGCAACAAAGTGGGCTAAATGTGACTGGGGAAAAGGGGCAAAACTGGCTTGGGCCAGTGAAAAGGGTCATGGGGCAAGAAATTAGGCTAAATGGGACTGGGGGATCTAGAAAAGGGGCAACATGGGTCTGGGACAGCTAAAGGGGTTGGGGCAACAAAAGGACGCAAAGGGTGCTGGGAGGAGGAAGAAAGGAGCTCACTTTCCTTTTTTGAATTTGCCGCTGCCTCACAGCACCACCAGGAAGCGTTCCAGTCTTGCTCCAGCCAATCAATGAGTGGCTGGGGCAGGGGGGGGGGAAGTGCTCCTGGTGTGCTGGCAGCACTTACAGAAGCACGTCTGCCTAACTTCCTGTCCTGCCGCCTGACTTCCTGTCCTGCCGCAGCCAATCAATGAGTGGCTGGGGAGGGACCGACATTCAGGCGGCCGGGACCGTAAGAGAGGCAGACGGCTCCTGTAAGTGCTGTCGGCACACTAACAGGAGCCCGCTTTTTTCAGTCTTCTTTTTCTAAAGCGTGGGTGGAGCACCTGGTGAGGCTCGTTACCGGCCCCTGCTTTGGGCAGGCCCTGGCCTTATAGGGGGTCAGGCCAGAGCCCTAGGTGGGGCTCAGGCCGGCCGAGCGCCGCTGGGCTCGCCCATCTATGGGCAGGAGGATGGCTCAAGCAGCACATGCTCGACTTGGAACAGGACGATGGTGTGTATCACCATTTAGCTAACTCTGGCCCCTAGGAAATGGGCCAGAACAAGACGGAACTGCGGTCTGGCAACGTTTGTCCCATTGGAGCGCCATTCCCTTCCATAGCTAAAACCCTCTCAGGCTAGACTAACCAGCAGTCCCCAAAATCTGCTCTGAACCTGGGCTTGGGATCACTCACACACACCTACCACTCCAGTAGACTCGCACACGCGAGACTGAATGCTTAACATATGAGCTCTGTGCAGAAACAGTGCAAGTCTCACTCCTGCTGTCTAAACAAGGTGATTCACAGACCTGTTTTCTGTTAGGGTGAGAAGTGTGACAAATGAAAAGAGCACAGAGCTAAATTTGCATATTTTGACTAGAAGGTTTTGATGCTGAATCACTAACATAAACATATTTCAAATATACAATTATGTGGCCCTTCTTATGCTACCAAAATGCTCTTTGCTTTTATGCAAATCATCAAGATTGGGTTCCTTGAATAGAAAGGGTGCTGCCGCTCCACACACAAAGAGGGGTGTGCTTCCTAGAGTACATGTTTTCAACTTCCACAACTCAGCCTTTCAATCCCCTCAATCGACCTTTGGCTCTCCAGATGTTTTGGAGTACAGCTCCCATGATCCCTAGGGTGACCGGATACAAAAAAAAAGAAAAAAAAACGGGACAGGCCATGGACACAGAAGTAGGACTACAGTGAACACAAGCAGGACTCTGATAAAACGGTAGTCCTACTTTTATGTCGCTGGCTTGTTGCAGGGGGTGTGTTCTAGGCACACTCCTCTCTTTGGAGGAGAGCGACCAGGGAGGGAAAGGGGGAGAAAATGGAAGCGTGAAAAGCCTTCACGTGCTGGAGTTCTGAATCAGTTCCCGGCAAAAACCGGGACCGCAGACACCCGCCCATCCAAGCCGGGGATGGGGTTAAATAAATAAAACAGCTCTCTGGACCCCGGGACAGAGGGCGATTTCACCGACCGTCTCAGGAAAACCAGGATGTCTGGTCACCCTAATGATACCCCAACATGGACTACGCCAGCTAGGGCTGATGCGGGTTGTATTTCAAAACATCTGGGAGCCAAAGGTTGCAGTGCCATGCCCTAAACCAAGTACCACATTGTGGGTAATACGATGATAATGTTAACACCAGTTACCAGGTGCTCTTTTTAGTGGCCGACTGCTCTCAAAGCATGTTGGGATATCTGGGATTTCGGCAGACCATAGTCTGACATTGTATGTATAATAGCACATGGCACTACAGGAAGAACATTACAAGATACACTATTGCAAGAAAATGACAGTTGCTCTGGTGGACATGACTAGTGCTTCTATGTTATCTTAGTTTTGTATGTGTTATAAAGTTTGTCATGCTGTGAGGTTTCCTCTGCAAGTGCAATAATTATTGCCGGCATGAAAACCAGATTTGGTCCTGGAACATGCCCAAATAATGTAGGGGTACAGTCCTAAAAGGTGGGGCAAAACCATGTTTAGAAGTGACTATCCATGAAGCAACTGATTGCAGTTGTGGGCTCTGCCATTACACGTGAAACCGTACATTCACTGTCTGCATTTATGCTATGAATGCAGTTTTCTTGTATAATGCTTCTATAGGGAAAAGGCATGCACTTTGCGTGAGAACCTATTCATTAAACAGAAAACTGCTCGTGCAAACGCATTTCCGCATGCAGTTTGTCCATCATGCAAAATGTGCATGCTGCAGTTGCTAAGAACCCATAAATCACATTTCAGACGACATCCCTTCTTCACACTTCACATATTATTCATTGGGGTGAATTCCCCCTACACACACTGGCCTTGCCCTAGTCTGCACTGTCGCACGCCACGTGCAGGGGAATGCACAGAGCAGCAGGTCTTGTCAGCCACAAACAACTGCGTCCACAATAGATACAGTCATGTGCAGCATGAGCACTCCTATTCATATTTTCTTTTACATTTTACCCCTGAAATCCAGATTACAATTAGCATTGGAGAGGACAGGCTGTGTACAGCACATCACTTGGAGAGCACGCCCTGCCACCCCAAGACTGGAGAAATACAAAAAGGGGTGGGAGTGTTGTGCAGCAAATTGGTATCTGCTCATTGCATCCAATGCAAAACAATCGAATGCCTTACAATCGAAAAAAGTGCATCGGAAAAAAGACTGAATGCATTTTTTAAAGGTAAAGGGTTTAGTTTAATTATAATGGGTTTTAAAGGTTAAAAAAGAGGGGTTGGTGACCCCCCCATTAAAAAAAAATTAAAAAAATGCTTTTGCTGCAATTATTTTCCATGCATTTTTTAGATGCAATGGTATTTCGATGGTAGGAATTCGATGCAATGACTGGGAACCCTGCAAATGTACTGTTATTGTGTACGCTCAAAAGTGGTTCACAGCTAAATATAAAATAACACGGCCAAGAAATATTCAAAGTCATTCCACATTCTTTTAATAGTTTTAACATATATACAATGGTGCAAACTGCTTACATATGTAAATAAAAAGTGTTCTGTAACCAAAAATACCACAGCATGAAAGCAAAGAAAAACATCACCTTCGCCGACTAAACAAAACAAGGTCAGACCACCAGAGTGCACAGCACCCAGTGTAGGGCTTAGATAACAGGAAAACATCATGAAGAAAAACAAACCAACAAATTGCCAAACGGTCCTGTGTAAACACCTCGAGTTGTAAGCAATCAATGCTTAGTTATTCATGTAAACTACACAAGAACAAAGAAAATCACTTCATGGCTGCAGAAACTCTTCCTAGACAGACGCCAACCCGAGTTTCGGCTTCTAGATGGCCTTCAGCTTGAACAGCTTGAACAGTGGCCCAGCCTTCTTCAGGGCAGGAGAGGTTTTCAGCTGGGAAGCAAAAATGGAAAACCACGTTCCCCAGGCTAATGTATTTGAGTCCTTTTAATGAAAAAGCACATCATTTGAAGGGCTCGCCATAGCTCTATAGCAATGGCTCTATAGTAGCGTGGTTGCAGAGGCTCGGTATGTTTATTTATTTATTTTGCATTTTTTAAGCGCTCACAGAGCCCGCATCTTAGTTGTGTATTTATAACACACTTAAATACCCAGAGGTTTCTAAGCGCGGACCCGGGAATCGAATCTGTGTTGCTTTGTGTTGTCTTGCTACCATGGCAAGCACGTTACCACTGAGCTATTCTCCCGGGTATATATGTATGTGTTGAGGGTGTGCCCAGCAGCTGAACATACAAGAAGGGAGGCTGGCGGGGAGTGAGACTTGTGCTCGTACATCACCCCACTTTCTGTACTTGGTCCCCGCTTTCAATCCAAGGAACAGTGTGCAGTCCCTGGTGGTCACAGGTGCAACAACAGTTTGCTCATTGCCAACCGCGGATAGTTACACAGGTAAAGCAATGGTCCCTGAAATGAGGTAATCCTGAATTCGCAAGTTCGAATCTCTTGACGGGACTGAATTAGCCTGTCATCCTTCTGGGGTAGATAAATCAGGTATCTTTCAAGTAACACCTGTTGCTGCAGCGCCTAGAAGCTGGAGGCATCTGGCATGAAACTCTCTCTATGGACCCAATATTAGTATTGTAGCATACGGCTTTCAGTAACAATTGTGAATCGGGCTTTGGGTATGTTCTGTTTAGCTTTGGATACGATCTAATGTCAAGTTTTTCAAAGAAAATCTTGGCTTCCCCACTTGAGCAAATCTTGTGACCCTGGCAAAATGGCATCACCTCACTATTGCCTTCTTTTCGAACATAATTGTGTTTCGATAGAAGAGAACTCAGTGTGTATAGAAAAGGCCCTATTTATGTGTGTTGTTTAGAAGAATATATGAATTAATTGATATGCCTTTTTTATATGGTACTTACAAGGCTCTGCAGTTGTTTCCATTCTACGCTACAGGTAATGCACAAATTAACCACTTATAGATTGCACTCAACAAGCTCCCTCGTGACAACATCACTTTTGATCATGGCTCTCTTCTCACTGAAACGCAAATGTGTTTAAGTCTTATAACCTGAGGGGGCGGTTATGATCAAGGTATAATGACCCACCTCCAAGTTATTGCCTAGGGCGAAGCAGGGGAGGGGGGCTATACACTGGGGAAGGGACATTGTTCCAAGTGATCCTGAGTCCTATAAGGCAATAAGCACATAGATATGGGCAATTCAAAAAGAAAGTGAATTATTTTAAGCTGCTACTTAATTCAGGATGTCTGGCACGAGGTGTAAACAGATTTTAGACTGCATTCTGAGCATTTTCATTGGCTGAGAGGAGGTCTATAATCGAATCCATGTGCTGATAAATATTACAATCCTTAAAGGCATATGTATTATAAATGTATGTATACACATACACTGAATACATAGAACTGTGGCTACCATATCTTTTCTACCCCCCCCCAACGCCCCCTCCGCCCCCACGTTGTTTTCTTGCACTTTGCATGTCTTCACAACAAACATTATATGCGCACACTCTCCATGTGTGTTTCTCTTTTAAACAGCAAACCCTGAACCCAGCTGAGTTGAACGTCAGGACAGAAATCCAGTGTGCAGTCACGGAATCACCGTGAGGCTCGGTGCTGCCCCTCTAAATCAGAAACTGCGGGTGTGGGGCCCAGGAAATTGAATAACTCACACCAAGGCCCTTACTCTCGTCTGTGAGGATGCAGAGGAAGGCCTTACCAAACGGGTGTGGGTGGGGTCTATCGGTGCGCGCGCGTTCTGACGGCAGGGGCAATGCCCATGCCGGTGTGAAGCCCCCAAGCACGTCCATGCATCCTGCACCCGGGTGGGATTTCCCGGTGTGGAGAGATGTGCGTGTGGTAGGCCTTATTTCTTCCAGGCCTGCGTCAGCCAGGTCCAGTGAGTGCAAACGCATGCTGAAAGGGTGGCTGCCCTTTCTGAAATGGGGGTGGGGGGTCATTCCAGGCCCGGGAGGGTAGCTCAGGGGCTACACGTTTGTCTTGAAAACAAAACAACAGAGAGCAACACAGGTTCGAGTACTGGTCCCCCCCGCTTAGAGACTGGTTTCTAGTATTAACCTGGCCTTTGTTGTAAGCAGCCAAGCACAGGGATTTCCTTCCACCAGCAGCCCAGATGTGGGGGGCAGCATCATTCCCAATGGGTGGGGATCTTCTCTGTGATGTCATTCGGCAATCTAAATAGGGGGGGTTAACAGTAAAGCATTGTTGCTGAAAATGATGCGGGGGCCATGACATCTAAATGAAAGGGGCCCCTGCCAAATGAGTGGGACAAAATGGTGTGCCACATCAGTTGGGGGGGGTGAGGGGGGTAAGCGGGACAAACAGCCTTGTGTCCCCGCCCCTAAAATAACACCCATGGCGGTTAATGTTATAATACAGTGCCTGATTAGGAAAAGGAAAACACTCTGCACCCCCTTTACAGGCAGTGAGCAACAATGCTGCCCGCTATATAGTCTCACAAGAATGCCAAAACCCCAGCTGAGAGCTCTTAGAGCACAGCCTGTCCGCACTAATGAACTCCCACCTCTGCCTCTGCACGCGCCGCCGTCCACACGAGCCTCGTTAGGGAACACACAGACAATGTGTTGGAACTGTACCACTCACTAATGAGGATGCGGGTCGGCCATTTCCAGCTCTTTCAGGTCAGTTTCAAGAGGGCCCGGGAAGCTCTTGTCAATTACCGAAGCTGGGGGCCGGCAGATGTGTTGGACCCGGCGTTGCTTGGACAATTACGGAGTCGGGGGCTCTTATTAGACAGTTGTTTCATGCATGACGTGGGCGGCAGAAAAGTTTGCGGGACGTCAAGTTCTTAGTGTGAGTGTTGAGAGAATTGAAGGCGCCGCTATTGACCAAGAGTGCCCAAACCACCCTCCACTCCCTTGCCCTGAAGCCATATCCTATACTAGGCTGAGTAGTGTGGGCCCCCCTCCGCTCTTGTTTCTGAAACCCTAATACCTGGGGGGAAGAAATAACAATACAGAGTACTTTTTTCGTGGAAAAATTATGGCCGTAGGCTATTTTATTTTCTACAGAAAATAACACCACACCATAATGACCAACAATAAAAATCGCTTTTGGGCACATCGTGTCCAGGGGATGTGAAAGCCCCGCCTTCTCCTTGGCTATTCTCCGATACCCATGGACATCCGTTCCTGGACACGCGCCGCCGCTGCCTACGACTTTTCTTCTACCGTGTACCGTATAAAAGTACTCGGCGTGCCTGTTCCATGTTCTTTTTCTTCTTGTTGTTGGGCGGGCTGGGTGGCAAAACGTTTCCTATCCCCCTTTTCCAGGCCCTGGGAGCTTACCCGAATGAGGTGAGCTCCTACCTGGTTGTGTTCTTCCTGCCTCACGTTGGGGTACTTATACCCCTTTCCCTTTGTTGTCCCCTTGGGGGGGGCTGGACTTCCTCCTGCCCCCATTGTCTTTCCTCGCACCTTTCCCCATTTGTTGAGCATTTCCCTGGCAACAAAGAGGGTGGGGGCGCCGCATTGTCTGCCCCTCCCTCTTTGGTTCGCGCCGTTTGTTCCCCCACCCTGCGCATAATCCCCCAGGCCCTCCATCGCGTCGTACTTTGTACGACCCGGGGCCTGGGGCATAGGCTGAGTAGTGTGGGCCCCCCTCCGCTCTAGTTTCTGATTCCCTAATACCCGGGGGGAAGAAATAACAATACAGAGTATTTGTTTTGTGGAAAAATTATGGCCGTAGGCTATTTTATTTTCTACAGAAAATAACACCACACCATAATGACCAACAATAAAAATCGCTTTTGGGCACGTCGTGTCCAGGGGATGTGAAAGCCCCGCCTTCTCCTTGGCTATTCTCCGATACCCATGGACATCCGTTCCTGGACACGCGCCGCCACACCTGAGTGGGTGTTGCCTAGGCCACTCAGGTCCCCACAACAAGCGTCCCTAACTGCATCCCCGTGCTGCCAAAGCTCTGAAAATGTTATCTGAAAATACACCCATCCCTTTGTTGGAAAGGTGTACGCCACCCTGATGGAACAAATCCGGGTCATTCTGTGACAAGCCATGTTTTATGAAATGGATCCCTGAGCTCCTGCAGTACCTTTCTACTGTTTTGTTTAGTTTTTTTCTAGCTGTTTCAATGGCATGCCTCCTGTGTGCCCCGTACCAGACTATGCGGGTGATGATCTCGGACATAAAAATTTCTGTTTTCCACCAGCAGTGTGCTATTGCCCTTAATGACTCACACATGTTGCGCATTAGCTCGGCCCTGTTTGTTTTGACCAGGTTGTTACCCCTGAGGTGTATTACCAGGCATTCGGGAGGGTCCCTGAACCCGATTAAATCAGACAGCCGGGAATGTCTTCCCACAGCATTCCTGGGAGTCCCCACCAGGAGGTTATCGTCTTTTTAAAATGCAGGCCCTCTTTGAAGTCTTCTATCCACCTGCCTGCCCGTGTCACGAAAGAATGGCCGACTATCCACGCTGATCTGTATGGCCCTGTATCTGCATTTGTGGTTGGGAAAGGCATCATATCAGATTTTCTCGTACATATTTTTTGAAACATTGCAACCTCCACCCCCCAATTTTCTTTACACTCTTTGCTCCCAGGCCCCCTGCCCATGCCGATGTGGCTGCCCCTATTCTGAAAGAGTGGGTCCCAAACTCAGCTGCATCTCACCCCGCTTTCGCTATGGTTTTCTTTAGTATTGCTTGGAACTGGTATCTGCTGAGGGCTTTGCCATCCCTGTGTATCAGTAACTGCCCCCCGCCTAACGGTCGTACCTCCAGGAATTGTTTGGTAATGCACCTGGGGCAATGTTCCCTTTCTTTGATGCAGTTTAGCTCTATTGCTCTTCCCTTCCCCATTTGGTCTGTTTTTGATTTTCTCAGTATTATTGACATGCCTTTGGAGCCTATGCTGACGTCGCTTTTTGCTAGCCCGTTCCCGCGACTGTATTGCGTGCTACCAGTTCCCCGATCCTGAATGCCCCATAATATGCTAGCACGAAAGCCGTTCTGAATAACCTAGTCTCATAACTGTCTCTACATGTGTCATGCAATAATTGTAACAGCTTCACCACTTTTTTAAAATTCAAAGATCTTCTGCTGTCTGGTTTCCTTCCTTCCAACTTTGCCCAACCCTTCATTGAATATTTTATCCGTGGACTAACTGTTGGGTCTATCGCACCGGCCACTTTTGCCGTATATGCGACCGCGGCCAAATGCGCTGCTGCCCAGCTTTTCCTTTTTCCTTGCGCAAATGCTTTCGCCAAAAAAAATCACACATTTTGGAAACTGTAATTTCCCCCACTTCTTGTAAACCTGTTCCTTCTAGCACATCAATCACATGTTTTTCATACTGCTTACCAGTCTTGTATGTTATCGCGCTCCTTGCCAATCTTTCTATCACTTGACCTTGCTCCTGTGGTTTTTCCTCCTCTTCTGAGTCAACCTTGTAGTTAACCGATCTTTTCCCAGTGCTTCCAGTGGGGCCCATGCCTTTTTTGGCGTGGGCGTTTTCATCCATTTTGCGTCCGGCCGTAGCTCTCTGAACTTGCCCCACTGGAAACGAGACAATGCGTCAGCAACCAAATTTTCCTCTCCAGCGATATGCCTCGCCCTTATGTTAACATTATTTTTTAGACAACCCAATGTTATTGCCCTCATTAATTCCAAGACCAACGGGCATGATGCGCTTCCGTTATTTATCACGTGCACTACTGCCATGTTGTCAGACCAAACATTTAGCTCTTTGTTGTTTAATTCTGCCTCCCATGCGCACAGCGCTACCCAAATCGGGAACAGCTCTAGCAGCGTAATATTACTTGTCCATGCAGCCTCGTGCCATGACTCTGGCCAACCTTCTGCGCACCATTCTGTACCCAGTATCGCTCCATACCCAAAGCCCCCGGCTGCATCCGTGAACAACACCCTTTTGTCTTGTTCATTTATGGGTATTCACCATATTACTGACCCGTTAAATGATTTAAGGAATTCGCTCCACACCTCTAAGTCTTTCTTGATTCCGCCACCCATTCTGACTCTGTGGTGTTCCTCTTTTGCCTCTCTTGTTTTCTGTTCCACCCTCCTCTGGAATATCTTGCCTTGCGGTATGACCCTGCCAGCAAAATTTAGTTTTCCCGCTAGCGATTGCAATTCTTTTACTGTGGCCTTGTTTCTCCCTTTCAGGTCCTTGATTGTGCGCAGTAGGTCTGCCACCTTCTCTTCCGGGATCCTACACACTCCTATCCGTGAGTCAATTTCAATTCCTAAAAATTGGATTCTCTGTGTTGGGCCCATTGTTTTTTCTTCCGCCAGCGGGAAGCCCCACTCCCTTGTTACTGCCATGAATTTCCTTAATGTATCCTTACATAGCTTGGAACCCTGTGGTCCCACAAACAAAAAATCATCCAGATAATGAACAACTTGCGCCTCCGGCAACTCTTTTGTGAATGCCCATTGTAGGAATGAACTCACTTTCTCAAAATATGCGCATAAAATGGCACAGCCCATCGGGAGGCATTTATCGACAAAATATTCGCCCTCCCAATGCATGCATAACCACTTCTGTGACTCCCTATTCACTCGTAATAGTCGAAATGCTGACTTCATGTCGCCCTTTGCCATCCATGCCCCTTGACCCGCTTTCCTGACCACTTGTACCGCTTCCTGAAAGTCTGAGTAATTCACGGAAGCTGCCTCTTGCTCTATGCCGTCGTTCACTGATGCCCCTGGTGGGTATGATAAGTGGTGTAGCAGCCTAAATTCGCCTGCCTCCTTCTTAGGGACCAAGCCTAGTGGTGAGCATATGTACTCGGAAAATGGTGGTGAACTGTAAGGGCCCCCCATCCTCCCCAGTTCTACCTCCTTCCTGATTTTCTTGCCCACTAGTTCTTTGTTCTCTAATGCGGATTTTAGGTTTCTAGGGGTATTCTGGGACCCGTGCCCCTTGAAAGGGATGTTGAAACCCTCTTGAAATCCTTGCCTGATTGCCTCAGCTACCTCCTGGTCTGGGAAGACCCGTAGCCATTTCTCCATTTACTCGATCTTTACTGGTGTGACCCCTCTCTCTACTTCACCCTCAATTCTGTTTTTCCTGCACCCTGTGCGTGCTGGATGTCGCTCTGGTGCATTTGGCAGTACTATGTTCCCCTTTACAATTCTCGCATCTGTGACTAAATTTGCATTTCTTACCCCAGCTACATGGTATCCCATTCTCGAAATTTCTGCATTGGGCTGACCCTGAATTATCTGTCCCATTGCTCCCCCTACCGCCCACTTGGGCTGTTGGTAGTATGTTGCTCTGCCAACTTCTCTGAGTGCTGTACTGTCTGCTCCGAAAACTCTGATCCCTCGTTCTGTCGTAATAGTTATCGTATCTCCTATTGTTATATCTGTAATCACCTCTGTAGTCGTTCTGCCAATATTGTTTCCTATGATAGCTTCCTGTACTACCCTGTTCTTTGTTGTCCCATTTTTCTTTCAGCACATTAAATATGTACAGGTTGTAGTTTTCCTCATTCCAACCTATGTCTGGAAAGCAGTCCATTTCCTTCCTAAATTCGTGGTCATATTCTTTCCATGCCTCTCGCCCAAATGCCTTGTACACCTTCAAAACCTGCTGTTGGTATGTTACTAGTGATGCCCCGTCTTCCGGGTATTTTTGCAGGATAATGGTGGACATGATCTGAAATGCCGCCGTCCAATTATCAAAATTTCTTGCTACTGGTGCCCTTTTTAATAAGCCCTTCTCATCCTCTTTTACATCCTCTATTGATACATTCTGACCTCTTCTTTGCACATCTAGTAATGAAAAGATGTCTATGAGCTCTTTTCACCATATATTTTCCTTCACCTTCTCACTAATGTACCATGCCTGTGCCTTCAAAGAACGACCTTGCGCATCTTTTCCAACCGTGGGCCTGCCATATTTTGTCATAACCGTGGCTGGGTCTATTGTGGTTACCATGGTTGACCCTGTTGCAGGCACCGTTGGGCTGGTGGGCGTTCCCTGTGGAGTGGACCCTGGCGGGACCGCCTAGGCCACTGGAATGGGGACCCTTTTGTCTGTTGGCCCTGTCCCTCCTGCTCCCTGGCCGTCCCCTGCCCCTTCTTCTGTTGCTTTTTTCTTTTTATCTTTGCACATCACCCCCTTCCATTTCACCCAAGCCTGTAAGTGGTCCCTCTCCTCAACTTCGCTACTTTCTGTTTCAGACATTACTGTTTTTTGCTTTCTTTCTTTCCCTCCACAAGCTCTGGGCGACTTACCCTGAGCCGTGATGCATGATTTTAACATTTTCACAATTTTGTCCCCAATATTATTATCAAATTTTTCTGTACCTTTTTTGTTTCCTTTCTTCTGTTTTTTCTTCGGCACCTCTGTCTGCTCCTGCGGATCCCGTGTTGCCTCTCTCAACCTTTTCTGGCCTTGTGGCAGTTCAGCCTCCTCTTCGTTGCTGCTGGAATCCTCTAGTAGCAAAGGCGACATAGCCCTAGCCCTTTCCTCCTTTTGCATCACCTCCAGCACCCATTGTGGTCCGTACTCTTTCTCAGCCTTTTTGGCCCCTGCGCTCTCTTTGCCCTTTCTCCTGCCATCTCTCTCCTGCCTCCTTCTTTGCTTCTTGTGTGTGCAAGCAAATGGCCACTCTTTATTTGCACCGGATGGGTTTCCTGAAATTTCTCTGCTCCTCTTTTTCCGTGGCAGTGATTTATCAGTGTCTTTTTCTGTTCCGTGAAAAATTTTGGAAATGTTCCAATTGTCCGCACAGTAAAACGTATGCCCTTAGTTAAGGATCGAACTCACGACCTGCAGCTTATGAGACTGACTCGCTGCCTCTTGTGCTATGGAGGCTCTCCTGCCTTTGTAGCACGCGCAGCGTTAGCTTTGAATTGCGCTGTCTGTGGCCATGCCCCATTTGTTTTTTCTGCGCTCTGTTTTATGCCTCCTGACCTTATGGCACTCGAAGCGTTAACTTTCTTGTGTCCCGCTCGTGGCCATGCCCCCTCGTTTCTCACTGCCTTCCTGTCAATCCACACGGACTGGTCTTCCTCTGCGACGCCGGTTTAATACGAGCCTCCTCTGCTGCTGTCGCCCTCCTCGCGTCCTCCTACCGCTCGCTGCTACCTCCGGATGGCTGCTCCTCTGTCGCCTCACCCGGCCGCTGCTTTCCGCATACCTCGAGTGGTCAGATGCCTCGCCCAGCCTTGATGCTTGCCGCTTCGGCTGCAATGCTGGCTTCTCTTCGCCTTCACAAATCCTCACGATGCCTTGATGCTCGATGCAGCGTCCGCCCTCCGAATCCAGCTACGGCACGTTCTCCTTGCTCCCGATCCTCCCGGCCCACGGAGTGCTGGCTCGTGCCTTTCTTCGTGCTTCTGCTTCTTCCTGCAGTGGGTGAGGTAAGGATCCGATAAGCCCGCAGAGGCAAAATGGACTTTTGACACAAGTCTTTTTAAGAATAGCTAATCTAAATTAGAGACTCAAGCTTAATTGTGTTTGAATTACAGATGGGGGAGATGCTAGCTTGGCGCTTTGAGACTGTGAGACTCTGTATTCGTGCCTTGAAACACTTGTGTATAGGCGCGTTATAAATGCCATATCATATCATACATCCATGACTCTAACCTTCACACAGTAGGTTAGTTTGAACCATACATTATTTCAGAAGCAAATATGTTTGCATTTTTAGACATGCATCATGAGGTACTCACATAAAGAGACATATTCTATTTCTTACAACTTACCGAATTGGTGAATTCGCCCAGGGGGTTGATGAATGGACCTGATATCACGAGATCAGACAGGTTAGTGCTCAAGGGCTAAGTACTAGCTCTAAGGACACTAGAGCTATGGTTGCATGTCATTTCATTGCGGGATGTTTTTTCACAGGTTTTTTTACCGCTGATTTTTTTACGAAAAAACTCATCAAATTTTTTATTTTTTATTTTTTAGATGGGTCCCCCTCCCCCGTGGATTCCCCGCAACTCCCGTTAATTTTTTGTATATTCCCAAACACCCACACCCAATTTATATATTTTTGTAACCCCCACAAAAAATTTGATACTTTTTTCAGCAAAAAAATCACTGTAAAAAAACCAACGAAAAAACATCCCGCGATGAAAGGACGTCGTACCGAGTGACTGTACATTGAACTCATAGATACTTTCTCTTTCATCTTGTATAGTTCACAATACCAGACAGCAGTTACACCTGAAGAAGGGGCAGTACGTCCCGAAACGCGTAGTGTGGTGTCTACAACAAGCATCACGTTAGGAAGACTTTGTTTTGCTGATGTGGCACGGCTTGGATACGACACAGAACTGTGATTCAGTCACACAAACATATGTATTGAATCCGTGTCAATGTGTATTGTGAGAAGTATGATGAATATTTTTGCCTGATAAAAACTCTTCTGTTCCATGAATTCAATGAGTGGCAAACCTTCATGGGTTTAAAAAGGAGTGTTTGAAGTCAAATGATTGTATTGAAGAAGGATACAGTAATTGACTATTGACTCTTTATTCATTTTTATATAAATGAATAATTTGAGCTTTTTTCATTAAGTGTTAATACATTTCTGAACATAATAGAGGAAGCGGTTTTCTTTCCAACCTCGTGAGAGTGACTGGGTCATTCGTCAGTGTGACTGATGGATTGTGTTGGTATTGTGCTTGATATGACATGATATAATAGTTTATTCATATAGCGCCTATACACAATGTGTTTCAAAGCGCTTCAAGGCAAGGGAGGGAACAAGGGAAAATACAATGACATTCTTACAGGCCATGAACAGTAAGGATGTGAAATTAACTATCGTACTCGGCCTGACGACATTTCAGATAGTGCAAGAGCTAAGACATAGATAAGGAAGGGAGGGGGGAGTGGGAAGGAAATGGGAACAGACAGGCGACTACCGTGCTAGGCCTGATGACATTTCTGGTAGAGCCGGAGAAAGACACGAGGTGAGGGAGAGGGGTGCAGAAAGGTAGGGGAGGAGCAAAACAAGCGAAGACACACGAAAAAAAGACACACGAGGAGCAAGTCGACAAGCATAAGAAATAGGTAAGCAAAGAGGCGATTGTAAATTGTACACCAAAAACCAGTCATGAAGTATGCTTGAATCGAATTTGGGTTGTTTAACCGTGATGGATATGTTCGCGGCAGAAATGACTGTAACCGTTTTGACCGAAAATACACATTTTAATACGGTCATTTCTGCCACAAACATATATATTGCCTTTGTGCCCCCGCTCCCCATCCACGTGTCTTGGGGACACCCTCACAACCCCTGCCACACACTTATACCGTTTAATGCGCAACACTCGCACGAGCCGCCCACTGTCTCCTGTTGGAGGTTGAACAAGGGTAGCCTTGTTCAACCCCAACCCGTCTCCTCTCCTGCGTCACCTGTTGTTTCCACTGACGTGGACGGGACCCGGTGTCTCAGGGTCCTTTTTTTTTGTTTTTCATTGGTGAGCAGGGGACACCCCCGCAAACCCCGATGCCATTGTGGCAAATAAAGTGGCAGGGGACACCCCGCAACCCTTGTTCATTAGAATGGCACCATACGGTAAATATGTTCTTTTGGGGTAATTCCCATGAATCGAAACAAGAAAATGAAAAGTCTGTCTTGCTGTAGGACTACTGAACTTTGACAGCAATACATAGTGGAGTAAATATTAGAAGCGTTAATGCTGATAGGAGGTTTGTCTAAAGGATGCAGTAATCTGAGCCTTGCATGCAAGAGCAGGGAATAAAGGGATCATGTCGCTACCAGTTCAGGATTCTCTCTCCATCCCATTCAATGGTCATTGCTTGGACCAAATCTTTATGAGAGGAGTCGCAGAGGAAGACTGTGGACACCACTCCTCTTGCTTGGAGCGACTACCCTGCACTGGGCTTGAGGGTCTGTGCCCATGGGTCTAGGTAATCCTGCGGTAAATAGAAACTGCTTTTGATGTCTTCTAAGCACCTTAGTGGTCATTTGCCAGATTTTTCTCTGAGACCCCTTGCGTAAATATTAGAAGCGTTAATGCTGATAGGAGGTTTGTCTAAAGGATCCTTGAGGGAAAGTATAGGGAGCCTGGAAGAGGGAGTGCTGCTACGGCCTCTGTGATGGCTGTCATTATGGACTTATCCAGCATCTGGATCCATGCTGGTGATGCGGCGGTGGCATCGCTCTGCAGTCTGACCCGGAACCAGCTGTTTTGACAGTAAATCTATGAATGAAGGCGATGATGCAGTAATCTGAGCCTTGCATGCAAGAGCAGGGAATAAAGGGATCATGTCGCTACCAGTTCAGGATTCTCTCTCCATCCCATTCAATGGTCATTGCTTGGACCAAATCTTTATGAGAGGAGTCGCAGAGGAAGACTGTGGACACCACTCCTCTTGCTTGGAGCGACTACCCTGCACTGGGCTTGAGGGTCTGTGCCCATGGGTCTAGGTAATCCTGCGGTAAATAGAAACTGCTTTTGATGTCTTCTAAGCACCTTAGTGGTCATTTGCCAGATTTTTCTCTGAGACCCCTTGCGTTGAGTACTTGGGGTTGATGTCAACTGATATTCAGAGAGTTTACGACGTCAAGAACCACCTTGGATCTTGCCAAGCCTCTCAGCGATATCATTCTTGGCTCTTTGTCCTTCTCAAAGAGCCGAAGAAGCACTATCAGAAGACTAGGCTTTGAGGCAATCCAAAAATGAGAAGGCTCGACCCTTAGCTCAGCAGATCTTCTCTGCACGAAGAGGCTATCATTCATGATAAGGCGGCATTTACTCAAGATGAAATCAATTCAGTTCTTAATAAACTCAGTGAGCCTTTTTGAAGCAGTTTCTCTGTTACAAACCCTCCATGTCTAGACGGTCATATGGAACCGGCCTTTCAAGCTTTACGTCCAAAAACTGGACTATCCAAGAAATATCAATTAGAAAATGGAATTGCTAACGCCCTTATAAGGGTTTGAGGTTAGTCCTTTAAAACCTTGGTTTCAGTTTCAATGTGTTTCCATGCAGGCAGTGACTTCTTTCATTCAGAACCTGAAACCAGTGTGTAAAGGTAAAGAGGCCCCGCCGCCTCTCGTCACGTGCCAGCATGCCAGCACTTTCACCGTCCCATCTCTAATATTGTTAATTCATCACTTACACAACATGGTTCCTCCTTCACCACTCCCAAAACAAACTCCCTTGACCCAGCTGTAATGACACATTTTGCTGGTTTCCCTCGGATGGCTAAACTGCTGGGAAGTGCGGTTACGTCTCAGCTGGATACTTTTCTGGAAAATCGAAATTTTGGGATGTTTTTCTATCAGGGTTTCCAACCCTGCACGGCACAAAGTCTCCTCTAACTACGGCATGGGCCATATACTGGCCAATGACAAGTTCTCACCAGCCTTTGACAGCGTTGACCATGAGGTCCTTCTGTGACATTTGAGATCCCTGGTAGGCTTGCCATACGTGGCCTTTTAAGAGTTCAGCCCTTCCTGACAAGTAGATTTCAGAGAGTAGAATTGCGGAGCAGTACATTTCGGCACCGCCAGTTCAGCGCGGGCCGATTTGGCACGGACATTTTGCCGCTGGAGCTGGTTTGGCACAGCCTGTTTGGTGCAGCCAGTTTGGCACAATTTTTATTAACATTGTACTTTTAACATAATAAAATATTAAATAGATAATTAGGGCTGTTGCGAACCCTGACTGCGTGTCTGAACAGTTAAGGCAAGGCTGTGAAAACAAAATCAAAATATCGAGGCTGAGTACCCCAAAAGGAAATACACCGAACACGGGTTACAAAGGAACATACAAATATCTTTTTATTTTATACTGAACAGTTACAGAGAAAAAAGGTAACAGATAGCTATCGGCCCTCAGTACAACACAACGAACTCCAGCGTGGTTCAGCGTGCTTAGTGAGAGACGCTGTACATTAGAATTCGTTGCTCTTTTATACCATTTGCGAACATGATGTCCAACCCTACTTCGGGTTAATATTCCTCTAATACATTACTGATCTAGGGTTCATGCCGAGTTTGCACCACTATATGCATAGGGTTTTACCTTTAATACATTCGACGACAAGTCTACACGGTAACAGTGTATTTTAGGATTTCTCATAAAGGTCTTCTCAAACATTAATACAATGTAGTTAAACAAGTGTTCTTAGTTCAGTATTTGGATACATTGTTCTTAACATATGCTCTTGGATTAGTTTCATTACACGAGTAATCCTTTGCACACAGGTCAGCGAAGGACAAGGTCTCAGTTCACGACCCCAACAAGTGGCCTGCAGGCAAGTTACATATTAATTACACACAGAGGTCAAGACGGCCATGTTGTATTTCGGAATGGCATCGTCCACCATTTTAACTCACAGGGTGACTTTACAGAGAGAACCTAAAATGGCGGATTGACCTAACATGGCGGTTTACATTGATTCTAAGGTCAGGACCTTGCAACACGTGGCTTATAAGCAGCTTGGCGTAGGCCAATATACATATATTCGTTGCAATAGGAGGTACGATATAATTTCCTGTTTGACAAGGCGATAGAGGTCTTAGCAATTTTATCTGCACCAGTTACTCATATTAATTGTTAAGAGTGTTCTTAATGACCCACGTTAATATAAGTAGCTGGTGCATTTGAAAATGATAAGAACTCGGTAGCCCCCCAGTGAGCTCTTCGGTCTCGGGGCTCTTCGGTCTCGCAGCCCTACAGGCCAGAGTTCCAGACAGCATCAACCCTTTATATTTATTTTATAAAAACAATTGTACTGCCCCTCCGAAACATGCTGGGGCCAAAAGTTCCCAGCACCGGACTGGTCGTGCCTAACAGGCAGCGCCAAACCGGCCCGCGCTGAAATGGGGTGTACCGTAAAATTGGGTCCTTTTTTATGTATCTCTATTGCTGCGCATTTTGGGGTGCCACAAGGGTTTGCCTCTGTCTCTTTTGGCTGTTTAATACATACATTCAACCTCTCATGGCACAGTTTTGCCCGTTTAAACTTAACCATCATTCGGATGTTGATAACATCCAAGTTTATTTTAGAATACCAGGCCCGTGTGAGGGTTTGCCAGATGTTATAGCCCGTTTAAGAAAAAGTCAGCAACTGGATGATCTTGAATGCGCTCCAGTTGAATCCAACAAAGAGTGAGATCATTTCTTTGGGCCCCAAACATCTGCTTAAAGATCCGCTAAGGGGATCCAGCCCCTCAAGTTTTTTTCCGTTTGTCTACCTCATATGTAGATAAAGTCAAGAACCTCCGCTTTATTTGGCAATCTGACTTGGGGCTGAATATCCGAATGAGCGCAGTGGCGAAAGCTGCGTAACCTAGGGTATGCCTGATGAAGCAAGCCCTTACGTGTATCCCAAGAGATGATCATGCTGAGCTAGTTGGCACGCATATAAGCTCTACGCTGAAATATGCAAACTCATTTTTTTCTGGATTACTGTCTGACCAATCCTATCGATGGCAAAATGCTACCAAATCTTACAGCATCTCGGATCTTCAATGATCTCGCCATTGGCTGCGGGTTCGCCAATGGATTGTCTTCTAGTGCTGCGAGTGGTCTTTAATGGCTTGCAATGCCTGGCGCCTCGATATTGACCATACACATTAGAGTAGTGTGAAGCTACGAGATCCCTTTGTTCCCAAAATCATGTCTTATTGGTTATCCCTGTTTGTAATAGCAACCCTAGAGGGTGAAAGGCTGCTCCTTTTGGCTCATCTCTGGAATTCTCTCCCTCTCTTCATCTTTTCATGTTATGATCTTCGCCCGGATACAGTTGGGTCTGTTCCGCTAGAGTATATACAATTTCGAAATTCGAAATTCAAAAAATTCAAAAGGAGCATGAAGGTATAGTTTGACAATTTTACTTTATTTTCTCAGGTGAAATTCAAAAGAAAATACTTCTTTGCTAAGCATAAAGCAATGTTTATTAACAATAATAATAATAATAATTTAGCATTTATGTAGCGCTACGAACCCTCAGGTATCTGAGCGCTTCTCATTATTACCCACGGTGTGCGGTGCTCATTTATCGACCTCGGAAGGATGAAAGGCTGAGTTTGGCTCTGTCCGGATTCGAACCTGCGGAACAGATTTTAAATCGAGCGCTCTACTCGCTGTGCTATTGGACTGGCATTGATGTGCCATTTATTTGTGTGTTTTACAGTTAAGTGCGTTAAACATCAAGAAGCGAAACATAAAAGGCTAGAAAACTGTTGAAATGGTGTGAACGTGGAAATAATATTTTCCAATTTTCAGGAATCAAAAGTGTCTCGTGTCCTGATCAGTGAAGCACTCATAACCATGTTTAAGTGTGCAAAAGGTGGAGGCGCTGCTAAAGCCTATGAATGGTTGTCACACGGAGGCGTGGCCTATGATTGGTTATCAGACAGAAGCGAAGCCTGTCATTGGTTGTCACACATGAGCGAAATCTATCATTGGTTGTCACACAGAAGCGAAGCCTATCATTGGTTGTCACACAGAAGCGAAATCTATCATTGGTTGTCAGAAGCAGGATGGACTACAAGGCTGAGCACTTGCAAAGCTACCCGCTGCCCATCACGATGAAGACCCTGTGAAGCCAGGCCTACTGTGACAAGTACACAAAAACCAAGAAGAATTACTAACCCACGACTACACACTCAAGCCGAGAAGATGGAGTAATGAGGCTCAAGCCGCGGTATCCAATAATCCCCGCTGACGGATACAATCTATCAGCAAGAAGAGGAAAGAATCCGCGAGGACCTGTTTCGGGCGAGGCTGGGCCTGAAACAAGGATATGGTGCATTGGACACTGGACCGAGCCTCTGAATGGAGGGATGTCGCACGTAGATCGGTAGTAACCGAGAAGACGACGCTTACTCGGAGTGAGGTAATAAGTCATATGATCATGACAGGGAGAGACGCACAAGCCGCCGATGTGACTTTGCTAAAAGTCGTGCTCGAAGCTAAAGGATGTCCCACTAGATGTTTAATACTTGTTTATTTTATTTATTTATTTGCATTTGTAAAGCACCCAAGCCCGAGGGCATCAGGGCACTGTTTCAGACCATTTACATTCATCTTGACAACAAAAGACAATACATCAGCGAAGGAGAGTACAACAGGATGGCTCAGGGGCAACATGCTCGCTCGCCTTGGAAGCAAGACAACACGGACCCCGTGGAAACCTCTGGGTGTTAAGCACGTTAAAAATAACCTTTCATATAAATAACCTATCATATCATATCATAAAAGGCCTTGTGGTTTAGCAAGGTAGGGTCGGAGGGAAGGCCTGGGAGTGCGGCTCAACAGATTGTGTTATGGAAATGTAACTAAATATATCACGCCTTTTCATTATCTGGAGCCTTTTGATTCAGCATGTAGGGGGGCTACTTTTTGGGGTGCGGATATTCTGCTGACGCAGCACAGAAAATCATCCGACTCTGTCGCTCATTGCTATTGAGAACTGAATGTTTTGTGTTGCATTCAGTTCATGAAGACACAAGTGCCCACGTTGAGTTTATATCACCACCAACAGTGTGGGGGCAAAATACCCATCCATTGGGTGACTTGAAGGCAATGGCTTCTAGCAGTGTCAGGGAACTGGAGTGGGAGCCTACCTGCCAGCCACAATAGCATACCTGCCTAACCTTCGGAATTTTTCCAGAGACTCTGGAATTTTAAGCATTTCTCCTGCTCTCTGGAAAAGTCCCTTGAATCTCAGGAATTTTGAGATTCTTTCCGGGTCCCGTCATATTCTCCACCTGATTGGCTGCCGCCGGTAGCCAATCGGGTGGAGAAGTGGGCGGGACCCGGAAACGGCGCAAAATGTTCGTGTCCACTGCCCGCATCACCACTATATGAGGCCGCTGCTTACTCAATGCGACCCCCGACCGCCGTAATTATAGTGTTTTCAATCCATATCATTGGATGGAAAGCACTATTATTACGGCGGCGGTGCCACGTTCATTTTGCTAACCATAGCACTGAAAATCATTAATTCAATGCTATATGAAGAAGGGAGGCCACACAGATTAACAGGTAAGTGGGTTTATTCACACGGAGCTCGTCCGTCGCCCTCCTCACTGCGAGCCGCTCCCCCTCACGCTCCAACTGCCATCCTCGCTGCGGTCGCGCGGCTCTCATTAGAAACATAAACACGAGAGCACGCGCGACCACCGCGAGAGACTTTATGTTCTCTACACATCTTCCCCCTCAATCAGGGCAAATATATATTTTTAATAATGCTTATAACTGTAATGTAAAACTTAGCAACAATTAAAATTAATCAGCAAGTTTGTCTGAACCAAAATACAATAAAAAATTAACAGTAGCACATAGCTTGCGCATGACCTGAGTACCCTCAGTATCCATCTACATCATGTATTCCTTAAACATGACGTGAGCACTTCAGTGTCAAGTCTCGTAATCCCTCATCCACACCGGCTTAGACCTAGCCCTACGTGAAGAATCTTCTTCGACCTTTGACCTCTGAATGTCATCTTCTCTGACCTTCCCACCTGTCTTTCCCATGTTCTCATCCGGCACCCTTCCTTTCACCTTCTCATTCAATCTCGTATTATCCTCCTCCACCTTCCTCGCCTGCTTTTCACCTTCACTCCTTTCCTCATCACCCACCTTCGCCAGCCTTCCTTTCGACCACACTTCGCCACCTTCCAGAATTACCACATTACCTTTTACTGCACATATCTTCTTAGGACCCAGAAATCTACTTTCCACACACTTGTTCACTAGTCTAGGGTTTTTGACATACACTTTTTCCCCAACCTTCCATTCACGTTCTTTCACCCTCATCCTGTCATCAAACAGTTCCTTATTTCTTTCCTGACTCAATGCAATAAGTTTCATAATCTGATTCCTGTCAACATTAACCACTTTGGCCATTCCTAGCCATCCTGGACAAAGCCTTGTCCCAGGCTCCCTTCCCTTCATCGAAACAAATGGAGATACTCCCGTCACAGAATGTGGCGTAGTGACATAATTCCATGTCATCATCCTCAATACTTCCCTCCATGGTTGCCTCGACTTCATGGCCAACTGCAGGCCCCCTTTTATGTACCTGTTAACTCTTTCAACAAGTCCATTGGCTTTAGGATTATACAGAGCAGTCCTTGTGTGTTTTATACTGTATCCTGTAAGAAACTTCTTCATTGCTCCCGACACAAATTGTACCCCATTATCCGACACAATTTCAACCGGCACCCCCTCCTTAAGAAATACCTTTTCTAAGAATCCAATCAACTCCCTTGCCGTGACCTCCTTTACAGCTTCCCACTCAAACCATTTGGAATGAAAATCTACTACGACAAACACAAACTTTAACCCATCTCCCAGACCCGCCACCGGACCCATTATGTCCACTGCTAACTTGCTCCACGGCTGGTCCGGTACCACATTTGGTATCATCGGAGCCTCTCTCACCACTCTGTATTTTTATTTTTAAAGGAGCAGAATGAAGAAGGGAGGCCACACAGATTAACAGGTAAGTGGGTTTATTCACACGGAGCTCGTCCGTCGCCCTCCTCACTGCGAGCCGCTCCCCCTCACGCTCCAACTGCCATCCTCGCTGCGGTCGCGCGGCTCTCATTAGAAACATAAACACGAGAGCACGCGCGACCGCCGCGAGAGACTTTATGTTCTCTACACTATACTAAGCAAAATGAAGGCTACAACAACCGAGTTTACCTTTTTGACAGGTGGGCGGGGTGTGTGGGCGGAGCCGTGTGCAAATGGGCGGAGCCTTGTGTGGCTGTGGGCGGGGCATACATCTCAGGAATTTTGATTTTCAAATGTAGGCAGATATGCACAATAGCCTTCTTGGAAGTGAGGTTAAGGGCGGCTAGGAATGGGGGAGGGGTACGTCCTCAGGGGAGGCTGACACTTTTCCAACTCTGAGTCGAATTGCGCAGAATTGATGCGCTACAGCGGCTAGTGCTGTGCATAGTGCTGTGCTTCAGGGAGCTGTGTGTGATGATCACTATTTCATCTAGGCACCAGGAGTGCCTGTGTAAACACCCCAATGGAGAGAATACTTTGGGATTGAAAGCCTACGCAGGAGAAATTCACAAGAGAGAGAACACTAGGCCTTGAAACGATATTCTTATAAAGTCCCATGAACCCAGACCATGTGTTGAAAATCAACCTACCAACCTACGAAGCACGACCGACCCTCCAGCATGTGAGTCTAAGTGCAAATGCACCCGTGTTTCGATGAGAAGCCCGGCAGGCACACGCATGTTCAGTGCGCTTGATCCTGACAAGGAGTGGCCAGGCATCTCCATGCCCCAGTCATGCGACTGCCCTTCCTGCGGCTAAATCTTCCGCCGAGATCCCGGCGGCGCCGTGGATCCACCCTAATCCATCTCTCCATTGTGTGACCCTGGCCTTTGGCTGTGGTCAACCCCCTATGTGCAGCCTGGTGGCTTTATTCCAGAGAGCAGCCCCCGCCTTAGCGGGGGGCGAGCCGGGTGACCGCCCGGGGTGCCACGCCCCCCAGGGCGCCATTAGCCCCCTTCCACGCCAGCTCGGGGAAGTCTTTCAAGGGCTCCCCCGAGCTGGCCTAGAGGGAGAAGGCGCGGCAGGCGGGTGTATTCAATGACAATCGGGTGCTCAGCACCCGATTGTCACCAAATGCGCCCCTCAACCGCGGCGCCTTCAACAACAAAGGGCGCCATTACCCCCCCCCCCAGCACGCCAGCTGGGGGCAGTCCTTCAAGGGCTCCCCCGAGCTGGCATAGTGTCAGAAGGCGTGTCAGGCGCCTCATTGTTATTAAATGAGCCTGCGGTGGCAGAGCTCATCTAACAACAACAGGGTGCTGATGGGCCCTATTCAAATAAATACCTCCTCGCCAGAGAGGAGGTGTCAAACAAAAGAAAAAGTGGCACTTCCTGGCCCTGCCCCCTTTTGCCCAGGGGCGCGTGGGGAATGGGGGGGCGCCAATTCGCCCAGGGCGCTGGGACCCCAAAGGCCGGCCCTGCCAGAGAGCACACCTTCATTTAAGGGATAGGATGTTGGAGAAATGTCCTGGATGTATAGTTGGGGTCACAGCTCTACCTAGTCCGGATTTTCTTTGACAGTGTGTCCTGGATGAGGAGTGTTACTTCTTTACTGCACCCTCTGTCTCTCTTACATCATTGTTTCTGCTCATCCTCAGGGGGGTGGGGGGGGTGCAAAGCACGTCCATGCCCTGATACCTTCTCTGGCCCATGGCATCCTGTTTGTCCGGTATGCAGTGATAGAATTGTGGCAAAATTGTCGCCTGTGCAAAAAATGCTGTGGTTTGACCCGGAAAAGCCGGTGTACCCCATTAAACCATTTAAGGGGAGCGGGGGTTGCTGGGGTGTCCACCGCTTCCCTTAAATGGCATAATGGGTCCGGGAGTTGCGGGGGTGTTCCCCAGCATCCTTTACATGGATTGCGGCGGCAAAACCACAGCCTTTTTGCCACGATATTTTGCAGCCACAGCCATTTTTGCTGCGATTTTATCCCATGAATCCCTTTGTCCCAGGATCACTCAGGTTGATTTGGCTGGAGGTTTGACCTTGTGCAGTCTGACCCTACAGCATCCCTCTCACTTGCTCACACATTATGTCACACAAACCTCCAGGGGCACCCACTGCCCTAATGTGCTATGAGGCTCTGCCAAGGATGTGTTCTACAGGCAAGAGTTCCACGCATCGCCATGCTGCTCCATTCAACCAGGGGTACCTCTAATGCTGGCCTGGGCATCTTGTAACCATCAGACCTCCTACACCAGTGGTCTACAACCACTGGTGCTCCAGATGTTTTGGACTTCAACTTCCGTGATCCTTCCACATTGGCCATGATGGTCGGGGCTGATGGGAGCTGCAGTCCAAAACATCTGGAGAGCCAATGGTTGCAGACGCCTGTCCTACACCCTCACGCATCCCCACCACAACAGTAGTCCTGATGAAGCTCTGCACCAGTGCCGGCCAGGGCTCATGCCGCGTCACTGCGCTACTGAAACAAAGCACTTGCGCTGCTTACGCGGCCTCCCAAGCCACCTCATGCCAGACACAGCTCCTTTAGAACCACACTGTCCCTGTGCACAAGTGACAGTGCTAAAGCACTGTACCCCTTGAATTTACCTTTTAATCCACAGGGCTACTACAGCGCCACGTTGCTATAGAACCCCATGGGCAGTGCTAAGCACTACATATTTGCTCTACTCCAGGATACAAGGGGTACCACTAGGTTAAGCTCTGGACCCACGTGACCCTAGATCGACTACTGGTGCTCAGTGCCACCCTAGCTAGGTTTATTCCAGTTCAGCCTGAAACCTGTCCCTGGGCAGGGCCCTCCTTTTATTTCTGGCTTTGGGATCTCAAATTGGCCTCCTTATTTTGACCCTTAGCGCAGAGGGCAGCGGTGTGAGATATAAATCCCATTCACATAACATAACATAGCTGCTACGACGTGGCTCCACAGTCGCCGAGATAGCAACAAAAGGCGATGTCCCATGTGTGGCCCTTATGCCGGGCCATGGGAGCTCTTATTTATATATGTCTAAGCCCCCCCTCACCTGTTAATAAATGGTGAGAGGCAGAACGTTTATAGCGTTTACTGATAAACTCCTCAATGTGAAACTGACTCAACAGCAAGTCAGCCAGCCTGAACTTCACAGGTGTTTATCATGAACAGAGGACAGCACAGGGGCAACGAAAACCACACAGAGCAACAGAGGTTCGAATCCCGTATACGCACTTAGGAACTGAACTCAGGTATGGTATTAGCTGTGTTATAAAAAAAAAAAACACTAAGTATTAAATAAATAAACTCGACAGCAGGATCTGTGTCTCGTTTAGTTAATTTAACAATTCATTGCCTCGATTAGTTAGTGGACATAGGGACTAACAAGTTTGCCGACTATACGACTAGTCATTAATGGTATCCCAAGGGGCCTCACTGATTACAAGATCACTATAGGGGGTATCCCTCCTTTCACGTGACTTGATGCGACGCAGAACAGCACAGATGTGCTTTTAATGCACACAAACCTTTCTAATCAATATGAAGATAGGTTTATGGTCTTTGCATCAAAAATGAATCATCGAAATTGAAATGCATCGTAAGAAATCCATCGAAACTAGATTCATCGAAATGTTATCTTTTGCATTAAAAGTACATATCCATCAAAACTTGTCCATCTAATAGAGGAATGGACATGTGTCTATGGATATGTAATTTTAAATGTAAAAGATAGCATCTTGATGCATTTTTTTAAATGTTAAAATGTTACATAGCGCTGTCCAGTGCTGAAGCACTGGCCAGCTCCTTGTGACGTTTTCGTGTTTATTGTATATTGGGTGGGGGTTCTCTCTCGAATCCCCCAACCCCCCACGCAAACCCTCCTTAACCCTAACCCAACCCTAACCCTAACTCTAACCCTTACTCTAACCCTAAATCTAACCCTTGATCTAACCCTTAATCTAACTTGAAATTTAACCCCAACCCCAAATCTAATCCTAACCCTAATTATACATCGAAATTATCCATCGAAATTCATTCAAAGAATATGCTTTTTGATGGAAAAGCAATTCAATTAATACATTTCGATGGATAGGAATTAGATGGAAATACCAGATACCATGAAGATATGCATTATCTGTAGAGCTGTGTCCCCCTTGAGAATGATATGTAAACTGTGGAAGCAGGAAGCCATGGCTCAAACCATTGCTTCCCAACATCACTGCATTACGTGGTCCTCAGCAAATCACTTTACCGCTCTGTGCCTTCTTTCCCTTAACTTGCAAAAGGTGGCTCGTCCATGAGTGAATTATTCTAATAAATTTATAACAAGCTTAATACCAGAGATTGGTTTCTAAGCACGGGACTGGGATTTGAATCTGTGTTGCGCTGTGTTGTCTTGCTTCCGAGACAAACGCGCTGCTGCGTTGTCTTGCTTCTAAGACAAATGCGTTGCTGTTGAGCTATTCCCCCTCTAACCATTACTTCCGTGTGTGCTGCAGAATCATTCTTACTGATAATGGTTAACAGGCTGCAGTGTTTCTCCATATACAGCACCAAAAAGCCACTTTTGCCATATAGCCCACCGCAAACATGAGACCTCTCAGCCCTAGTAATATAAAACATGACAGCCTGCAATATCGGTATAAAACCCTGGAAATAACGTTGTTATTACAGGCTTGTTGCGACTTCGCAACTGACCTGTCATAAAACCATGACATCACAACGTCTCTGTAATCAGTTATTACGCTTCAGCTGTGACATCACAATGCCCACTGCTGGAGCCAACAGAGAGCAGAATTCCAGCTGGCACTGCAGAACTTAATTCAATCCGTGCAGAACTTTCCAAATGCCTTACTTGCAGAATAGTTTTCTGTGTCACTTTACAGCCAAATTGGCAAGGAACTGTTTATGGTAGAATGATTAATGTTTACACTGCTGGAGTTTAACCCACGTGAGCAAGAATCTGGATTGCAATATCTAGTTTAAAGAACACTTTATTTCAATACATCGTATTAAACTGGTTGCACTATTTTTTTGCAACACAGTAGGAGCTGCATTTTCGCTTTCTTAAATTCAAACAGATTCTATATTGATTATTGGGATCAACAAATGGGAGCTCTCTTACATTATATTACGCAAGAAGCAAGGCATTAAGGGGAATGGCAGTATGTGGCCATGTATTATAAGGAATAAAACACCCCCTACCATATGTAATTGTGCATTTATAAGGTGCCTAATACCCAGAGGTTTCTAAGCACGGACCCGGGGATCGAACCTTTATTGCTCCAAGTCATCTTGCTTCCACGGCGAGCGCCTTGCCTCTGAGCTGTCCTCCGGGCCCAACGTAAGAAGGATATTGCAAGTCACCTTGAAGTTACGTGACCTTATTTGGTAAAAAAACTCCTTGGTGGCCGCAATACCCTTATAACGTACGTAAGGTAGGGGGTACTTTATCCTATATGTTGGACATTGCGAGCAGAGTTATCTTTTGGCGGGTCACTTGTGACCCACTAGTCTAACCTCAAACAAAATTCATACACATTTTACATTATAATGGTACATATTTTAAGCCTCTAGATAATTATAAATAATGTGCCCTTCTGTGTCAGTGTCTATCCTGCCTTCTCTGTGATCCATGAATGACTTAGACAGGCCATAGCAGGGTTGCTTTCCGTTCTCCTTGTTCTTGTATTGCGTTGTATTGTACATTTCTATAGCGCCAATTTTACCATTATTATAGTTTCAATGCGCTGTTAGTGGGAACGCCCTCGGCGGACCGAAGTCCAGAGAGTGTGAGAGGTCCTAAAGCACAATTATGATGCACGTGAGCAAAAAAAAAAAAAAGGCTTATCAGGGCTGGCCAGGGTCTGGTAGAGAAGCAACCCATGCGATCAGGCATGTGGGTGAGTGCTGAGAGGAGTTGGGGTGGCGTGAGTGCTGAAGACTCGGTATGTGTTCCCCGTGCTCAAATTCGTCGGAAGTGCGTGTTGCATTCTGCTCTCAGAGGTGTTGAGGTATAGTCTGATGTCAGTAGCCGGAGAATTTATGTGAATAGCAAGACCGCATTTTTGTCGTAGTCCATGCTGTATACCGATGTGTGTGGTTAGCCATGCCTGCGGCCATGGAGTGGTGTATTATATGTACCTTGCCACCATTGGTGGCCCTTTGATGTTAGGCCGCTGGCTCAGGTATTTGGCTTCTTCTGTTGGTTCTTGCGGCTGTGATAAAAACGGTTAACAGCCACAACAGTCTATGCTCCAACTAATCGCCACAGGAAGTGTATGAGTTGTGCTTCCAAATTCTTCTAGGTGGGTCAGGTGTACGTTTGCGGTGGTGGTGGTGGCGTGGTTATATCACACCACTGTGCTTCTGCTACTATTGTTGTGATTTGCCCGATTTCCATACATGCTTGGTGCAGCCACTGATGAACCCTGTGACATTACAGACATGAGGGGGCTACAGGGAAGGAAGGCAGGGTCATGATTGGGGTATGAAAGCGTTTGAGGTCCGGGCAGAAAATCAGAACATCACTGCCAAATCTTTTTTTTTTCGCTTTCAAACTTTCAAATCTCTTTTCTAGGCTTTCAAGCAAAGCCACCTTTGCAGCATTGCATCTAAAAGTGAATTACTTTTGAGAATAAGGAAAACAAACATCCCAGTCTTATGTCCCTGCCAATCAGAATATGTGACAGTGTGAATTTTGAAGTGATGGAATGACATTTTAGTTATGCAAAGAAGGGTCATTATTCACCTCCCTCCTCAAATGGCATTCATGTTAAAGAGACAAAGAGAACAGAAACGTTTATTTCTGCACCATTGACACCGCCATTCACACCTGAAATATGTGCTAATTAAAGTGAAATGCTTGGCTTTTTTGCCTGACCAATGATGTTCTTTCAGTGCATGAATTAGGAACATTTAAACCGATCTTTCATCGTTATGTTCAGACTTTCTGGGCAGTTGGTTGCAGCCATACGTGACTCTTTCATCAACAAAAAGGACGAGTATGCTTGTCCTTTTTGCATAGACTTGCATAATAGCCTGGTCGTTAAGGGGTTAAAGTCAAACGACCTGTCACTCAATTCCACCTGGGATTATAGAGGGAACAAACAGAAGGAAACATTTATAGCTAAAATTCACGAGTGACGCACCCAATACCAGCCAATACCTGGTGAACCAAAGCCCAGTGCCCAGTGCCCAGTGCCCACACCCTTCCCCGCATCCACATCCCAACCAGCAGTCACCCTTTTCTCCTTCTTGCCAATGGGCCCTCTTGCCTCTGCTTCTGCCATCATGCTGTATAATTAGAAGGAAGCAACGAATGGTGTATTCTTTGGGGGTGTCCACGGACAAGATGTATAGTTAAGAATGTGGCTTGTGTGTTGAAGCACGCGTAACCCCAGAAAATAAAACGAGTTACCTCAAAACTGAGGTTTCAGCAATTTTTAAACCTAGCCAAGCAACAGAAGCTCAACAAATATATCGTAAATGACGAAATCCAAGATGACCGACAGAGTTTAAAACTCCTGACCTTGTGCCGTTATGTGTCAGGAGCCAGAAAGCATATCAGAGTGAGAAAAGGGGCAGAGCAAAAACTCCCAGAGCCAATGGAATTGGAAAGCAAGGTGAGGAAGCTCCCTACCAATCCCAGCTCAAGATTATATCCAAAAACCAAGGAAGCAGCCAGTACATCCCATGGGCCACAGAACTGGGAACAGCGCCCACACCATCCAAAATTTTCAAAAACCTTGGAATCCTCACGGACAACGAGCTAACTCTAGAACTGCGAGTAAACGCAATAATCAAGAAATGCTTCTTCCCCCTACACACGATCAAAAAGCTTCTACCATTCTACTCCTCCGCGCACAAAACACTGGCCATCATCTCCCTCATCATGTCCAGGATAGACTACGCCAACAGCCTATACCTCAGAATGCCGGATTATTTACTGAAGAACCTGCAACGTATACAGAACGCAGCTGCCAGACTTCTCAAACTCACGAAGGGACCACATCACCCAGCACCAAAGATTCTGCATTGGCTGGCAGTCAAAAAACGGATTATATTCAAAACAATGTGCATAACACACACAGCAATACACGGCCAGGGAGCAGAGTTCATACAAACAAAAATCACCATGTACCAATCGACCAGAACACTCAGATCCAGCAACGACATCCGCCTAGAACCAAAACCATACACGAGGAAAAAACGTGGTGGTTCAGCTTTCTGTTGCCTAGCCGTTAAACTCTGGAGCTCCTTCCCCAGAGAAATATGAACCATGATGGACCATCTAAAATTCTGAAAACGAAAAACCTGGCTCTTCAACTCAGAACAGGACGGTAACGAATGAGCAAAACCTTCGCCTCTTGGAATAAACACACAACTGGAAAGACGGGGGACTATGCCAGACCACAGCGAAGTAGAAAGGCCTCTGAATGGGAGGGAGACCGAGGTGCAACCGTTCCGATATAGGGCACCACCTGAAAGAAAGGCGAGAGATGGGACCGACCTAATTGAACCACCAGTAGGGGACATTAGAATTAAAGGGGAGAAAATGGTGACCAAACAGATGGACCACTGGGCACAGAGAGCTCAAGGGCACAGGGAAGAGGTACCCCCTCCACAAGGGGCCCGTGGAGGTGATGGTTGCTGCACACCGGGAGGTGCCAGTGGGTAAAGTGATGTGGACATCCATTAGTCTGAACACAGGGGTTGTAGAGAGTACCACCACTAAACAGTCCTGTTAACAACCCACGCCCTGCACAGGAAATAGCAGTGGGAATTGAAGCGCACCACAATGTACGACATTGGAAGGGATATGTGATATGTGCCACAGGCAGCCAAAACTGAGGGGGTGCGATAAAATATCGCCACTAACCAACCTCATCCCTCTGCATACACCTCTCAAACACTGAACTTAACACAACAATAGCTTTTCAGTACAACAAACTGCACGTCCTTCTCTACACCGCAACAACGAAACAAAGCACACATAGCCCCGCACAACAGCACATGAAGGTTACCGACCGAAAATTCACACCTACGATCACCAAACGGTGTACATTGAACTGAAGATGCCAACAGCACATCACAGCTCTCTTGCTCTTGTCTCCAGCTAAGTCCTACCAACCTACCCCCCACACCTTGGCCTCTTGCTTTACAGATCTGCTTTACAGATCTGCCAGAGTGCCAAGGGACCACACAGGTGGTGATAGTGCGCGGTATAAAAAAAACCCATTAACGTTAACATAACATAACACATCGATTTACAGGTCTGAAGAAATGGGAACACAATCGAAGCTAACAGCAACAGTCAAAAACCTCAGATTTCTTCTGACAGCGCCCACACACTCAATTCCAAGTCTAAGCCATAGAAGAGAGCCATTTTCCCAACTCATATCCATGCAGTGGATCATGCCACATCTGACATTACCGTACAGGACCATGCCAATCATCACTCTAGTACTCTCCATGTATGATTACGTCAAAAGCCTGCACCTGGGCCTCACCGAATATTTGCTAATTATGCCACGAAGAGCCCATAACGCGGCAGCTAGATTTCTCCTTAGAATGGAAAGATGATAAGACATCACCCTAGGTCACTAAACACTCCACACCCCTGGTCAGATGCAGCATGCAATTCAAAACTCTCAGCATTGCCCAACATGCAGGGCCACAGACCTCACAAAATGTCCATGTATCTGCTGTACGCCTGCCAGAACACTGCTCTACCAACGTGGACTTAGTAGCCTGGCCACACGTCAACCCAAAGTGCCAAGCGGAAGCCTCATTCTCGTTCTTCACAATGTAAATCAGTGCCCAGGTGAGTGCGCATAGAACTTGGGCCAAAGCACACACCAGAGGACGGGCCTCACAAAGAAGAATGTCATAGAGACAGGACTAATTCGGGTCGGTCTGACCGATGCGTGCAAATAAGCCTTGACACAAGAACATACCTGTGATTGGGCTTGGATCAATCTACCCAAATTCTCCCCTTCAGACATGGAACACCAATGCCACCCCTACAATCCTCATAAAATAAAACATAAAGCAGGAAAACACCCCCATACCACTAGAGGGCCTCTGCTTTCAGGCCAGAGACTCATTGGAACTCTACTGGTGCAGCCTAGCCTTGAAGTCAAACAACAGACCTCCTAAAGAGCCTCCCAACTATTTCTCCTCCCCAATAATAGCCCACTCACCTTTAAAACACAGATCCCACCGTCACACATACACAGCAGCCTTCCGACCGCTACCACCGCCTCCACCATATAATTCTCCACAGTGTTTCTGAAAGCTCATGGCAAGGCCTGCAACATCGTTGGGTCTTCAACATCCCCATTCACCCCCCGCCCCAAAGACCAGTGACTCTCCTTCTATCCCACCTGGCCGCTAATAGATTATGGGGTCTCCCCTCAGGATAAAACATGTACAGAAGTGTCACCACCACAAATCATGTATGATCACACAAGCACCCAGGACTCAGGTACCTATGGACTGCTCTCATCAACACCGCAGGTTTCCCAGCTTCCTCTCCCGCTACCGCAATAACTCTCAGCATCCTCTCTTTTTTTGCAGAGCTATGCAACAGCAGGTTTCCAAAATGGCAGAAGTGTGCTATGCAAGACCACTTTACCTTCAATTCCATGTTTCATGAGGTCCTTTGATTGAAATGTGTGTTTCGGTACAGGATATGAAAATATAATGGTTCAGATTATTCCTTCTTCAGGTCAGTTATTCTGAGCCAGTGTAACCCTGAGAGCATATGGGCTGCAATCGTCAGTGCTTCTCTGACCTAATTTATAAATAATTGAGCAGATGCCCGGCCGGAGTCCACTTGCCAGCTCAGGCTTCAAATGATATCCACAAGGTGAAAAAAGGTTTATTGTGTGATTTGTTTTGAGAAGGAAAGGGGCGTCTAGTCCTAAAAAGTTTCATGCCCAATTTAATTTTAGGTTGTCACTTGCTGCAACAGGCGATCAGAGCACAAGATCGGGGTGCAGTGAACTATCATTAGAATTACCCATCCAACTGTGTTACATGCATGGTCCCACAATCTCAGACTTGCCGGTGCACCGATTAATCCCGGTGTAACCACTGTGACAAAATCCCCTGCCTAACTCTGGGGGCATCTAGTGGGGTGGCCAAGGGGGCTGGGTCCCCCCGAGCTAAAGGATGATTGGCCTGGGGCTGGTATGCGGAGGATCCACTGGCCACTCCCAGTTATTCCCCACCATAGTGCAGAGGACTGCCATATGAGGCCATTTAAGGACACTGTCCTTTTAAGTGAAACAGTTCCTGTACCCACTGAGCTGAAACAATGGCATCAGTAAGGCAATGCGCGCTACCATCCTTGCGACAAAAGAAAAGTATTTTATATATTCCTGGAGCTTAGAAATGTGTCAACACTGTCCCATTGTGAGACCTAACTGCTGTGTTCAAAGAAAACCATGTAGAAGAAATTAAATTCCTTCTGTTCCCGGTAGTGAACATTGTGAGGGGTCAGAAATGCAAGACAGACACAAAGGTATAGCTTTGTCAATGTTTACCAGTTATCAAATGAAAAAGGGTGAGATAAACGCCTATCTTTCCCTATCCTAACAAGGATGTCCCTACCTAGCAAACTAAAGCTAAAGAAAGACAACCTAGTGTCCAATAAATCTCTGGCCCTCACACTACAAACAGCAAAAGCATGCAAGGAATATTTGGCTGTCTTAAGTTCAACAAAACAGTGTAAAAGATCAAAACCAGAGAATACTCCTTGTGACCAGGGTTAGACTCACTTGCCCTGGATCAATTCTGGAATATCCTTGGAAAGGTTATGATTCAACAAAGTTCTGTTCGGTTCAACACAAGATGTCTGTTTACCCTCCAATGTGTCCTTCCACTTGGTAAAGTAATTGTCCCTTCCACAAATACTTGTTAAAAAATCAAAGCAGTTGTTTGTTTCACAATATCCTTCTTGGTAAGGCACACACATTTATAAACCACAGTAATTCATCTCCTCAGGATATAAAGCAATTGTTAACACATCACACTTATTCTTCCAATGGAATACTTTTGTCAGAATAGCACAACAATTACCTTTAGTGATGCAACGGTTTGTCTAAATGATAATAGTGTTAACAGGTTCTTTCAAACACATCTTTTGCCACAAACACACTTCTTCAAAACATCTTCTTCTTTCCTGGTATTCTCACCTCCCAGGACTAACTACTATGATCCCTTTCCCGGTGTACTCGCCTGCCAGGAAGAAAACACCTTCAACTACAATTGATTTTAGTGGTAATACTTGTTCCATGATTCTCCACACCAGTATCCCCTGTGAGGAGGGCTGAACAATGGCTGCCACCTTTTATAGTCTCTTGGCAATGTGGGCTACATGTTTCCCCAAACTGGAAACTCAAAAAGGAGAATTGCATCCAAGATGCCTCTTGACTACTCCTTTGCAGCCTCTTGACTGTTGGCAATGTGGGATACAGGTTTCCCCCAATTGGTGTCCCATAGAGGGGGAGTTGCACCCTTGTTGCCTCTGTGCTACTTCTTTACAGCTTCTTGGTTGTTGGCAATGTGGGTTACAGGTTTCCCCAATTGGTGGTCAACAGAAGGGGAGTTGCGCCCTTGTTGCCTCTGTATTTTATTTGTTTGGTATTCAAAAGTATTGTTTTCTGCCTATTCTGTGCTCCTCGCAGAACAGGGTCACCTTTAGGTTCAGGCCAACTCACCGGTCTTGTGTGGTGGTCTGCTTTCCTATTTGCTGCTGCAGCAGATCTCCTGTGCCAGCTACTGCGTATCATCAGCAGACTGCATGGCTCTTCTCCGGGCTCTCCTGGCTCTGTTGGTCCTCTACTTCCTCTTGCACACTGAAACGCCAGACATCGGGTGGGAGCACGTCTCTCCTTCGGCTGGCCTTCTATTCAAGATGCCACTTTCTGCTGCGTGCACCCTGCAAGGTAGCATGCCTTCACTTCACGCGTGGGCAACAGCTGGCATTCTTCCTTCTACTTCTGCAGCAATCTCGGCACACCGGACTACCTCTGCCCAACTACTCCTTCCGCATCTCTACTCAGCTGCAACTCATTCCTTAGTTTAAATGTCCTGCTCATGTGTCTTGATCTATAACAACTAGACTGCATATTCTGGTTAATGGCACCTTTGATCCTTACTAACTCTTGGCCCTTCTTCCTCGACCCAGTACCACAGGTATCATGGATCCTGTAGTCCATAGTGGTCTTCGTCCTATGATAATTAGTTAGCTGTGATTGCTTTGTGAACTGAGAGTTGCCACAGTTAGGGGATTTTAGGAAAAAGGTTTGTGATTTAACATTGGAGTTATGACCTCTATCTAAGGCAGAATTATGACAGAGGGCATCATACTTAATTCCCGAACTCCCAAGGTGCAAACCTTATTCCATTTAAATGACTTTCCACAGCATGTTCTTTGGAATGTTTCATGGGAGGGACTTGTGCACTGCCAACATATCATTAGGTATTTGGGAATTCTGGGACCCTCATCCTCATAAGAAGATGAATACTGTGTCTCTTCCAAAGGAGTCCCCACGTCCCCCTGAAATCTGTCTCCTCCCATGTGATCCTGCCTCGTGGTACCACCCTCAGGGTCAGAATCAGGTACCGGCTGCCTTACTCTGGTCACATGGGAGGAGCTCCTAGGCTGGGGTTCAGTGATGACTCCCTAGGATTCATCACAACACCCACTCAGACATCAGAAGCACATCACATTTGTGTGCAGCGTTCACTCAGAAGGTCTGCTCCAACATCAGAGGCACACCACACTTTCCTATGACAATCGCATGATGCATCCACTTCAGAAACGTGCAGCATTTGTGTCCCTGCGATGCAAGCCTAGAGAGCTCACTCAGGGAGATGGAGTCATATTTGAAAGTGCTTTTCTTTGCTTACCATCAGTTGACATGCCCACAGAACACAAGCCCAAGCTTCATGATGCTTGCAAACATAATGAGCACCCTAGATGGCTTGGAGTGGAAGCAGCCCCACAATTGGAGACAGTAAAGCCCAAGATGGCAGACCAGCTTTTTCAAGGCTTGGTCCATCCCTAAAGTTCAAGAACCAAACACAGGTGAATCACCTAAACTCACCAAATGACAGTGCCTCACTCACTGACATTCACAGGTGTAAACCCTAACAGGAATCTCAACCCCAGGAGAGGGGCCAACGCTATACAAGTTGACATTCGCAGTCAGGCAGTGTGGGTATTTGGAGTAAGAGCTGCGGCAAGAATTTGTAGTGAGTTTGAGAAGGAGAAAGAAGTTTGGAGAAGGGGTGGAGAGAGGAGGGTGTTGGAAACAACAAGGAAGATAACTCACAAAGAGTTTGGAGAGGTCAGGAAGAGGTTGGCTGGACGCATTAGGGATAGGGCAGTTTGAGACATCAGGAGGAGGTTGGTTGGAGACATCAGGAGGAAGTTTATTTATTTTATGTATTGTTCACTTGATAGGTGCTTATACAGGAAGCAAATACTGTTTCAAAGCGCCCACAGGGCAACATGGGGGGCACAGGGGATGATAGACAATGTAATTACAACAATGTTAAATAATTAAATACAACAAAAAGAAGAGTCAATGTGGAGGAGGAGACAAACCTACTATGCCTTGCGAATGTTCAGAACGTGCAAGTGCAGAGGGCAGAGGGGTACGGGACAGGTGCTGTGGTGCTCATGGAGAGCAGCAGCGGAAGTGCTATGAAGAAAGGTAAGTGCAACCTCCAGTGATGGAGGGTGAGCCGAGGCAAGTGCAGAGGATGGACAGCAGCTGGGTTGATAATATGTGGGAGGTCAGGGCCCCGAGGATGCATAAGGGCCATGCGCACCAAGCAAGCTCTTGTGTAAAGCAGTAGGTGAAGTGCTATGGACATGAGACATCAAGAGGAGGGTGGTTTGAGACATCAGGAGGAGGCTGGTTGGAGTCATCAGGAGAAGGGTAACTTGAGACTTCAGGAGGAGGCTGGTTTGAGACATCAGGTGGAGTTTGGCTGGAGTCATCAGGAGAAGGGTAACTTGAGACTTCAGGAGGAGGCTGGTTTGAGACATCAGGAGGAGGTTGGTTGGAGTCATCAGCAGAAGGGTAACTTGAGACTTCAGGAGGAGGCTGGTTTGAGACATCAGGAGGAGGTTAGTTGGAGTCATCAGCAGAAGGGTAACTTGAGACTTCAGGAGGAGGCTGGTTTGAGACATCAGGAGGAGGTTAGTTGGAATCAACAGCAGAAAGGTAACTTGAGACATCAGGTGGAAGCTGGTTTAAGACATCAGGAGGAGGTTGGTTGGAGTCATCAGGAGAAGGGTAACTTGACACTTCAGGAGGAGGCTGGTTTGAGACATCAGGAGGAGGTTGATTGGAGTCATCAGCAGAAGGGTAACTTGAGACTTCAGGAGGAGGCTGGTTTGAGACATCAGGAGGAGGTTAGTTGGAATAAACAGCAGAAAGGTAACTTGAGACATCAGGTGGAAGCTGGTTTAAGACATCAGGAGGAGGTTGGTTGGAGTCATCAGGAGAAGGGTAACTTGACACTTCAGGAGGAGGCTGGTTTGAGACATCAGGAGGAGGTTGATTGGAGTCATCAGGAGAAGGGTAACTTGAGAGTTAAGGAGGAGGCTGGTTTGACACAGCATGAGGAGGTTGGTCGGAGTCATCAGGAGAAGAGTAACTTGAGACTTCAGGAGGAGGCTGGTTTGAGACATCAGGAGGAGGCTGGTTTGAGACATCGGGACGAGGTTGGAGGAACACTTCATGAGGAAACACAGGAGACTAGTGAGGCCACGCCAAGCAATATCGGGAAGGTACGAGAGGACATGTTTGGCCAAAAGCAAGAGTAGGGGTGAGACCGCAAAGAAAAGGGTTCTAACCCACGAAGTAAGATGAGGAATGAGCACATGGCATGGCACCAAGGTGTTGAGGTCCAGAGCAGGAGTAGAGAAGTTGTGAAGAGGGAGGTCAGGGTCCGAGGGAAGTGAGTTGGCAGAGTGGTCTTAAGACTACCTGTGGAAACCGGGGAAGGAAACCTCAATTGGCTTGAAATTAAAGTCCAAGGGAAGCTCAACTACTGCCCAGAGCTGAGCAGTGGAGACACACAAATGTCTACAGAAACCTCAAGGTGAACCAGAGGTGGTTGTATGCCACTAACAACCAGAGCAAGCAGGAAGAAGCCCAGAGCTAGTCCCCTTGAGAATGAACTTTAGAAATAAATCCTCACACTGTTAACACCTTGTGTTTTGGGTTTTAGCCAGGAGAGGACTTTGGTGTATTAAATAAAACCAGTTTAAAAAAAGAAAAATGTTATTAGAATTTGTTGCATACAAGGTAACAGCATTACACAGGAAATTAACTGACATTTGAATTTGTATCATCGGAAAGGACATTCTATGACAATCTAATCGCACATTTTCAACATTGACCTTACGAACTTTCGGTACCCAAGTAACCCCACTGTGATATAGCAGTATTTTCCAACAATTCTTTCATCTTTTCCCCCCTACCTCCTTCCCTCCCCCCACCCTGCAAGACTTTGGGTACTTCCGCTGAGGATAGCATTATTCAATGATCAGCGAGCCGTTCGGTAGGTGTTAGAAGCGTTAGAGGCATTTGAGGTGTTAGAGGCCCCCTGGCTGGGGGAGTTATCGTAGTATTTCTCTGCAGTGCATTGCATGGTTTGCTGGCGAGGAGACCTCCTACGGTTCAAGACGCGGGATTGGTCTGTCACTTGGCATTAGTGTGTTGTACCTGGCATGTACCTGTTAAGGTATTCCATCCATAGGATATCACATTGTGTGGAACTCCCATGTATGGAGGATGTGATCTTTTCCATAATGCACATATTAGAGGCCACATTGGCCCACTCTTTTTCGGTTGGGACCGTGGGGGATTTCCATTTTGTAGCCATCACAGCCCTGGCAGCTACTAACAAATGCGCAGCTATGTCTGTGACCCTCCTCCATTCATCACCAACTTTCTCAAATTCGAACAGGGTAAGATGGGGGTCAACTGTTCTCTGGATCCCGTCTAGGTCCCTGATCCACCCTAGTACCTCATTCCAATACATTTGAATACGTGGACAGCTCCACCACATGTGCCAGTAGTCTGCCACGGACCCACACCCTCGCCAACACAACGGACTGGATGACTGGTACATTTTGGAGAGCCTGTGTGGATCATATTGCCATCTTTTCAATAGCTTGATTGCATGTAATTTATATTGACACGAGATCGAGACTTTGGGCACTGCTCGACATATCCTGTCCCAGTATTCTGGGTCGATGTCGTCCCCTATGTCTTTTTCCCATCGCAGCCTGAGGGGTTCCGTGGAGCCCTCACCTGCTTCTATTAATACCTTATACAGGGCTGCAATTAATCCTTTCGTTTCTGTTCTGGAGTCCCTTCTTAGCTTGTCCCTCCAATCGGGTTTCGTCAAGACACCTTTAATCTGCAAGAAGTGGAACACAGACAGTGTACTACCCACTCCCAGTGCTTCCTCCAGTTCAGGAAGCGAGATGAATGAGTCTTTCTTAAGGAGTTGCCCCACCCTCTCTAGACCTGCTTCGTACCAGGACTGGAATCTCTCCACATTGGGAATCTGGTCATTGATGCCGGGGGACCATAGGTGGCTCCGTGGTGACGGCCACGTGGTGATCTTTGCCATACCTTTGCCTTCCCGCCATATGTCCCATATGGTTTCGAACATTGGGTGCGCTTTAGTTTTCTTTAACACCCTCCTCCTAGGGGACCATAGCCACTCAGAAACTGTTGCCGGGGACAGATAGTGGTTATCCATAGCAATCCACTGGGGCGATTTTTGGTTGCGGAGATGGGGAATGAGAACTCGCAGTTGGGCTGCTTCATAGTATTTTTGAATGTCAGGGAGGCCTACCCCGCCTTTATCTTTAGGCAGTATCAGGTTGGGGTATGCTAGTCTAGCTTTCTTCCCCTGCCATAGGAATTTCATAATTGACTTCTTGACCTCCATGAAAAATTGTCGCGGCATCTGGATGGGAAGCATTTGAAAGGGGTATAAAAATCTCGGAAGGCAGGTCACTTTTATTGCATTAAGGTGTCCTAGCCAGAATATGGTCAGTTTGTCCCACCGGGCGAGGTCCGCGTGGAACTTTTCAAGAAGCGCCGGGGAGTTAGCATCGTAAAGCTCTTGCAAGATCTCGTGACTTGTATCCCTAGATACTTTAGTTTTTGATGTTCTATCGTGAGGCCTAAGGGCAGATATTTATCATTGTTCATTTCTACTGACCCCTGGAGAGGGAAAAGTATGGATTTGGATTTGTTAACTTTAAACCCCGATATGCGGCCGTATTCTTCTAGGAGGCTGAGTGCCCTGGGGATGGATGTGTTGGGGTTAGTCACGTGGAGGAGTAAATCATCGGCGTACAGCGCCACCTTATATTCCACCTGCCCCAGCCGCATGCCCTCTACTTGGGCGTCCTCTCTCAATTTTTGGGCCAAGGGTTCAACCGATAGGGCGAAAAGAATGGCTGAGAGTGGGCATCCCTGCCGGGTACCACGTTTGAGCTCAAACCACCTCGAGTACCCCCCGTTAACTGCTACTGAGGCTTTAGGTGAGGTATAGACTGCCTGTATACCCCTTCTGAGTTTTGGTCCTATTCCCACTGTGCGGAGGACTGCGGCTAGGAAGCCCCATTCCACTCTATCAAAGGCTTTTTCCGCGTCTATGGACAGTAAGGCAGGATCGTCGCATATAGTTTGGGAGGCAGCAATTAAGTGGAGCGTCTTCCTCATGGTATCCGCTCCTTGTCACCCAATTATAAATCCAATCTGATCGGGGTGGATAAGGTGGGGCATATGGGTCTCCAATCTGGCGGCTAGTACCCTTGTATACATTTTGGCGTCCAAATTAAGTAGGGATATGGGGCGATACGACCCGCATTGCTTGGGGTCTCTTCCTTCCTTGGGGATGACCGTTATAAGTGCACGGACGAAAGAGTCTGGGGCAACCCCTGATTCGAGAATTTCGTTGAACAACTCGGCCAGAAATGGAGTAAGGAGGGTGCTGAAGATTTTATAGACGTCGGCTGTATATCCGTCTTTGCCAGGGGATTTGCCTAGCGTTAGTCTTTTGATCGCTTCTTGTATTTCTTCCTCTGTTATGGGGGACTCGAGGAGGGCCGAGTCCGTGGGCGCAACCCTGGGGAGACCGATGTCGCCCAAATAATTGTCTATCTCACTTGAGTTAGGATCAATTTCGGAAGTGCAAAAAAATTCATAAAAGTCAGCGAACAATTCAGGAATAGAGGGTTTAGGTTGCTCCTGAGTAGGCTCATTGTATGTTAGCTCTGTTACCCTACGCTCTGCCCGTTGGAGCCTAAGTCTAGCTGCCAGTAGTGCGTCGGCTTTATCTCCTTTTTCATACATTTTTTGTTTCAGTAGATGCAGCTTACGCACTATCTGGTCATGCTCTAAGTGACAGAGTTCTTCCCGTTTTTTTTTGGCCTCCTGAACTACTGAATCTTGCTGTGGTCCGTGGTGTCACTTTCTCTGGCCTCTTTATCTAGCCGGCATATTTCACCCCGCAGCTTGTTTTCAATGAGCGCTCTTTCCCTTTTCTTCCTGGCTCCCTCCCGTATGAGGATTCTGCTCCAAGTTGCCTTTGCTGCTTCCCACACTCCCTGTTTAGGGACCTCCCCAGTATTGTAAGTTTTAAAATATTCTCTGATCTCTGTTTCCAATTCGTCCTTAAAGACCTAGTCTCTCCACAGGGCCTCGTTACATCTCCATTCCCCCCCCCTAGTCGGCAAGTCCTCCCAGTGAATATCAGTTAAGACCATGTCGTGATCGGACCATGTTATTGGAGTGATTTCTGAGTGTGATGCGGTGTTGTACAGGTCTCGTGAGAGGTAAATATAATCTATGCGAGTGAAAGTGTTGTGGGGGGCCGAATAGAAGGTGTATCCCCTTTCCTCGGGTTGCATTTCTCTCCATACATCAGTCAGCGCATATACTTGCATCATACTAGCATTGTCATTACGATCCCCTCTTGTTTCCTCATCAGCGGTTGGGTTGCACGCCTTTCGATCTAAGTCCCGATTCGCCCAGAGATTAAAGTCTCCACCCAGTACAATGTGACCAGTAGCCTCCAGCATTATTTTTGGGATGGTTCTGGAAAGAAATCTGAGCTGTCCCAGATTGGGAGAGTAGATCGTGACCAGCGTTACTTCAACCCCCCCAATAGTTCCGGCCACCAACAAGGCACGACCCTCCTCATCTGACCAGGTTTTAGTGACTTGCAATTCGATCCCCTTTTTGATTAGGATCCCCACACCCCCCTTGCGCAGTACCCCCGAGCCCCAGAATTCTATTCCGCAGTTCCTCCCCAGGATGGGTCTCTCTTCCCCCCTCATGTATTTAGTTTCTTGAAGAAACAGAATGTCAATTTTGGCCCTCCGGAATTCCCTCGAAACCAATGATCTCTTAGTCGGGGAGTTGAGTCCCTTAACATTAAGTGTCCCTACTCTAAGGGGGCCTCGTGTGTTGCCTTCAGGGTTGGCCATCTTCTACCTGCACTAATGTTTTACCCTTCCCAGCGGGGATCAAGAAATCTGTTTCGCTTTTTGTCTCCCCTATGTCTTGCAATCCCTCCCTCCCTCCGCCCTTCCTCTCCCCTCCCCCCATACAACGGCGTCCGAGCGGGTCCAGTTAATCGCACTGAACCGGCCACGAACCACCAGCAGGAACCGTTACCTCACGGTCCTTTTACTAACAATAGCTAGCACATGAGTCTGAGCCCTCATTACGTCCCCTCCCCTTTCAAACCCTAATTTACAACAGTTGAGCATAAGTCTTGCACCAGACCGAAGTTAGGTCCCATTTGAAGCATTAGCGTCATGTAAGGTCTTTTGGTGCCTCTCTGGTACATTTGGTTCATTTGCCCCCCTCCGGGGAAACATTGCCTCTCCGATATTTTCTCGATCCCTTAACTTTCTGTCTCTTAGGGCCTTGGAGCCTCCATTCTCTCCCTTCATTCCTCAGTGTGTCTCCATCGTTCCTCTTTTCATTCGCCTCCACTAATTCAGATATGCATGCCTTTATTTCTCGCTCAGATCACAGCCTGATCCTCATACAATTGTGTTCAAAAGTGAGGGAGAAGAGGTAGCCCCACCTGTACCGGGTGTCTCGTTCCTTGGGCCATTTCGTCAGGGGGCCACACATCCTACTCAGGGTGAGTGTCATGGCAGACAGGTCCTGGTATATCGTTATCTGTGCCCCATATAGAGTGATGAAACCTCTGCGCCTCGCTTTCTCAAGGATCTTGGCCTTGTCCTGGTATCTGTGGAAGCGGGCGAGGACCGACCTCGGTCCTCCCGCCGGGCCTCCAGCCCTGTGGATCCGCTCTGTCCTAGGTTCGTCGATCTCGTCGTCGGCAACCAAGATCTTAATAATATCATGGAGTATTGATTTTAGTCCTTCCTCTGTCTTCCCGTCTTGTTCCGGAATTCCAAAGAAGCGAAGGTTGTTTCGTCGCTCCCGGTTTTCCAAGTCATCCATCTTTAACCTGTAGTCCTCCTCCCTCTGCTCGAGTTCCGTTATCCTATGTTCCAGCTGCGTCTCGATGGTGTCTATCGAGGCTTGGTTGTTTTCCACTCCATCCAGCCTATCCTCAATCTTGTCCATGCGTTGAGTGATCTTATCGATTTTGCAGCCTATATTGGCCACCATATTCTTTATCCCTGCCAGTAAGGCCACTACATCATCTTTCGTGGCGGCTGTGTCCCCATGTGTTGCCGCCTAAGTTGCCATTTTGCGGGAAGCAAGTTTGTCGGGGGGAGGTGCGTAGGCGTAAGTGGCTAATTTTTCTCTTGCTTGCATATATTCCGAGGTCCCAGCCCTGAGTGTAGTGGGAGTGGGGTTTGCACTCTCTGGTTGCGCCGTGTACACACAGATAGCTTGTTCGTGGTGTTCCCACACAGTGATTCCCAGCCTTAGGGAGCTGGCTGGGTGCCCTAGTTTGGTCGTGAAGAGTTTGTGTGACTTGGGGAGTCTTCGTTTTTCTATGGAGGGAGGCTGTAGCGTGTCCTTGCAGTGTTGTTACTGTTAGAAGCAGGGCTACCTGAGGAGGCACACGCCCCTGGTACGGGGGCCCAACCCTCAGTCCTGGTAGCTTCTCCGTGAATTGAGGAGTTTAGTGTAAGATCTCTCGATCTGGCTGAATAGAGGGGTCCTCAGATCGGTGTTTTCCGGCGGGAGCAGTGAGGTCCCGTCAAGGGGGAGCTGTCAGCGGGGGCGGGTGGGCCTCCCCTCCGGCGTCGTAGTGCGGTGTAATCAGTACCTGTGGCCCCGATGTGGCTACGGTTGTAGGGCGTGGAAACTATGTATAAAGTGTCCTCCCTACTCCATATGGTGTGCCCTTATTCCATTCAGTTGTCGCGTGTTGGTTCTTCAGGGGCCCTCCTGGGAGGGAGGCAGCCGCACCTTTGGGTGCATGGACACCTCACTTCGCTCACTGTAGCGGGTGCTAGGCCCTATCACCTTGCTGGAGAGTGTCGTCTGTGGGCCTCGCGTGCTACGTGGCCTTCGGCAGTAGTAGGGAGAGGGGGAAGAATATGCTCCGTTGCGCTGGGATTATGCTGGCTGCTCAAAAAGAGGCCCCACACCGCGTGGTGTGTCCTGATTCCGTCCGGGTATCATGCACAGGTTCTTCAGGGGCCCTCCTGGGGGGGGCAGCCGCACCTTCAGGTGCGTGGACACTCCACTTAGCTCACCGGGGCAAGCACTGGGCCCTGTCTCCCTGCCGCTGGATGTCGTTCGAGGGCCTCGCGTGCTACGCGGCCCTCAGCAGGAGCAAGGGGAGGAGTAGGCTCCGTTGCGCTGGGGATGTGCTGGTGGCTTGAAATGATGCTGCCGCGGTTCGCGCGGTAGCGCAGAACAGTCTTACGGGCTCCCGTGGACAGAAGAGGAAGGACGGCCGCCTACCTTGTCCAGTTGAAGGGGGCCCGTCTGGGTCCAGCCCATGCGGCCGTCAGAGCAGAGGCAGGTCTCAGCCCGCGGAGCCTGGCCCGCCAGACTGGCGGGTGCATACGCGTGTTCCGGAGGGATTCTCCTGGGAGCACGGAGCAGAGGTCCAGGGCAGTCTCTCTCTCCGGGGTCGGTGTCTGCTTCGTCCGAGGAGGCCGCGCGGGTCAGCTTTCCCCTCGAGCGTATGACTGCAGGGCTTCACTTCGGCCACGTAGCTGCGCAGATCGCGGCCAGGGGCTCCCGAAGTCTTTGCCTTTTTCTAAGTGAAAGCACCTCCGATTTTAGTCGGGTTTCCTGGGTGGGGTGGTCACCTTCCAACGCCTTAAGCTCCGTGGCCAGCTCTGGGGAGGAGCCGCAAAGTGGGGGCTCAGAACCACTTTCAGGACCTCGGGCTCGGAGCTCACACAGAGAGCGGGCTCATCCGTGCGCCCTCTGGTGGCCGATAAATAAAACCAGTTTTAATCTTAGAATTGTGTTGTGCCTCTTTATGGCCCCCACTGGTTATAGGGCACTACCCTATGAGAGGTCCCTTAGCGTGGTATCTATCTTCTTTAAATGTACAAAGAATTTGCTCTGTTGTGTGAGTCAAACATGAGGGTTTGGACTGCATGTAGGTCCACAGCAAAACTGTGCTCTCTGTAGGATTGTTCCCCTGGATTGGACCGATAACATAATTTCCCTGGTAACACCCTGGAGTGTGCAGTGATGCCTTTAGAAAGGAAGGTGGCATCACAGAGCTGAGAGTCCCATACGCTGGGTATAGTGGCCTCGCCCAGTGGAGATCTAAGGTAATGTGGGAGATTGGTTTAAGAGAGAGCATAGGGTATGAGGAGAATGCCAAATTCAGGGGTTAGAGTGGGGAGTTCTTGATTTGCCAGGTAACCATGAAGAACCATTAACAGGGGGCATCCTTTTTGTGCAGCATTTGGAGGGTCCTACATTGTGCTTCCAAGTGCCTATATGGTGACCATACATCTACTATGTCTGGAGAGACTCTAAGGGGTTAATCCTGGCAGGGCCTCTGGAGGGACTTTGGCAACCAAGAGATGCAGGTAATGACTTACTGATCATAACTATTGGCTGGTCAAAACTGGATGTGCTAGGCCCTAAACTTACTAAACTTAGCCCAGTGAGGTCTTAAGGCAGGTCCAAGGCCACACCTTTGGGGGTGGGCGCATGGCCTCACCTTTTGGGGGTACACTTGACTCCTGTGTTGGCTGGCTTTAGCTTGTTACTCCTGATACTGGTGAGTGTTCACACACACACACACACACACGCACACACACACACTTGAACTTTCCATCCTAACAAGTAGCAGAGGCAAGGTCCTAGCAAGAGTCATAAGCAGGGAAGTACACAACTCAGACCCCCACCCACCCACACAGTCACTGATGCCAATGGTGCTGAGTATGGGGGCATAAAAGGGAGGAACTGCCCCTTACTTTTATAGCAACAGGAGCAAGAACCACACCTTGCCCCCACAGAGATGTTCGTACTTTCCAGCTGCCTACTGCACTTCCCAAATGGTGGCACGCCTTATCAGTGCTGCAGGACATTAAAGGCGATTGCCTTTTGAGCCATGCACATGAAATGCACTGCTGCTAATGCAGTGAATGTGAGCAGCATCAGGGATGGGGAATTCTTTAAAGTTGAGTGTGGTCCTCAAAGCATGAAGCTGACGCAAGGTAGCACATTAGGCAAGGTGACTGTTGCTGTGATATTTAAGGCCACCCGTTCACCCTTTGGGTTTTTTCCAAATCCTTCCGTAAAATGTACTATAAAATGCACCTTTTCCAACTGGGAAGGGTTCGAGCTGGGTTTCTTGCTCATATTCCACAGAGGGGAGGGTGGTCGGAGGATTGGGCAGGGGAGATTTTGCCCCTTCGTCAAAATCAGAAGCCGGCAGCCACGACTAACAGAACAATGTAGGCCAGGACCCCCAGCGGAGCCCCACCTGGTGGGGATGTTTGGTGGTTTTGACCACAATCCTCTCCAACGCTTTCCAGGCCAACATGACATTTCTCATGTAAGTTTGGTAGCCCGGTCAGGGCCATCTCAAGGGATTTTGGGCTCTGTGCCACAGATGCCTTTAGCCCCCCAAGCAAAAATGTGAAGGGATCCAGATTCTTTGGCCGTTCCTTTGTTCACGATCACAGCCTGTAACTTACTATGTGGCCCCCATCAGCATCAGAGAAATGTCGAGTAGAAGGACCCATTAGGTTATACACTGCTCAGAGCGACCCAAATACAGCGGAGCCTTTCTCTATGTTCATTATGCCCGTCTGCCTTAGCCTCCTACCAAGGTCGAGTGCAGCTGCTTTCCTAACTTGAGGGTACACACCCAAGGGAGATTTGAAGCCTATGTCAGCGGGGAACCATGTCTTTCCCTTAACAAAGGGTTGCCCAACTCCAGGTGTCGAGGGCCAGATCCATGTCAGATTTTCAGGATACCCCTCATTAATATTCATGAGATAAATTTGCATGCACGTAATGGTGTGCCACACAGAGCTCCCACAGCCACACATTGTTCTAGGGCCACATTGGCACTTCTAGCCATCTGCATCATGTGCCCATGTGCCAGGCAAAGTTCCTAGCACCTCAAGGTGCCAGTGGGACTTTTGTGTCTCTGTGCCATCTGCTACTCGCCCAGTATAGCTGCTGGCACCTTGAGTTTCCAGGGCCGCCACTTTTGCCATACACACCCGCCCAGGTTATGTTATGTTACTTTGCATTTATATAGCGCCTTATGTACCATTGGTATAGTTTCAAGGCGCTGGTAGGTTGAACGCCCTCGAGAACCGAAGTTCAAGTCAGTAGAGAGAGTAGAGAGAGTCAAAGATGCGTGTGAGCACTGTATATGTGTGCAGCTGGTGTGGCATTCATGTAATAGCTGCTTCTTAGCGTTAGGTGTGGTGGTTGAGAGATCAGGAGTATGTGTTCGTTCTGGCAGGTTTTATCCAGACCGATTCTGGCTGTGGTAGGCCTGAGGAGAACACCTGGCTGGGGGGGGGTGTAACCAGCAGCGTTCAGTTAGAGTGATGGGGAGCATGAGGCAGATGATGGTATGAGAACAGCTATACCGAATGGTGTCATAGTATCGCTGTGTTCTAGTTGAAAGGTGGTGTAAAGAAGAGTGTAAGCGTGGTGATGTGATATGATGGTTTACATGCTCTTTCAAATGTTCTATGCACTCCAAACTATTCCATGTATGTTGCGTAATTCTATGCGCTCCAATCTGTTCCATGCACTCTAGTCCGTTCCATGTACTCCAGTCCGCTTTATGCACTCCAATCCGTTCCATACACTCCAGTCCTTTGCACGCACTCCAATCTGTTCCACGCACTCCAACCAGTTCCACGCACTCTAACCCGTTCCACGCACTCCAACCCGTTCCACGCACTGCAACCTATGCACTCCAATCCGTTTCATGCTCTCAAATTCGTTCTGTGCACTCTAATCTGTTCCATGTACTCCGATCCGTTCCGTGTAGTCTGAGTTGGTTTATGCACGCCATCCACATAATTCACCCGTACCTTCTAATATTTCACCCGTACCTTCCAACATGCTTCACCCGTTCCATGCACATATTTCAACTGTTCCATGCCCATATGTCACCCGTTCCATCCACATGCGTCACCCGTTCGACCATTCTCCACCTGTGCACAAACGAAGCCCCGCTTTCTGGTACTCCGTGGTTGTTGGTGGTTGAAAACATGCTCTGTACATGCTTGGACCGGCCCTGGTTATAAGTCCAAGCTTCAAGTTTATTAAAAAAAAGATTGACTTTAGATGTTTTTAAACCATGCAATCACGATCTCGCATTCATTTACACCCCTAAGATCAAGCTTGCATATAAAGAAAAACAAAGTTAATATTTTTTAAAACACTGATTTAACTGCATATTTACTAAATATCTATATTCTTAACGTAACATATATCAATGTTTAATGAAATAGCTGTCTCTGACAACTCATCTTATGCTGATTTAAGAAGCTGATTTCTCAGAGAAAAAAAGCGTAAAGCGATTGAAATGACAAGAAAGCCAAAGTGATTGACCTCTGACCCCTGACCAGATACTGACAAGCTTAATTAGTGCAATGCTAGCTGCCCCTGAGACAGACACGTCTTGTAAGTCACAATTTATTTATTTATATTTGTATAGCGTACTTACAGCCCAGAGGCATCGAGGCACTGTGAATGAACAATGTCGAATGGGAGTCAGGGAGTGGCTCTCATTGGATCCCAGCGTTAGAGAGGGGCTCCCATTGGATCCAAGTAGACCTCCTGTAAATCCCTCCATCCCGCGCAGCGGAAGGCGTAGAACCAGGGCTCAAGTCGAGGGTACACGCCGGTGGACGCCAGAGATCCCCCACTTTCTTCAGAGGGAACCTTGACATGCTAATTTTAGTGGTGACGCTACATTCGATTGGTGTGCTACCGAGGTGCCCACTGTTTGCTTTATTTAGGACTAGGCCCCTGCGTAGATCCGGAGGTCCCTAGCGATGTCCCTGCTGGTGTAAGGGGCTTGTGCTAGGAAGAATCTTTGCACCCCCACTTTGCTCCAGTCTCTGTCACTCACCCTGCCAGCATGCCTGATATTTAGCGTGTGAAGTGCTCAGCTTTAGGCCCGGTCTTTTAGGCTGCTGTCCGCCTCTGATTCACGCATTACAGAGATTATCGGAGTCCCCTGACGCAGAGCAGGTGCACGGCCCCTCTGAGCTACTCCAGGATAACGCGCGGATGTTCTCGTCATCCCTACCATGCGTTCCCTGGGCGGCACACGTGCCGGGGTACTCAGCCTTGAAATTCAAACGCCGCCCTCACCTTAACTCACTTAGGAGAGGCCCTGAGGCCGGCGTTCAGGCTTTTAAGCTCCAGGAGAGTGATGGGATTAGCCGTGGCCCAGGCCCATCGGCACCTGTGCTCCTAATCAGTTGTCACGGGGGCGCTGGTTCCCGTCTGGTGTGGCATGAAAGGGAACAGCTGGCCCCTCTTTCTGGAGAGCGCCATTGGGTGATCAGCCGGGTGCGCTTCTATCTCAGATAATAGCCTTGATGGCGAGCGAGGCTTCTCCGCTGCAGAGCCCGGGGCATTATTTGCCTGTCAATGTGCTGGCTGGGGGGAGGTTTGGGTGCGGAGGTGCGCCTGGTTCAGTACTTTAAGTGCGATAAGACATCGGGGGGGGGGGGGGGGGGGGGGGGGTTCTAGCGCGTTGTGATGCAATATTCGGGAGGGTGTCCTGGAAACAGTCTTGAGCAGCCTAACATCCCAAATAGCATTTAAACCTTTAAAAGAGGTGGGGGCCTGTGACGTATCAACTTCCGGGGCACCAGTGGTCCAGGGATGAATATCTGTTTCTAAACCGTCACTCAGCCCCACATGGAAGGGATCCAAACAGATTGGAATACAAGTGAATTATAAAACCTTCTTGTCCAAATTTGGTAACGCGGACTGAACGGCAGGCTTATCTCCGCAAGGTCGTGGATTGTTGGTTAGTTGCAACACCGCAAAAATACAATTATTACCCAATGATAAAAGGGACTGTCCAGTCAAGGTTGTATACAAATATCTACTTTATTATTACTACAACAGACAGTTATAGCACACTACACAATACAAACCACTCTGTAAAGGAACACAGAGGACAAATAGTTTCACCAAGGAAAGGGATGCACTCTGGATACTGACAGGAGGGTCGTTGGTAAAGTAATCAGTCTTACTGTTCAAGGTTATTCGGTTGCAGCACCAAGGGGGCAAAGGATCGTAACTGTCTCTAGGGGCTTTTGGAGAAGGACCAGGGGGGGCAGAAGCACAATGTACCTAGTGCTGAAGAAGTTCATGGTGCTTGACAGCGTCGAGGTGGTTCCAGGCCGCTTTGCAGCCCTTGAGACAGAGTTAGTGGCGGGAGACAGCTGCGGGTACCAGACGGCAGGCAAATCAGCATCCGAGCATGGATGGACATCTGCAGGCTGTCCGGTGCGGTGGCTCGAGGCCAAGAATTGTTGTCTCGGTGCTGGTTGGTGGATCTGGAATGCAGGTCGAGGCGTCTCGGATGGCTCTGGTGACTGCGGCGTGACAACAGTCATTGGTGCAGCTGGATATGGTTCAAGGACTCGACTGCCTCGAAATTGTCCTTAAAAGATGGACGCTAGATGATGCTTGTGTGGCAATCCTCCTAGCTTCTCCGCAGGGCCCGTATCGTCCTTTCAAGGTGGACGGCCCAAAGCTTAGGAAAGTGTTCGCAGGCAACAGCCTTGTCCTTTGTCCAGAGACTTTCTGGCACTTCCAGCTAGGAAACGTGCTGGCAAAACCAAGCAGGGCACACTCCGTGCTGACTGGTTACTGGTTCTGGAGCTGCTGGACGGGTCCTCTGAGTCCGGTATATCCCTCTGTTTCCTGGGAGATGTTTAGGGGAGGGAACTTGCTTCCCTCTTGGAACTCCTCGCTTTCATTCACTGGCTGAAGATGTAAGGTAGACTGCACCTTCAGCTCGGATCCAAATGAGTCCTTCTTACTCCTTTCGATGTCGTCGGATGATCTGCTAAGTGAGGGGTTCAGCCCTATTTTAAAACCAAATGGGCCCAGTGATTGGTGCAGGCTAAGCCTACCTTAATGAAGCAATCCTGGGTCCCCACCAACAATCTTTTGTTATGCATGAGGTCAGGACCCGAGTGCTCTGCAACAAGAAAATGTGAGGGTGACAACATATACCTAAGTCCCACCCATCTTCCTGTCTATTGTAGATCAAAGTGTCTCTCTGGTTAACCGAGCCCTCTGTGACTCTTGATTAAAGCGCAGGTCTCCCTTGAAGTTTGTGCTGGGAGCAGACTTCCTCTCTCCCCCAAATCACATCCTTCGTCCCTCTGAAAGGGGTCCACTCTGCAGGGACACCTGCGGTAACTGATGGACACAGACAGGCCATTCGCTGCCTTTCATACAGAGGGGTGGGAACTAGCTACAAGTTTACACATTGCATACCAGAGGGGTGTTAGCCCCGCCATTCCTGTTGTCTGTCCGGCAACCAAGCCCCCTCAGCAGGCTTGCCTCAATTATCTCTCATTAGTATGCACTGCCACAAGCTGGATAAGAAAAATGGAAAGCAGATCCATAGAGCCTTTGATATTTGAATTAGGCTGCCCATGGCTGGAGGAAGGTGTGCCTTCCCCCTTCTGGAGAGGCTTTGATGTACCTGTGGCTGTCACATTCCAGCTGAATATTACAGCGGAAGAAGGCACCTGTAGGCTGTGTCTTCCCGGAGTGCATGTGACTATGCATTTTGTGTGGGAAGCAGATGAGCTGGGTGTGGATTTGGCCTCACACAGTCCTCGGAGGTTGATCTCCCGATCATTCATTTTCATTTATCAAAAAATCAAAAAACCCAGGCAAGTGCACTCGAGTTCAATTTCTGAGCGCGAGTCATACCTCTGTTGCTCTGCGTAGCCTTGCTTCCAAGACACAAGTTGCCCCTGTGCTATCCTCCGTTCCCTTTAAAAGATGTTTCAAAATACACCTGAGGTGTTTAAAAATATTGACCAAAATACATATATTTAAATATAAAATAGAACATCAAGACAAAATATATCAGCACATCATGTAATCCCACCATTCTTTTGAAAGAAATCCATGAGTATTACGTACTATTTGGAATCATTCTAATGACAATTCTTTAACACGTCAAGGCGCGCAACGCCATTGAGCTGGCCGGACTTCAGGCTACCCACCTCCCCGTCCCCCCTGAACTTTGAGCTCGGGGGTGGGGCTTTTTGTTACTCAGAGAAGGGGGAGAAGCCTTTCCTAAAACTGGTTGCTTAAAGTGTTACTGTGTTCGTGCAGAAATATTTATTTGCAAAAAAGCAGCAAAACTTTAACACTGCTAGTTTCAGGAAAGGCTTCCATCACTGCACTACTTTACAAAAATGAAATGCACACATCAGCCCGCTCCCCACGGATGAGAGCGAATGTATACGCTATATGTTCTTTTACATCGGAGGGGAGGGGGCTGATGTGCACACTTGCATTTTGTTAGGCGGAGAGGCGAGAGAAGCCTTTTCTGAAACTAGTGATGTTGCATGTTAGGTCATTATGTATGTATGCATGTGTGCAAGGAGTGTGTATGTAATGTATGTATGAGTGTGTGAGAATGAGTGTACAGTGTATGGGGGCTGGGTGTGCATGTAAATGAGCAAGTGTATAGGTGTATGGTCAATGGGATGTTTAGATGAGTGAGCGAATGTGTGTGTGTGTGTGTGTGTGTGTAGGTGGTGGTTGGTAGGAGAAGGACGGGTGGGGAAAGGGAGATTGGATATATGGCCTCCCCGCCAGACAAACCTTGCGGTAGAACAGAGGGTGCAGAGCCTGCCCCTCCCTCATTTCCAAAGTGGCTCCACCCATAACCGGTTAGCCCCCGCCCCATAAATGTAGGTTTTGTTGCACTCCTGAACACGTCATCTACTCCATGAAGAGCAGTATTGTTATGTTAGATATATTTCTAAAACACAGGTACGCCCATCATGGCGCTAAAGTATTGCCACTCATATTTTCATTTGCCTTACTGCAGGAAAGAAATCTGGTCGGTTAAGTCAGATCAGGGAGCCCTTGCAGAGCCCTGGCTCAAGACCAGTATTTGGAGACTTCCTGGGCTGAGCCCTGGCCCACTTAAAACCTTGATCTGGTCAGTGTTGCGTTGCAAACCAAGGTGACCAGTAACTTCCAACTGCCATTTTCTGTGACCTTTCACCCCTCAATACGAACACTTTCATAGCTGTTGACGTGCCAGGGGTGCATCAGCAAAATATTTCTGAAGGTGCTTCTCTGGAAAATTGTGAAAGGATGAATTGGCTGGCATTATGCCCCAGAAACCGAAACATATTTGATGAAATCAGGTTTTTATTCTGTTCACATCGGAAAACAAATGGCCAATGGTACATGTTGTGCACTCCTCCATCCCCCCTCTGCAGCCTGCACCTCCTCCCAGACTGCCAGGCATCATGCGGTGGGTGCCCCAGACCAGGGCAAGCTTGGGGAGTTAACACACAGCCTCCTACTGGCAAGGCTGGAAAAGTATACGGTATCAGGTAATAAAATCACGTCAAAAATGTTGCAGGTAAAAAAAAAAAAGCGAAAAAAATGCTGTGGTTTCACCCGGTAAAGGGGTACGCCATTATACCATTTAACCATTTAAGGAGAGCGGGCGTTGCAGGGATGTCCCCCACTCCTCTTAAATGGTGTAATGGGTCCGGGGGTTGCGATATTTTGTATGCACGGCCATTTTTGCAGCGATTTTAAGACATGGAACCAAGTATACAGGTTCTGCCCTTGATCACCAAGCATCAAGAGTTTATGGTAGTTGTTGAAGTACAGTGGTAATAGTGAGGATCCTTGTGGTACACCGTGCCACAAGGACTATCCCCAAGCGTGTTTCCACTGAAGCCTTCCATCACCACACCACTACTGCATGGAGGCATAAGACCTTGGCTACCCTACAACACTACATTGACAGGAAACTCTGCCTTAACGTCTGACACCAACTCGCCATCTCCCCTGCTAGATACCCACCTAACCATCCTGTGACCAGCCGGGCATGCAACATGTTTCACCTGGCATGGGCACCCTTCCACTCCACCCCTTCTGATTGTGCTCTGGGATAATGCTCTGGAAAGCCACGCCCCAGCCACAGTCCCATGTGCCCTCATGCAAACGTGTAGTCCTTTGTCTGTTTCTCCCTACAATAGTCCTCTGCATGGGAAGTACCTGCTGAGTAATAGCATCCTGAAGTCCGCTCATTCACAGTGATGTCCTATAAGTATGCAGTGGCAGGGAACCTCATGCTGCTGCCCCCTGGCAGATTGGAGGAGCTCTGCAGTCCTGTTTTTTTGTCTCGCGTCATTTTCCATTCTTTAACCATGCGGAAGTCGAATGCTCCCATTATGAATGGAGGTCCAAAACTCTGGAAAACAGTGAGTCTGGAGACCGGGCCCAGCTCCCATCTAATACTTCATTAAGAACAGTTTAACAGATCAATAGAAAGGGGACGAAGCACCACACAAGGCTTTTGGCGCTGCCAAGTTGTCCCATGACACGTGCAACACTTCCAGACTTTGGTGCAGCTGCTTTAAGAAGCACGCAACGGAGTGACGCAACTCCGTCGCGTGAACAAACAGGGCGTTCCCACTATGGCACACCAGTGCAGAAGCGGGGCCTGGATGAGCAACTCTCTCTCCCGAGTCCTCCGTGGGGTCCCGTGGCTACTGCTATACCCGGCCCACCGGGCATGGTAACAATGGCGATGAGGAGGTCACAGTAACGACCCTCGATGTCGGGGTGTACGGCGGTGATCTCCGATAAGCTTGCAGAGGGCACAGCAACATCACAAGGCACTCGCCGGCCACGCTGCCGACACAAGCCCAATGGTGAGGCACACCCGGGTCAGCCTGAGCCAAGGAGGTTGCGGCTTCCTTAGGAAGTGCACGTGCGCCTCCTAGCAGACATTTTGGGAGCATACACGGATGCAGTTATTTCTTTTTCTTTCTTTTTTTTCTTCTTCTTCTTAAAAAAAAAGATATATTTGGGACAATGTATCTGTTTATCCCACCTCCCATTTTGGTCGCTCTCTCGAACATGCACTGGTGGCCTCGAGCAGAGGAGTGCAGTTCTGATTGGACTGTCTGCCGGTGCAAGTGGCCCCGGTTTGTGAGGGTCTTTTTGGACATACTTTTTACAGACTGTGACCGAATCAGTCAATAAAGTGAGGGCTCAATATGGTGGCATACTTGCTCTCCCAGGCCTGGACGTGCGCAGTACTAGGTTGTGGCCCTTAAGGTGGGATGCCTGTGCGCCTAGTGTCCATCCCTTGCCATCATAGTCCATGTCATGGATGGAGGTCAAGCAAATGCTGCTGTGGCTGCGGCGGTGGCCTCGGTGGGGGTACAAATGCCCCACCAACAGGGGTCCCTTGCGCCTGAGTTTGATGTCCCCGGTGCTCCATTCAGCCTGGGCCCGCGATGAAACTTGTGGATTGAAAGTTTAGAGATGTACTTTAAGGCTACGGAGGAGGTGAATGATGAGGCGAAAGTATCTATGCAGCAGGTCCAGCTGTTGACAAAATCGTCAAGACCCTACAACCAGTCAATGAACGCGCGGAGAGATCATTTCATGCCACTCGCCAAACTGCACTATGAGAGGTTTGTCATGTGCAATGCCAAGCAAAAGGATGATGAGGCAATGGACAATTTTCATGGCAGATTGCGACATCTGGCATCCACCTGGTCATGGGACAAAGAAGAGTGCATGATACACCGCCAACTTATTCAGGGCTGTAGCTCCGGCAAACTGCAATGCCAAGTGCTGAGAGAGCCTGGACTGACCCTGGCACGCATCCTGCAGCTGGGTCGTTTGCATGAGTTGGCGGATACACGTGCGTCCAAAATGGAAGCAGCAATACGAACGGTGAAGATCGACAAAGTATGTGCCGTGGGTCGCTCACAAGGTACTAGAGTGACACGAAGAAACATGGTCCCACCGAAAGAGAAAAACATGGAATAGTTGACGCACACGCCACGCCCATAGTGTGGATATGACCTTCCACATGCAGCGAAATGTCCTGCCAAGCGCCGCCCATGCGGACGGTGTGGAAATCCTAACCACTTTGCACGCATGTGCCGGGCACCCGTCCTAGTGGTTGTGCAGAGAGGACTGTGCAGGGTGGGTATGTTCAGTCAGAGACACCCCCAGAATGTGGCCTTGATGAATCAGGAGGAAGAGCAGAGTGGACATGAGGTGGAAGAGGACGATGAAGAGACATTTCTTTTCATCTCCAATGTGTGTGAGTTGAAGGCGAGAGCGACGTGGCAACTGAGATGTGTGATTAGTGTCAACGGCTCTGAGGTGCCTGTGCTGGTTGACACAGAGCCCTCCGTCAATGTCATGGCACTAAAGCACTATGAGGCTCTGCCTAACCCACCCTATGTTGAGTCAGCCCAAGGCACGCATCTTTACTTACGTTTGGAGGAGAAAGACCTATTCCACTAAAAGGGGCATTTGTCTCTCAAGCCGGGCACTAGATTAACTCGATAAAGGCCAGATTTATTGTCACGGACATCAGTGATAACACCCTGCTGAGCTGTGCAGTGGCAGAGGCGTTGAAGATCGTGAGCTTTGCCTATGGGGTTTACGTGGAAGTTGTTTGGGCGGTATTAGAAAAGTTTGCTGAGGTCTTCCTCAGCATTGGAAAACTGGTGGGCGACCCTATCAGATTCCATATAGACAACTTTGCCCAGTAGCCGTGAAACACAGGAGAATCCATTCCATTTGATGGAGCAGGTGGACAAGGAGCTTGATCAGTTGGTCCAGTTGGACATCATAAAGAATGTGGAAGGCCCGACACCATGGGTGTCTCCAATAGTGGTCGCAAGAAAACCTTAGTCCGGATTTGCGTAGATATAAGGTTGCCAAACAAAGTGATTAAGAGGGAACGACACCTAACGCCCACTATTGATGACATTGTTACGGAATTTCAAGGAGCTTAGTTCTTCTCAAAACTTGACTTAAGGGCTGGATACCACAGGTTGTACTGCCTCCCGAGTCAAGGTATTTCACTGCCTTCAACACACACAGGGGACTGTATCGCTATAAGCATCTGCGTTTCGAGGTGTCATCTGCAGCGTAGGTTTTTCAGAACATAATCAGGGGGGCCGTTGCAGATCTGGAAGGCGTTTTGAAGATAAGTGACAACATCCGTGTGTTTGCAAGCTTGGAGGTGGAGCACATGGAGTGGCTGGTCAAAACTCTGGAATGGATAAGATTGTTGGGCCTCACTCTTCACAAAGAAAAATGTGAGTTCCTCAAGACCAGCATTGAATTCTTCTGGTTCATGTTCCGAGAAGGGGATTTGTCGGCAGACCCAGGGAAATTGAAGGACATTAAGGATGCCAAACCGCCAGAGACGGTATCAGAGGAACACAGTTTCCCGGGAATGTTGACGTACTGCAGACGTTTCATCAGGAATTTGGCCACCCTGTTGGAGCCACTGAGAAACCTGATGAAGAAAGACACTGCGTGACAATGGTGCCCACTAGAACAGGCGGCATTTGAAGAGGTCAAGGGGGGGCCCTCACCGCAAATGACACCATGGCATTCTTTGACCCTTTTTTGGTGTCTGAAATCATTGTCGATGCAAATCCTTTGGTCTGGAAGCTGTGCCAACCCAACACGATGCAACTGGGGATGAGACCAGTGGCGTTCGCCAGCCGAGCCCTCTCGGAGATGGTGCAACAGGAACTCTCAAATTGAGAGCGAGCCTCTGGCGGTCCTCTGGAGCTGCAGACATTTCCAGCTGTACATTTTGGGAAGACCCATGACTTTAGTCACTAACCATAAGCCCCTCATTTCGATTTTGGGCAGTTCGTCTCTTAAGCCGCCTGCCAGACTTGAGAGATGGATGCTGGCCTTACTGGAGTATGGGGTGTGCCTGGTATACAGACCAGGCGGCAAATAATTCAGCAGATTATCTATCAGGACATCCGCTTGGGGAGCAGGCTGACCACGGAGCTTGTGAGGAGGAGGCCGAGAAGTTTGTCTAAGTCATCGTTGAGTCAGCCACACCAAACGCAATGCCCATTCAGGAGTTGACGGCAGCATCAGAACAGAATGAATGTTTTTACCTCCTTTGAGGGGTGCTACAAAAAGGGGAGCGGAAAGGGATCTTGGAAGGTTTGAACAAAAGGACGCAGGATGCCCACACCACTCCCGAGCAGCTGTGGAAAGTCAGAGAAGAACTTGCATTCGCCGACTCTGGTTTGTTACTTAGAGGGACCAAGATGGTGATTCCTGCATGCAGGATCCAACAGGTTCTCGCATTGGCGCACCACGAGCACCAGGGTGTGGCCAGAACAAAGGCACGCTTGAAACTGAAGGTGTGGTTCGCAGACCTGGAAAGACATGTGAACGAGTTTGTGGCTGGATGTGTGTGGTGCCAGGTGGCTTCCACGGCACAACATGAACCGTAGATCGAGTCCACAGCAAGAAGCTCCCAGCCATGGGAGACTGTGCATGACGACTTCGGGTCAACTGGGCGAGGCACGCACTTCATGGTGCATGATGAAGACATCGACCAGTGGACAAGGTATCCAGAGGTTGAGTTTGTGGAGTCGGTAGCATTTGACCACATTGTGCCAGTGCTGGAGAATGTGTTTGCCTCACATGGTTTCCTAAAGCAGATCTGCTCAGACAGTGGACCGCCATTTCATGGAGAGAGTTTTACGCAGTTCATGCTGGAGTGCGGCATTCACCATAGGAAAATGTCACTGGTGTGGCCAAGGGCCAGGAAGGAAGCGGAAAGTTTTATGCAAACTCTTAACAAAGTATTTCGGATTGCTCATCGGATTGCTCATCGGCAGGGTCATTGCCTGAGAAGGGCCCTGTACCAGTTCCTGACGGAATACTGAGCGACCCCTCACTGCTCGATGGGCATAGCACCACTGAAGCGCTGTTCAAAAGGTGCCCCCGAGGTCTGCTGCCGGACTTGGAAGAGAGAGCACCCACCGAGATTGATAATGAGAGGGTAGCCAAAGAAAGGAGGGCCAGAAATGACAGTGAAAATCGTCAGAGGGGTCTTCGGCAACATCAGTTGGTGCCAGGTGATGAGGTACTCGTGAGGAACGGGCATCCACAGGGGAACCTCGTGCTGAGGTATGTACCTCGGCCCATGGATGTGGTGGATGTAAAAGGGTCTATGGTGACTGCCTCCGATGGCAGTGCTACTATGACGAGGAACTCCAGCTTCTTCAAGAAAGTCGGTGAGGGTGGTCAGGTGAGCACTGCATGGTGGATTGTGAGAGATGAGGTACTAGACGAAGGAGGAGGGATCAGCATTCCCCAGGAACCAGCGGACAAAGAGATGACAGGTGATGGGAAATCGAGCTGTGGGAGGCTGGCGGTACCCTTAAAGCACTACATGAAGTAAGCCTTCCTGTCTCAATGACTATGTGCTGGATGCATAAAGGTAGCCTCTGTCAAGATGTTTCACCAGTATTGTTACTGTTGTGTTAGTTGTGCTAAGTAACACAATGTTAATGCGTGTTCCACACTGTTTGTTGTTGATATGAAAAGTGAGGAGTGTGGTGCGGCTGCTTCATGAAGCACGCAACGGAGTGGCGCAACTCTGTCGCGTGAATAAACCGCACGTTTTGCGCTACGGCACGCCAGTGCATGAGCGGAGCCCAGATGACCAACTGTGTCTCCTGAGTCCTCTGTGGGGTACCGCACGACCACTACACCAAGCCCACCGGGCCTGGTAACACAGACAGCACTGGCATTTCAGTCAATGGAAGTCTGTATTCTAGGGCTTGAAGTATAGCTTTTCCCATAGGTGTGTGTCTTGAAATCCGGAAATTCACAGTGCTTTTTTTGGGTGTGAAAACATAAAAATAATATGAGGCCGGGAAGCCCAAAAAGAAACACACCAACACAGGTTACAAAGAACATACAAGTGCTTTATTAAAAAGCTACAACAGTTACCAAAGTCAATTGACAAACGGATAGCTATTCGCTCTCAGAGTAACGTAACGAACTTCAACGAAGGTTCGATGCATTAGTAAGAGAGACCGTACATTGGAATACTTGGGCTTTTATATGTTTTATCCAGCCCTTGGCCAACCCTCTCGCAGGTTAACCATCCTAGGAGTCGGCCTATGGGTTCCTTGCCAGGTCAATCCTATAATATATGCATTTTGATTAGTTTCGCTGATATAGTTGTAAATTTACACATAGGTCAACAATAGGACAAGGTCTCAGTTTGCGACCCCGACAAGTGGCCTGCAGGCATATTAATTATTCATGTGTACGGAGGTCACTACGGCCAGGATCTTACTCAGAATGTCATTCGGCCTCCATTTTGATGTTCAGGGTGACTTCCACATTACAAGAGAACCTAAAATGGCGGCTTAATCCAAGATGGCGACTTACATTACTTTCTTTAAGGTCAAGACCTTGCCGCAGAGTTTGTTCGCATATGATGTTTAGACAACTTGGCGTAGACCAATACACATACAATTGTTGCGATAGGAGGCATAACATTGTTTCAATTCCGACAAGCCCTCCTTTTGGCCCATGCCAAGTGCTAATATCATTTCTAATACTTCTGTAAATAACTCCATGCATTATTGTCCATACATCCTGAATCATTATCTGTAATGTCTATAGCCATTAGGTCGTTCATCAGGACCTCTTGTAACACAAACTCTTTAGATGCTGTATCTGGGGCATACATTTTGTGCCCTACTGTGCTCACTGCTTGAGCACAACATCCCCCTAGCATTGCACATACACTAGGTAGACATTGGAAACAGCAACAAAGGAATAGCAGGATTCCCAAAATAATCAATATAACAGAAAGCGCCTTCCAACCCCAGGATCGTAGAGAATCCCAGAACCAGGCGCTAACATTCCAATCTTCCACAGGAACATGCACTTCAGAACTAAGGATGTGCAAGTTCTGTATTGCTTTAAAAATTGTCGGTGAGGAGTCTGGTACGAAAACACAGCAAGCGGACCCCACTAATTTGCATACTCCACCACTTTCTGCCAGAATGACATCTAATGCCATCTGATTTTGGAGTGCTACCAATCTTATTGCCTTTTGTTCTAGTGTCATATTGTAGAGTATATCCGTGGTCCAGTTGATGGTTCTCTCCAGTACTCTTGCTAGTCCCCTAATATTTTCAGAGTTTGCTATCTGTCCCCAAAAGGGCACAACTGATTTTGCTATATCTCCCAATACTTGCCCAGGGGTATCTTCGTTCTCGTCCCGTCGTGGGCGAGCCTTAGAAACTTCCAATGTACTAGCTATAAATACCCCAGGTAACAGGATTCCTAAATAACAGGTTCCCTGCCAATCCTTGGGCAACCAGGGAAATGCTGAACTACCACAAACGAAATAAACAGGCCCCCCTACATACAGAGGCCTGTTCGCCCCAGTCAAATTTACAATGTTTACAAAACCTTCAAAATCTCCCATTGGCCGAGTGCCATTTCTTTGTACACAGAAGGGGACTGAATCGGGGCTATGATTAATAGAGTAGGAAGGAGGCACAGCGTCCTTATTGCCTATCGGAGCCATTTTAAAGGAAATTAGAGTTTGGAAAGGAAGAGATCGTTTATCAGATGGGCTAATATAAGCGACATTTGGTCTACTTCTATTTGCAAAAAGCGAGCATCCCAGGGGAGTCAATTCACATTTCTCAAAATTGTTTAAATTAGTTCCATCAAAGTTCCCTGAGATGCTATCATTCCAACGGCCAAAGAATAGTGCTCTAAGAGAGGCATAGCAAGCAGTCATTAAAGGTAAAGGGTGAATATACCATCCTAGCCCCTTGTTCCCATGTTGCGGTAAATTGGTGCAAATCCAGCAATTACTCTTATTAAAAATGGCATGCGTTGCAGTCATTACTATCATTAAAGTGTTATTATGATACTTTCGTCTATACTGGGAGTCTCTAGGTGACAAGGTGTGAAGGTGTACAGAGGGAGTCAAAGCAGTAGGTACAATCTCAATTGGCAGTAGAGGTTTTAGAGGGTAGATTTCTTCGAAGTACCAAAGTCCCACAGCGGTAATTACACAAATTCCAATTATTATTAACACAACACAGCAATACGTTTTCGGGGCCCAGGCACATTGTTCGTTGTCCGAGTTGGTCACCCCCTTATTTACAAGTCCAATGCGGGGAGCAGCGGTGGAGGTGGCAGGCATCGTAGTTTCTCAATCGACGACCCCAATGTTCGTTGCTGGCGACACTACGGTCGCGCAACTTCTTAGTCCTTCCCAGCCCTAGCCAGCAGAATCCCCTTTTTTTTTCTTTTGTTCGAAAGGAACTTTCTTTTACAAGAGAAAACTTTCAATCACTTCTTCTTTCCAAATGCACGGAAAAGACCTGTGCCGTAGTTCTATTTTCTTCGTCGAAGGTTGTACCTGGTGGTACCCAGAACTGTTTGATCCGGAAACAAGGCGACGTCACTTCCTGAGGGAAGCGATGTATCGGAGGCAACGGAAGTCGCAGAACTTGAAACAATGTTTTCCAGAAATGACTTTTCCAAAGAGTGCAGAGACAAAATGGACTGTTCCCCAAGCTCCACGGGCTCAGAGAAATTCTCCGACGCACTCACAGCGCTGTTTGCTACTCCAGGATCAGAGATTGTAGCATCAGCGAGGGGTTCTGCTTCTTCTGTAACGTGTGGCGTCGGGTGAGGAAGTTTCTTGACATGCGTCGCGTGGATCCAATGTTTTTTTCCAGCCACCCGCACTGCTGTCTGGGTGACCAACAGCACCTGGTAGGGTCCCCTCCAGCGAGGAGCGAGACAGGAAGACCTTTCGTAGACCTTCACTAGGACCCAACTTCCAGGCTGAATATCGTGTCCTGGGCCCGTAAACTGTACAGGTAAAGCTGATTGGACCTGATGATAAATGTAATACAGATTTTTAGTCAACTGGTTGCAGTAGTCTACAAGCAATACATTGTCTACCTCCCTCAATGTTTTAGGCCTCGGAAGACTCCAAATATTAGCAGGTCTCCCCATCACTACCTCAAAGGGGGAGAGCCCAGTCTTAGTTTGAGGTGTGGTTCGCATGGCTAATAATACAATAGGTAAGGCATCTGGCCATTTCATTTTGGTATCAGCACATGTTTTTGCAAGTTTATTCTTTAAGATGCCGTTATGTCTCTCTACCAACCCAGCACTTTGAGGATGCCTAGCTGAGTGAAATCATTTTTCAATGTGTAACGCTGTGCATATTGTTGGGTGTCCTGACCCACGTTTGAGCTATCATGCTGCAACATTTGGTGCTGTGGGTTTAGAAAATCCAAGATGGCCAAAAAGCCCACATGTGTGCCAGAATCCAGGCGAACCACGCAGTTTGTGCGTACACCAAAATGGCTGCCTAACTTGCCACCCACCAGCGCGAGCATGATGGGCCAGGGTGCCATGAGTGGAATGGGTGCCAAAGGTAAAACAGCAGCGCCTGTTAGCTCAAAAACGCTTTAAAATTACCTTTGGTTTCTCTGAATGCCAGCTCAAAATGCCTATTTTCAAACATTGCAACACATCCAAAAATCTCACTGAACACCAGCGGACATCTGGCAGAATGAAGTATGTGTGCATACAAAATCTGGGAAGATGAAGAGCCCAAAACAATGTTCATAACAAAACTGGCTGAGCTATGCATGTCAGCAGCCTAACTGAAACTGGATTGAAACCACCAAAATCGAAATGTTTAAATTAACTGAGTGACCTACTTTTGAGTGTCACATAGTTTGTACCTGTTAAAATGTCATAGTTTTGAACTTAGAATCAGCATTCTAGCTGCATATGTAAAAATTGTATTGACTTAAACTGGGGAACAAAAAGTGACATTTTAGCTGAAAACTGGCTTAAAGAGATTCCAATTCTGCCCGACAGGAGTGGGGGCTTGCCCAACAAATGCCTTCCCAGGCCTGGCTGCATTCTGTTGCTCCTGCCAAAAGGAGGTCACACACTCTCTGATTGAATTACCAGGGGATTGCAAGAAACTAAACCAAGGGCCCAGGCAGATGGTTTATTTGGGGGGTCGTAAATGGCTTCCTTTTGAACAAAGCCCTTCCTTGACTCAGGCAGATGGTTTATAGGGGAGGTCGTAAAGTGGCTTCCTCTTGGCAGAAACGGGGAGGGGCAGCCCCCTCTGAGAACAGGCTGAGCTTAAAGAAAGTGGGCAAACTGGTTTCTCAACCATGTGACCTGGGAAGACACACCGCTGTTGGCCAGAATATGATTTTAAGAAAGATGTATAACTCATGGTGCGGACTTGTCAAAATTATCTAAATGATACCATAATTCTTGTGATTTTTCTGCCCACATTTTAAGAGGTTTTAGGACCCGGTGGTAGGATCTGGGGGTTTACGAGGGGAAAAGAGGTTGTTACTCTAAATGAATGCAGGTTAAAAATCTGACACTTTCTTATCTAAATGCCCACATGCCTTGCACACAATGGTATAAATTTGGAGAAAAATCCGATATGGGGAAAGCTACTAAAAAGCGCAAAATGTTGCCATTTCTGAATGCAAGCCCCCAGGAAGAGCAGAGTTTGAACAGAGTATACCTCATGTGATATGTGAGGGGTGCATGTAATTTTAAACAACTGCATATCTGTGCAATATGTATTTGGGTCAAATATAGATTTGTGGGCAAACTGACCAGGGGAGGATCCTCTGACCCATAAAACCTACAGCATCACTCTGACTCACATTTCCTTCCCCCAATCATGGGAGAGGGGAGAATTGGGCCAATGACAAGTAGAGAGGGGCAGGCTTAGCTAGGCCCAGGCACACACCCATTTTCAAAACACATAAAAAGAGACTGCTGGGACAGGTAGAGGGATTCAAATCCAGTTGCTGCGGAGCGTTTTGCCGGACCACACAACAACATCCAGAAGATACCAGTTCCAGACTGACTCCAGCTACATACTCCAGAACCTAGAACTTATACTTTAGAACCTAAATCAGAGGCCTAAAACCACAAGCTGAGTTCTCTGCAGCAGGCCTCAAATCATTGCAAGCTACTCACAGCCGGGCGAGCTGCTTGAATCCCTTGCCAAGAACTTTTGCTAGGACCAGTGCAGAGATCCAGGAGCCGTGCAGAGACCGCTGTATCCGGACAGACCAGACCAGTGCCAGACCAGACCAGCAGAGCAGAGACCAGACGCTGTGCGCAGAGACCGTCCGTGGCGAGACCGGAACCGAAGTCCAAAACCTGACAGATCCGTGGCGCGACCCAGACCTTCCAAATATATTGTGAGTACAGCAAGGACGGGGCAAAACCAAATCTCTTAGTTTAAAGTAATATAATTCAATCTATTTAACCTAAGTAGAACTGCCTCCTAACTGTCACCTGTCATTTGTAAAGCTGCACCACTGTCATTTGTCAATTCTGCAGCTGCAAAGCTGTCACCTGTCATTTTGAGTTTACTTTAAATCCGAAAAACGACCTTTACAAAATTGTTCATATCTCTGGAACCGTTTGGGCTACGAACTTGGTTTAACTTTCCTCTGAAAGCTTAGAATCTAAGCTTTCCAAAAAGCCTAGAACCATCCATCCTTCTATCCCCAATTCCCTGAGCCCAGACAACCTAATCCGGGAGAGGGGAGGCCAAGGGTGGAGGGGTACCAAAATCTTCCCAACCAGGGGTACTACCAGAGAAGGGATAGCTACCCTTCCCGGGATCAGCCCAGGGGAGAAAATAGAGCCCTGTATCAGCCTGAGCGGGTTTCACAACTTGAGCGCCAGGTCCAAAATATGGCACGAGATCTGGGTCACATACTGAGGGCTCAACAGAACCCTCAGATGAGCATGCCACCGCAGAATGCCCCAAACTCTGGACCTGGTGCTCCAGAACAATGACGGGGGCAGCACCCCGATAACACACCGGTTCCCAGGGAGGAGGCACAAGGGGAAGGGGGGTGTAAAGCCTTGGAGCAAGCTTCCTTCCCAACTTGTAAACAGCCCCTGGAAAACCAGGAACCGGAAACAAAATCTCCTACCCCTGAAAGCCTGCCTCCCAAGGAGCAGAGGGGGGGTAGGAGAAACAAAGGACCCAAACAGACCCACTTTGTGGAGGAGGTACAGGTCTTCCAATTTGAGGGAGAGGGATCCTCAGAGGATCCTGGGGAAAGGATCTTCTCCTTTAGAGATGGGGGAACTCCTCCCAAGGAAAAATGGGTCCCAAGGGATGCCAATTCAGACTTGGGAGATATGGAGACTGAGCTACCGCCGCCCCTCATCTCATCCCAGAACCCACAATACCGAAATCCCCTGGTTTAAACCCATCCTGTTGACTGCCTCCAAAAAGGGCGGGGCGGCCCAGAACCGGAACCAGGGGAACCCACAATGGCTCTGATCTCCAGTTGCCAACTTTTTCTTTTAGATTCCCAAGGCTCTACACAGAATTCTGCCTAAATCTCTTCACTAGCAATGTCCAAAACCAGAAAATTAACCCACCAGTTGTCCAAGAATGTGCATTATCTGTGCCCCCTTGAGGAGAAGGAGGGAAGATACTATGCCCCGGTACAAGTACAGGGGCAGGGTACAATTTTGGCACTGGTGGACACTGGATCCCAAGCTACCCTTCTGTCCAAAAGGGCCTTTGAGGAACTAAATGCAGGAAGGGGGGAGAATTACCGTATTCCTCTCACCTCTCTTCCTGGACAACTGCAGAACTTTGACGGGAAGGAGATTCCCGTTGAGGGGACTGCAGACTTGGACATTAAAATTGGGCGACACAAGGTGAAACACCCGGTCATAGTAGTGACTCCAGAGGGCACCCCTTGTTTACTAGGGAATGACCTCCTGAGAAGGTTGTCACCCCTAGTAGATTGTGTAAACAAGGTCCTCTGGACCCAGACTAGCCGACCAATAAAATTAAAACAGAGTGTCAACCATGTTAGTTTAAACGGCACCTGCCACATGGTTGAACAAAAATCTGACCAAGTAGAATTTCACTTCCAGAACAACCAAACTCCAGACGTGACAGTAATAGCAGTAGGACAACAGACTGGTGATGGGGGGTCCTCTCTATTTATGAAAATCAACCTTCCTTCCAGTTTAAGGTGGTATTCCACACTGGAAGGAAACACCCTGAAATGCTTTACTAATCCACAATCAGAAACTCCCACTCCTATAGTCCAGAAAGATGTGAAATCAGCTCAGAGCCTGGCTGATATTCAGCAAATTGGAGAGCAGTTGTTCATCCCTGTTCAGTTAAATGATGGGAAGGACTCTGTTCTCGCTCGAGTGTGCTTGAACCACGGTAAGAGCTTCATCAGCGAAGCCATGTTCCGCCAACACCCAAAAGATCCAGCCATTCCCACATTCAAACTAATAGACAAATGGGAAATGGACCTGGAAGCACCTAATTCCAAACATCTCCTGCCAAGCAGGTGTATGCTCAAAATCTCCTTTGGCAACAAGAGCATAGTCCACAATTGTTGGGTCGTGCGAGACGTCACTGCCGCCTTTTACTTAGGCAGTGACATTCTCAATCGCTTTGCCATTAGTTGGGACCTAATAAACTTCAAAGCTTGGTCCCGATTAGCGGATAATCCCATGGGCTTTGATGATCCAGAAAAAGCATTTAGGTCAGCTCAATTGCTACCTTATGCAGTTGAAATTCAGATCAAAGAGGAAGTCACCATCCCAGAAAGGACCCGACAATTCTCCCTGGAAGTGAAAGTTAAAAGAGGACAACATTTGAAAAACCCTGATGCTTACATACATCTAAATGCTTCTCTCCAACAGCAAGGGTTGGGGGTAAACCCAACTCCATTAGTCAACATAGAACATGACACCATTCTAATAGAGGTGGATAACAGCGACTTAAAGAGTATTACTCTAGCCGCAGGCACCATTATTGGAATGGCGGTTGATGACTGACATTTTTCCATCGATTTAGGAAATGAACTGTTAGGACCAATCCCCAAGGACTGTTTTGACAGTGACAGTGATGACAATACAACACCAGACAGAATTTTTACCCGGAATGGGGGGAACTTCCTGGTGTACACTTCCTGCCCCTATGGTAAGGAAGATGTGACTTGTGACTTCAGGAGGTATGAGGTGATTTTCCAGGTCCATGAGGGTTGCCTTTCCCACCTGAGGCCTCCAGTCCAAATCAGCACTCTGACCAGGGACTTCTCCACCCAGCTGGAGGAGGCCGCTAAGATAGCCAAACCAGAAGTCTTTCCAGGCTTCAGGCAGATGGTGGAAGAGAGAGTCAACCTAGCTGATGCCTGTGTGACTCTGGAACAAAAGCAAAAGTTGAAACAAGTTTTCTTGGATTTCCAAGATCTCTTTGCGGTAGACTCATATGACTGTGGCCGCACCGACATCCACACAACAACAATCCCCACAGACCCTGGAATGACTCCAGTGTTTGTGAAGCAATATCGCTTGCCTCTTGCATCCATGGAGTCCCTCACTGAAATAATTAAGAACCTTGAGTCCCGGGGAATAATCCGTCCAGTTCACAGCACCTTCAATAATCCGGTGCTGGGAATATTGAAGCCAAACGGCCAGTGGAGACTCTGCGCCGACCTCAGGGAGCTCAACAAACGGGTCCATACTTCCCGATGGCCTCTGCCCTACATTGACCAAGGGCTGGCCCAGATTCAGGGGTCACAGGTATTCACAGCAATAGACCTGACCAATGGATACTGGACTGTGCCTGTCAGTAGGGAGGACCAATACAAACTGGCTTTTACCTTTGGGGGCAAGCAGTGCACATGGACCCGGACTCCCTTCGGATACCTCAACTCCGGCAATGAATTCAACATTTTCCTACATAAGGCCATGCCCGACCTGGGTGCGAGGGGTAACCTGGCTTATGTAGATGATGTCCTCATCAAAAGTTCATCTGTGGAGGAACACATAGCGGAGATCCGTTATGTTCTGACACAGTTGAGGGCCGCGGGAGCAAAACTTTCCTTTCAGAAAGCACAGTGGTGTAGAACCCGTGTTAATTTCTTGGGGCATGAGATTACTCCTCAGGGTCTCTGTCCCCAAGAAAAGAAAGTGGAAGAACTCCAGAAACTGAAAGACCCCACAACTCTGCGGGAACTAAGGAGCCTCCTTGGACTGACTAATTACAGCAGAAAGTTCATTGAGGGCTACGCAGAGATCACTAGACCCCTGATTCATCTCCTGAAAGGGGGGGTCAAGTGGGAATGGGTTCCAGAACAATCCGAGGCAGTAAGACAACTCAAAAGAAGCCTCTCACAAGCGCCCTGCCTAGCTTACCCTGTCAGAAACAAGGAGTTCTTCCTGGAGACAGGGTTCTCTAATACGTGCTTGACGGCAGTATTATACCAAAAGCATGACAAGGTCAATAAAGTAATCTCCTATGCGAGCAAAACTTTATCCTCTGTGGAGGAAAAATTCAACGATTGTGAGAAGGCACTCCTGGCAACTGTGTGGGCATTGAAGAATTACCGCCCGTTTATCCATGGGGAACACATCATAGTGGAGACTCCACACCAGCCTCTGCAATATCTCCAAAGTGACAGTATCCGGGCCGGAAATGTGAGTAATTCCCGAATTACTCCCTGGATTCTGTCAATGCAAGGCTTTCCTGTGGAGGTCAGATATGGCCAAAACAAGAAGAGTCCACTCGCTCAAGGTCTGGCTGACTTGCATGATTGTGCCAGAGAAAACTGTCTCGAGGACGAAAGTCTAAAAATCAAGGACAACACGGAGGCATACCTTAATTCCCCACACAAAGTCTTTGAAGAAGACAAGTGTGAGGGAATGCCCACTGTCTATGTGGATGGATGCTCGTACAATGTTGACAACGACGGGGAGAAAGAACTGTTGGCCGGCGTAGGGAATGCATGGGTGAATGAGTTCCCAGAACCCTCCGCTGGATACAAAATTGGTCCCCTAAGTAGTCAGGTGGCAGAATTGATGGCTGTGCATCAGGCCATCCTCACTGCTGTCCAACATCAACTCCACGAACTGGTCATAATCACAGATTCGGATTATGTACGGAATGGGTTCGTGGAGCACCTGGTTAATTGGAAAACCAGAGGCATGTTATGTGCTAATAACAAACCCTTGAAACATGGGAAGTTAATCCAAAACATTGATGATCTGGTCACATCGAATGGGATGACCATCTACTGGAAAAAGATCAAGGGTCATTCCAAAGTAGAGGGACCAGACAAAACTGGAAATGACTTAGGTGATCAGCTGGCCAAAACCGGGGCCATCCAAGGGGATCTAATCGAAATAGAGTCCCTGTTGGGGGAAATCCAGGTCACTGCTATCACTAGGTCCCAGACAAATGCTCACAATGATCTTTCAACTGCCCAATGGAGCAAGGAGACCCCTGATGCTGATTTGATTACAGCTCAGAAGGGGGATCCAATTATTGGTAAGTTTTACCAACACCTTGAGGACCCTGAGAACTTTCCCCTGACGGATACCGATTACATTGGGAAAGAGGACCTAAGAGTGTTGATGAAATGTCCACAAATGTTCCGAATCCAAGACGGTTTGTTGGTAAGGAAATCCCAAGCTGGCCATGATCAGTGGGTGGTTCCTACCTCATTCCGAAGCCTGATGTTAAGTCACGCCCATGATGCGGCCACCGCCGGTCATAGGGGGTTTCACACAACACTGGAAATCTTAAGAGAGGTTGCATACTGGCCACACATGGGGCAGGACCTCGACCAATACTTGAAGGGGTGTCTTGTGTGTGCACAATTTCAGCCATCATCCCTCACACACCGTGCGCCTCTCCAAAAGAGGGGGATGACACTGCCATGGTCAGATTTGCAAATCGACTTTGTAGGCCCTGTGATTCGCTCATCTAGAGGAAACAAGTACATGTTGACCGTTACATGCTTGTTTACCAAGTGGGTGGAATGTCTCCCAGCCCCAAACTGCAAGGCAGAAACAGCAGCTGCCCTGATGATTAACCACATCTTTTCTCGTTTTGGTCTACCTCAAAGGATTGAGTCAGACAGGGGTAGCCACTTCACCAGTGAAGTAATGACAAAGATGTGGGAGATACTGGGGGTTAAAAGGAAACTACACATTGCTTACAGGCCAGCTTCTTCTGGAGCAGTGGAGAGATACAACCAAACCATTGTGAGCATATTAAAGAAGTTTGTGGCAGATTCTGGGCCAAGTTGGGATATCCGATTACCTCTGGTCCTAATGGCCATCAGATCTACCCCTTCATCTGCAACCAAAATGTCACCATTTGAGTTGATGACTGGACGCAAGATGGTGCTTCCCCAGCATTTGCTCTACAGAACCCAAGAGCAAACGTTGATAAATGCCTCCACAACTGATGAGTATGTGGAGAATTTAAGGAAACACCTTCAAAATGCTTTTGCCTATGCTCAGCGGAATCTAGAAAGATCAGCCGAGAGTATGAAGACCCACTCTGACCTGAAAACTTCCAGGAAGGAATATCAGGTGGGGGACCGGGTCTATTTATACAACTTCCAAAGAAACCAGGCAAGACAGCGCACATTTTTGCCTACATGGAAGGGACCCTTCGAGATTATAGACAAGATCTCCCCTGTGGCCTACAAGATCCGCATCCCCAAAGGCGGTTTGGCAGAGGGGGAAGACAAGTGGGTCCACATAAACCAGTTGAAGTGTTGCCATCCCAGGCACACTTTGCAGCAACTGGAGGAGTCCTCTGTAATCCCAGAGGGTACCGCTCCAGAGTAATTCAATTCCAACCCTAAAATATCCTACATATAGCCTATCAAATTCTGTGTTTTTCAAGTTTATGTGTTCCTGTCGCTTAATTTAAAAAAATGTGCATGTTCATATCTGTTGAGTTCTAAAATAGATATGCCACCCCACTATATCAATGGTGGGGGAGAAATGTCCATGAATAGGTATTGCCGTTTTTCCTTTGTCGTCCTAGGAGAAAGAAAAGCTGGAGACTGGCCAAGGAGGACGATCCGGAGACCGGGAGCAGAGACCCGAGGGGCCCAGGGTACCGGCCAATCCTCCCATCAGGACCAGCAAGGAGAACTGATTGATCGACTGGAGGGAGGAAAAGATGCTGAACTGTGCCATTTGCAGAATTGGAAGAAGATTATGCGGACATACCAGTGCGTGGGTCAAAATCTTCTGTGCACTCGACTCCCCATCGACTCAAATTCAAAGTGCAGTCGCGTGGGGGGGCCTTGTTGGGTGTCCTGACCCACGTTTGAGCTATCATGCTGCAACATTTGGTGCTGTGGGCTTAGAAAATCCAAGATGGCCAAAAAGCCCACATGTGCGCCAGAATCTAGGAGAACCACGCAGTTTGTGCGTACACCAAAATGGCTGCCTAACTTGCCACCCACCAGCGCGAGCATGATGGGCCAGGGTGCCATGAGTGGAATGGGTGCCAAAGGTAAAACAGCAGCGCCTGTTAGCTCAAAAACGCTTTAAAATTACCTTTGGTTTCTCTGAATGCCAGCTCAAAATGCCTATTTTCAAACATTGCAACACATCCAAAAATCTCACTGAACACCAGTGGACATCTGGCAGAATGAAGTATGTGTGCATACAAAATCTGGGAAGATGAAGTGCCCAAAACAATGTTCATAACAAAACTGGCTGAGCTATGCATGTCAGCAGCCTAACTGAAACTGGATTAAAACCACCAAAATCGAAATGTTTAAATTAACTGAGTGACCTACTTTTGAGTGTCACATCGTTTGTAACTGTTTAAATGTCATAGTTTTGAACTTAGAATCAGCATTCTAGCTGGATATGTAAAAATTGTATTGACTTAAACTGGGGAACAAAAAGTGACATTTTAGCTGAAAACTGGCTTAAAGAGATTCCAATTCTGCCCGACAGGAGTGGGGGCTTGCCCAACAAATGCATTCCCAGGCCTGGCTGCATTCTGTTGCTCCTGCCAAAAGGAGGTCACACACTCTCTGATTGAATTACCAGGGGATTGCAAGAAACTAAACAAAGGGCCCAGGCAGATGGTTTATTTGGGGGGTCGTAAATGGCTTCCTTTTGAACAAAGCCCTTCCTTGACTCAGGCAGATGGTTTATAGGGGAGGTCGTAAAGTGGCTTCCTCTTGGCAGAAACGGGGAGGGGCAGCCCCCTCTGAGAACAGGCTGAGCTTAAAGAAAGTGGGCAAACTGGTTTCTCAACCATGTGACCTGGGAAGACACACCCCTGTTGGCCAGAATATGATTTTAAGAAAGATGTATAACTCATGGTGCGGACTTGTCAAAATTATCTAAATGATACCATAATTCTTGTGATTTTTCTGCCCACATTTTAAGAGGTTTTAGGACCCGGTGGTAGGATCTGGGGGTTTACGAGCGGAAAAGAGGTTGTTACTCTAAATGTATGCAGATTAAAAATCTGACACTTCCTTATCTAAATGCCCACATGCCTTGCACACAATGGTATAAATTTGGAGAAAAATCCAATATGGGGAAAGCTACTAAAAAGCGCAAAATGTTGCCATTTCTGAATGCAAGCCCCCAGGAAGAGCAGAGTTTGAACAGAGTATACCTCATGTGATATGTGAGGGGTGCATGTAATTTTAAACAACTGCGTATCTGTGCAATATGTATTTGGGTCAAATATAGATTTGTGGGCAAACTGACCAGGGGAGGATCCTCTGACCCATAAAACCTACAGCATCACTCTGACTCACATTTCCTTCCCCCAATCATGGGAGAGGGGAGAATTGGGCCAATGACAAGTAGAGAGGGGCAGGCTTAGCTAGGCCCAGGCACACACCCATTTTCAAAACACATAAAAAGAGACTGCTAGGACAGGTAGAGGGATTCAAATCCAGTTGCTGCGGAGCGTTTTGCCGGACCACACAACATCCAGAAGATACCAGTTCCAGACTGACTCCAGCTACATACTCCAGAACCTAGAACTTATACTTTAGAACCTAAATCAGAGGCCTAAAACCACAAGCTGAGTTCTCTGCAGCAGGCCTCAAATCATTGCAAGCTACTCACAGCCGGGCGAGCTGCTTGAATCCCTTGCCAAGAACTTTTGCTAGGACCAGTGCAGAGATCCAGGAGCCGTGCAGAGACCGCTGTATCCGGACAGACCAGACCAGTGCCAGACCAGACCAGCCGAGCAGAGACCAGACGCTGTGCGCAGAGACCGTCCGTGGCGAGACCGGAACCGAAGTCCAAAACCTGACAGATCCGTGGCACGACCCAGACCTTCCAAATAAATTGTGAGTACAGCTAGGACGGGGCAAAACCAAATCTCTTAGTTTAAAGTAATATAATTCAATCTATTTAACCTAAGTAGAACTGCCTCCTAACTGTCACCTGTCATTTGTAAAGCTGCACCACTGTCATTTGTCAATTCTGCAGCTGCAAAGCTGTCACCTGTCATTTTGAGTTTACTTTAAATTCGAAAAACGACCTTTACAAAATCGTTCATATCTCTGGAACCGTTTGGGCTACAAACTTTCCTCTGAAAGATTAGAATCTAAGCTTTCCAACAAGCCTAGAACCGACTTCCTACTCCTTATACTTTTTCTGCAATCACGATTCACGCACTCGCGAATTTTACCGCGATTTGCGATTTGGTTAAAAATCCAGCCACGTGTTGTGGAAACAAAGAAATTGACATGAGGCCGGGAAGCCCAAAAGGAAACACACCAACACAGGTTACAAAGGACATACAAAGCGCTTTATTTCAAAGTTACAAAGTTACCAAAGTCAATTGACATGCGAATAGCTATTCGGCCCTCTGACTAACACACGAACCTTCAACGTTAGGTTCGCACTGAAAGTGGGAGAGACCGATCATCGGGATGCTCGGGTTTTTATACATTTTGTACTGCATTGGCCAGCCCTCTTGTAAGTTAACCATTCTTGGAACAACGGCTAGGGTTCGTAGCCAGGTCGAACATGCAATTTCCATATATTAGATCGGTTCCGCTGATACAGTTACATATTTACACCTAGGTTAAACAGAGGACAGGGTCTTAGTTCATGACCCTAACAGGTAGCCTGCGGACATATTATTCATTCACGTGTGCGGAGGTCACCATAGCCGAAGTCTTACTCGAAATGTCATTCGGCCTCCATTTTGTGATTCGAGGTGACTTTCACACAGCAAGAGTACCTAAAATGGCGGCTAAATCCAAGATGGCAGCTTTCACGATACATTAAGGTCAAGACCTTGCCGCGGAACCTATGTTCATAATATTCTTTAGACAGCTTGGCGTAGGCCAACATACATTTAAACAATGCGATTGGGGTCACAATATTATCTCGATTTCCACAGACCCTCCTTTTGGCCTATGCCAAGTGCTAAAACATTATTTCCTAATACTCTTAAAAATACTTGAAGGCATTATCATTCATAGGTTCCGCATCATTGTCTGAAATGTCAATAGCCATAAAGTTGTTCATAAGAACTTCTTGCAACATGAATTCTTTAGATGCTGTCTTCGGGGTATATATTCTACGCCCTACTGCGCTCATAACTTGGGCACAACATCCCCCTATCATTCCGCATATACTCGGGAGGCATTGAAAACAGCAGCAAAGAAATAACAGAGTCCCTAAAATACCTAGAATAACAGAAAGCACCTTCCACCCCCAAGATCGTAGAGAATCCCAAAACCAAGTACTAAGGCTCCAGTCTCCTACAGGGATATGGACTTCAGAACTAAGAGTATGTAAATTCTGAATTGCTTTAAATATTGTTGATGAAGAATCTGGTACGAAAACACAGCAAGCGGACCCCACTAATTTACATACTCCACCTCGTTCAGCTAAAATGACATCTAATGCCATTCGATTTTGAAGTGCTACCAATCTTATCGCCTTTTGCTCTAAGGTCATATTGTAAAGTATGTCCGTGGTCCGGTTGATTGTTTTCTTCAACACCCTCGCTAATCCCCTGATGTTTTCTGAATTTGCTATTTGTCCCCAGAAGGGAACTACTGATTTGGCTATATCCCCGAACACTTGTCCAGGGGTATCTCCATCATTATCCCGTCGCGGGCGAGCCTTAGATACCTCTAAGGTACTGGCTATAAATATACCTGGTAACAATATCCCTAAATAACAAGTCCCCTGCCAATCCTTGGGCAGCCAGGGAAAAGCTAAACTACCACACACAAAATAAACCGGTCCCCCTACATACAAAGGCCTATTTTCCCCAGTCAAATTTACAATATTTATACAAGGCTCGAAATCTCCCATTGGCCTAGTGCCGTTTCTTTGTACACAGAAAGGGACAGAATCAGGACTATGATTTACAGAATAAGAAGGAGGCATGGCATCCTTATTGCCTATCGGAGCCATCTTGAAAGAAACTAGATTTTGAAAAGGAAAAGAAAGTTTATCAGACGGCCTAATAGAAGCGATATTAGGTCTACTCCTATTTGCGAAAAGCGAGCATCCCAGGGGAGTCAATTCACGTTTTTCAAATTCATTCAAATTAGTCCCATCGAAGTTCCCTGAGATGCTATCATTCCATCGGCCAAAAAAGAGTGCTCTAAGAGAGGCATAGCAAGAGGTTGTTAGAGGTAAGGGATGTATATACCATCCCAGTCCCTTGTTCCCATGTTGTGGTAAGTGAGTGCAGACCCAACAATTACTTCTATTAAAAATAGCATGCGTAGCATTCATCACTATCATCAAAGTGTTATTATAATATTTTTGTCTATGCCGAGAGTCCCTAGGGGACAGAGTGTGAAGGTGTACAGAGGGAGTCAAAACAGTTGGTACAATTTTGGTCGGTAACAGAGGCTTCAAAGGATAAATTTCTTCAAAGTACCAAAGTCCCACAGCAACAGTTGCAAAACTAACAATAATCAAAACGAGAACACAACAGTACGTTTTCGGGGCCCAGGCACATTGTCCATTGTTCGAATTGGTCACCTCCTTATCTAATAGTTCAATACGAGGAGCAACGGTGAAGGCGGCAGGCATCATGGTTATCCCGATCGACGACCCCAATGTTCGTTGCTGGCGGCACTTCGGCCGCGCGACTTCTTAGTCCTTCCCAACCCTGGCCAACAGAACCCCCCCTTTTCTTTGTTCCAAAAAAAAGGGAAGACGATAGTATTTCAATCACTCCTTTTTCTTCCAGATGCACGATACTCGTGCGGCGATTTTATTTGCGTGGTCGAAGGTTGTACCGGATGGTACCCAAGTTTGTTGAATCCGAAAGCAAAGTATCGTCGCTCCCTGAGGGGAGCGTCGTATCAGTAGCGACGGAAGTCGCAGAGCTCGAAACAAGGTTTTCCGGAAGTGATTGATCAAGGGAGTGCGGAGACAAAATGGACGGCTCCCCAAGCTCCTCAGGCTCAGAGAACTTCTCCGACGCACTCACAACGCTGCCTGCTACTCCGAGATCAGAGAGTGTAGCATCAGCGAGGGGTTCTGTTTCTTCTGTAACGTGTGGCGCCGGGTGAGGGATCTTCTTGATATGTGTTGCGTGTATCCAGTTCTTCTTTCCTGCCACCCGCACTGCCGTCCTGGTGACCAATAAAACCTGGTAGGGTCCCCGCCAGCGAGGCGCGAGACAGGAAGACCTTTCGTAGGCCTTTACCAGGACCCAGCTGCCGGGCAATATATCGTGTCCTGGGCCCGTAAACCGTACAGGTAAGGCAGCGTTCACCTGGTGGTAAATGAAATACAGATTTTTAGTCAATTGATTACAATAGTCTATGAGCAATACATTCTCCACATCCCTTAGGGCTTTAGGTTTAGGGAGACCCCAAATATTAGCAGGCCTTCCCATTACTACCTCGAATGGAGAGAGCCCAGTTCTAGTCTGGGGTGTGGTGCGCATAGCTAACAACACAATAGGTAAAGCATCTGGCCATTTTAATTTAGTATCGGCACATGTTTTTGCAAGTTTGTTTTTCAAAATACCATTGTGTCTTTCTACCAACCCTGCACTTTGAGGGTGCCTAGCTGAATGAAAACGTTTCTCTATCCCTAAGGCAACACATATTTGCAACATTACGGCTGCGATGAAGTGTGGGCCGTTGTCCGACCAAATTATCCTCGGGAGCCCAAATCGAGGAAAGTAGTCTTTTACCAAGATCTTTGCGGTGGTCATGGCGGTAGCATCTTTGACGGGGAAAGCCTCGACCCATTTGCTAAAAGCACAAATGATAACAAGAACATATTTCAAGTTATTACATTGCTCCATTTCAATAAAATCAAGGTGAATGGTTTCAAAGGGGACAGAGGGGGGCCCGAAACTTCCCCTTGGAGTCACTGTCCCTTTACCCACATTGTGCTGCAGGCAAATCATGCAATTTTTAACGTGCCGTTTTGCAGTTTCCAAAATTTTTTCATTCACCCAAACCTGCTGTAATATCTTCGCAATTTGCTGGGCACACACATGTGTTGGACCGTGTGCCATCGTAACCATTGCTAATACATAAGAATCAGGAAGCAACCATTTCCCGTCAGATGCGTCCACCCAACACCCTTCGTCATCCAATTTCCCCATGCCTTCAGCCCATTTCCTAGATTCTTCAACAGAGGCATCAGTCTGAATATCTCGCACAGACCCAATGCCTTCATCTATTATACAACCATCTCTCACTTCCCTCGATGTGTACATGTCTGTGCTAAGGTCTGTAGCTGTTTGTCTAGCTATCAAACCTGCAAAAGCATTTCCTCTTCCCACATTGTCTATGACCTTGCGATGTGCTGCACATTTCATGATTGCTAATTGTTCAGGGAGTGAGAGCGCTAAAAGTAGTTGTACTATTAAGGGACCATGCTGAATCTTGGTCCCGTGTGAGGTCAGAAACCCTCTTTCCGATCACAGTTTTCCGAAATTGTGAGCCACCCCAAATGCGTACTGACTATCCGTATAAATGTTAACTCTATGCCCTTGGGAGAGCTCACAAGCGCGGGTCAACGCTATAATCTCTGCGGCCTGCGCGGAGTTATGCGGAATCCTTTTAGTTTCTACGATCTTGTTCAAAGTAGTAACTGCATAAGCAGCTGTAGATGTGCCATTCGGAAGTTTAAAACAGGAGCCATCACAAAACAGCTCCCCTTCCGCATTCTCCAAAGGAGTATCTGAGAGGTCTATTCTGCCCTTTGTTTCTTGTTCGGTGGCATACAGGCAGTCATGTGATCCGTCATCGCCGCAAGCAGTAGTTTGCGGGAGAGGCAAAAGTTCAGCCGGATTGAGAACACAACACCTTTTAATTTGGATATGAGGAGCAAATAAAACTAATTCGTACCTGGTCAACCGGGCAGAAGTAAGGTGTTGTGTTTGAGTTTTATTCAATAGAATATCGACAGAGTGAGGTACCATCAAAATTAAATCGTGGCCTAGGACCATCCCCTCACTCTGTTTTACAGACGCAGCGGCAGCAGCAACAGCGCACAGACATCGCGGCAAAGCGCATGCAACAGGATCGAGGGCGGCGGAATAATAGCCGCACGGCCTATTCTTCCCTCCATGTTCCTGTGTTAACACAGACAAAGCACATCCATTGCATTCATGCACAAACAACACAAAGGCCTTATCGTAATTTGGTGTACCCAGAACCGGTGCTGAACACAGCGCGGCTTTGAGAAGCTCAAATGATCGTTGATGTTCCGATTCCCATGGCAATGGCAGAGAAATGCCCTTCTTCGTCAAAGCCAACATCGGTTTTACCAATAGGGCAAAGTTCGGGATCCACAGTCTACAGTAGGACGCCATCCCTATCAGGGCTCTGACTTCCTTCTGTGTTTTTGGGACAGACATGCCAGAAATGTGTTTTATTCGTTCAGGTGTCAATCTTCTCCCCTCCTTTGACAGGAGGTAGCCTAAATAGGCAACCTCCTGACAACAATATTGAAATTTCTTAAGTGAAGCTTTGTGACCATTTTCAGCTAGATGAACAAGCAACAATATAGTGCCTTCTTTACAAGCTTTCTCAGAGTCTGCAGCCAGGAGCAAATCATCTACATATTGAAGCAGCGTGCAAGTAGGTGGTAATTCAAGGGTGTCGAGCTGCTCTTTTAAGGCTCTACTATAGATACTAGGACTTTCAGTATACCCTTGAGGTGCCCTTGTGAATGTAAACGAGCGTCCACCCAAGGTGAACGCAAACAAATACCTGCTCTCCTCATGTATCGGAATACTAAAGAAGGCGTTTTTTAAATCTACGACACTAAAGTGTGTAGCTGTAGCAGGGATCATTGTTAAGATCGTTGTTACATCAGGCACGATTGGAAATTGTGGGGCTACCACCCGGTTAATAGCACGAAGATCTATTATAAACCGGTACGGAATTGCATTGTCGCCTTTCTTATATACTGGCAAGATCGGGCTATTACATAAGCTACCTGTAATCTCTTCGATCACTCCACGATGTACAAAATCGGAGACAATGCATTTCAGAGCGCGCTCTCCTTCAATTGAAATTTTATATTGCGGAATGCGCGGTAGCTTAACCCCATGTTTCAATATTATCTTAACAGGTTCGATGTGCAATATCCCGACATCATTATCGTCTATTGCCCACAAACATTCTGGGACAATGTCGAATTCGGGAGGTAGAGGACGGGTCAAGTATTGGGAGTTAAAGGGTTGCTGTGGTGAAACTGTTAATCTTATTCCGTCAGGGGAACAATAAATCACTGCATTCAGTTTCTTCAACAAATTCAACCCCAGCAAATTTTCTCCACAGTTTGAAGTAAGAAGAAAAGGGCACTGGTCTGTAAAAGGACCCAAAGAAACGGATAACGGCGCAGAAACCGGACAAACAGTTGGTATGCCAGAGAACCCTATAGAAACGTTTGTTTGCCCTGACAGTGGGATGTTTGGAACCCTCGAATGGTCGATGGAGCACTTTTGTGCTCCAGTGTCGATCAAGAACTGATGTTTTCTATTCCCCACCAATAATTCAACATAGGGGCCCTTCTGAATAACGGGAATAGGTAAAGGTTCCAAACGCTGCTTCGGGCAATCCTAGTAAGGCAGAACTTCATCAAAGGGAAGTTCTTCAGAAAGATAGGCGGCGGAAGGGTGATCAAATATATTTCTCGAGTCCATACTCGGAGTCTGATTTTCCCGTGAAAAAGGTTGCTGGGGATCTTGTAGAACTGACCCCTATCAGGGCCCCCTGCTCCGGGGCGGCCCCTTGGTCGCCTACCCATACCTCCAAATGTGCCTCCTGACCTCTGACGAAGGGCAGGGCACTGCGCTCGCCAGTGACCTTCCTGGCGGCAATAAGCACACTGATTAATATTTATAGAATTTGGAGGGGTATTTCCTCTTGGAATGTACTGACCTCTAGTCTGTGTCGTACCTCCTCTGGGGTTCCTGACAATTTGCTGCAACAATACCTTAGTTTTTAGGTCACCCCTTCTTTTTTCGATTTTCTCTTTTTCATTATTAACCCGATTCTCGTAATACTGAGCCATATGCAAGACTTCTGACTGAGATTTTGCCTGCCAAGCGCTCTCTGAGGACATAATTTGTGACTGGATGTCGGGCAACAATCCACGCACAAATTTGTCCACAAACAACCTCTTCCCCGACTCTGTACCTAAATCCTGTCCACTGAAGTCGGAGAACACCTGTTCGAATCTATTAAAGAATTCAGTAGTACCTTCAGTTTTCCCTTGGACGCAGGCCGTAAGCTTGTCCCAAATAATCCTTTTTTCTGGGATTATAGTTTTTAATTTAGCAACTATTCTATCGGGTAAAGTGAGTATTACCTGGGGTGGTTTCTCACCAGCTGGTCGTTCCCCATCTATTCTAATTAAGTTTACCCATGTATCCCCTAACCCCGGCACATCATCTATTGTTCGTACCTGTTTCCATACATCAACAGGTAAAAGCACTGGAAACAATAAATCCATGTCACTTAAGGTGAACACAGAAGACTGCAAGACGGATTCTATTTCTTTATAAAACCCTGTCGGGTTTTTCCTAATATCAGGGACTGATTGTCTAATCGTGTTCACTTCTTGTCGGGAGAACGGGACGTGAACAAACTGCGATACGTAATGTGCAGGGATATCCACCGCGGCAGCACCAGTCGCCGCGTTGGCGGGGATTTCTAATTTTGGGACAAGGGTCGGAGGGACCTCTCTCATAGGCAACTGAGATATAGGGACCTCCGACCGCTTACTGAGCAATAAGGCCAGATCGAGCGCTAAAGCAGCTGTAGAAGTGTCGGGCGAAAAAGTTCTTTTACAAATACCCAATAACTCTATGGGGCAACCAACCTTCTTCCTTATACATTCCTCCTGTAAGTGCTGTACCATCACTTGGATTACCTTCCTTTGCATCTCTACCGTGTATTGACTATATGTGTCATACACCTCATCTGGCGGTATCGATGAATCCGAGATCCATCGAATCGCATCTCTAGTACAAATCCGTACTTCCTCAGGTGCTGATCTTCGGCACGAAAGGAACCGTTTCTGTGCATACATCCTGTCGTCCTCATCATCCTCGTTTTGTAACCTTTCAAAATCCCTCCTAAACTCAAACAATCTGTCAACATGTCCATATACTTTCTGCTCTGTATCCCTTGAAAGTGCCAAGGCATTCAGATCTCTCACCCCTTGTGGGAGATCCGAAGTCTGCAATCTACCCCACATTACACCTAAATGAATCCCCAGTCCTTCAATAAAAACGTTTTTCTCGGGAAAATCGTGCAAATTAGATAATGTTGAAAGTACATCAGTTTGATCACCTTTTTCCATGCAATGTTTATCCCAAGCAAACAGTTCCTGTTTCCTGCCCGCAGGAACAGTACTACGAGTCACAATTTTCGACCCTGCACCGGGATCTGATTTAGTGAACACGGGACTCCCCAGAATCGGAGGTGTAGGTGAACCTAACAAGGGTGCAGGGGAAAGAGGTAATGTAATAGACGAAACAGACAGAGGAGCGACAACCAAAGAACTAGGGGCAGTAGGCTGCGCAGGAGGAGTAGGAATAACGATAGGAGCAATAGCAGGAACGGGCAAGGTGCCCACAACGGGAGCATACGGAGGTGGCGCTGAAGAATCGGGCCTCCGTTCGTTTAATATTTTCTCAATAAACTCCTCGGAAACATGGAAATCTTTAGAGGGGTAAATTTTCTGGACCCCGAGCGAGAAAGCTCTATCCATCTTCTGGGTTTCATCTAATCGTTTTTCCTTGTCATACAACAATGCCTTTTCGGCATTCGTTTTATGACGTCGTGCATGTTTATCCCTACTTTTAAGCTGCTGTAATGCTTCCTTTTTCCAATTTTGTAACACATCAAAGGCTGCTGGCCTAGCCTTCTTTTTAAGCAAGATCGACTCTAAGTATTCAATACGGGGGATCTCAAAGCTACCATTGACTGGCCACTGAAATTCGGAGGCATTTCTGGTCTGGTTGTGCCAAATGTCATTAAATACAATACTACCAATGCCATACTTACAGTACATAGTACACGCCGGCGACCCCTCCTGTGGTGCCGGACGGCTAAATTCCAAAGATTGTCGATCGCTGCGGAACAGAACCCTAAAGCAGCTAGACAATTTCCCAGGCATTTCTCAAAAAATTGGTGTTACCTGGTCCAATAATTGTGTCTGCAGATACAATACGCCAAATTCAAATTGTCAGGGTTAAATTAAGAGCCGGGTCACGACTGCACCTGACCAAACCTAAGGAGGACCGTACGGTTTACAAAGGACTTCAACTAACAAATTTTACCTGCGTTCGGTGGTTTCGGCAAATCTGCCCACCTCGGAATTGGACCCTCGTCAAGATGCCGTGTCAGACCGCACGACTATCGCCCAAGGATCGGATCGTGCAGCGCTGCCGAGGTATCGCGTCTCGATCGGTCGGGCCCGCAGAATCACACCGTCCGATCCCGATTCGATAGTCTGCGTCAACCTTCAATGATCCGGCATCAATCTTGAGGGTCCCTATTCGGGCGCCAACTGTGGAAACAAAGAAATTGACATGAGGCCGGGAAGCCCAAAAGGAAACACACCAACACAGGTTACAAAGGACATACAAAGCGCTTTATTTCAAAGTTACAAAGTTACCAAAGTCAATTGACATGCGAATAGCTATTCGGCCCTCTGACTAACACACGAACCTTCAACGTTAGGTTCGCACTGAAAGTGGGAGAGACCGATCATCGGGATGCTCAGGTTTTTATACATTTTGTACTGCATTGGCCAGCCCTCTTGTAAGTTAACCATTCTTGGAACAACGGCTAGGGTTCGTAGCCAGGTCGAACATGCAATTTCCATATATTAGATCGGTTCCGCTGATACAGTTACATATTTACACCTAGGTTAAACAGAGGACAGGGTCTTAGTTCATGACCCTAACAGGTAGCCTGCAGACATATTATTCATTCACGTGTGCGGAGGTCACCATAGCCGAAGTCTTACTCGAAATGTCATTCGGCCTCCATTTTGTGATTCGAGGTGACTTTCACACGGCAAGAGTACCTAAAATGGCGGCTAAATCCAAGATGGCAGCTTTCACGATACATTAAGGTCAAGACCTTGCCGCGGAACCTATGTTCATAATATTCTTTAGACAGCTTGGCGTAGGCCAACATACATTTAAACAATGCGATTGGGGTCACAATATTATCTCGATTTCCACAGTGTAACCATCAGCAGTCATTTCTTTCCTTGCTAAAACTTCGTTTGCCTCTTAATCACCATCTCTGAATCATTGCTAAAGTGAGCCTGAACTCATCCCAAGTATCTCTCACTCACCCTGAACCTCCTAAAGGGAATTAAAAGCATTTTCAGCATATTTCTCACTTCATTGCCACCACATTCAAAGCACTTGGGCCTGTGTTTTAAAACTCATACCGGTTTTCCCTAAGCTTGCTGGGGGGGAACTGAATTTCGTATTGTATTTGATTGCATTCCTGAGAACTGTGTGCTCCTCTTTCCATCTACTTCCATGTCTTACATTGCATAGGGGAGGGGGGTGAATTGCCAGAGAAAAAGTGATTATATTATCTTTTGCTAAAATCATCTCAAGTATTGCTGTACTGACTTTTATTCCTCATTGCTTTTCCCTTGAAATCATAAAAGTATTTTTGCTACTTGATCCATCCTATACTAACTCCTCATTGATTATAAAGAAGTGTGCTAGTGTCAGATTACCCATTGTTGATTAACATTATATTTATAAGGGCGATATCGATTATTAATTTATTATAAAAGCGTGGTATCTATATTTTGTCTTATTTCTCAAATAAACCTTTTAAACTTGCAAAACAGAACTACTTCTTGGCTCAGTGGGGTCAGGGGGATTCTAAGAGAGGGGTGTTATATAGGGGTAGTCATCCAGAACTCATGAACTAGACATAAAGATATATCAATAAGGGTTTCCATTCAGTATCCCAGACTAGGCATTGACTTAGCTGTAGTGTTGAATTGAATCTTCTTACAATAGCTGTAAAATTACTGCTGCAACAAAATGGGGACCATTGTCCGACCAAATTACCCTCAGAAGCCCAAATCGTGGAAAGAATTCTTTTACCATAGTCTTTGCAGTGGTCATGGCAGTAGCATCTTTAACAGGGAAAGCCTCGACCCATTTACTAAAAGCACAAATAATCACAAGAACATATTTTAGATTGTTACACCGTTCCATCTCAATAAAATCAAAGTGGATGACCTCGAAGGGAACAGAAGGGGGCCCAAAGCTTCCCCTTGGAGTTACTGTCCCCTTCCCCACATTGTGCTGTAAGCAAATCATACAATTCTGAACATGGCGCTGTGCAATCTTTGAAATTTTATCATTCACCCATACTTGTTCTAACATTTTCGTGATCTGCTGAGCACACACATGCGTAGGACCATGTGCCATCGTAACCATTGCCAGCACATATGAATCAGGGAGCAACCATTTTCCTTCAGATGTATCCACCCAACACCCATCATCATCCAGTTTCCCCATTCCTTCGGCCCACCTTTTAGACTCTTCTATTGTGGCATCAGTTTGAATATCTCGCACAGACCCAATACCCTCATCCATTACATAGTCATCTTTTGTTTCCCTTAGAGCATACATGACTGCGCTAAGGTCTGTAGCCGTTTGCCTGGATATCTGGTTAGCAAAAGCGTTCCCTTTTCCCACATTATCTATGACCTTACGATGTGCTGCACATTTCATGATCGCTAACTGCCTAGAGAGTGAGAGTGCCGAGAGCAATTGCACTATCAGGGGACCGTGCTGAATCTTGGTCCCATGTGAGGTTAGGAACCCTCTTTCCGACCAGAGCCTCCCGAAGTTGTGAGCCACCCCAAAGGCGTACTGGCTATCAGTATATATGTTTACTATACGCCCTTCGGAGAGTTCACAAGCCCGGGTCAACGCTATAATCTCTGCGGCCTGCGTGGAGTTATGCGGAATTCTCTTAGTTTCAACAACCGTACTCAACGTAGTATCTGCGTAAGCAGCTGTAGATGTACCATCTGGAAGTTTGAAGCAGGAGCCATCACAAAACAGCTCCCCTTCTGCATTGTCCAAAGGAGTATCTATAAGGTCTATCCTGCCCTTCGTCTCCTGTTCAGTGGTATACAGGCAGTCATGTAATTCTTCGTCACCGCAAACAGTATTTTGCGGGAAATGTAGAAGTTCAGCCGGATTAAGAACACAACACCTCTTAATTTGAATGTGAGGGGCAAACAGAATTAATTCATACCTTGTCAGCCGTGCAGAAGTGAGGTGTTGCATTTGGGTTTTATTCAATAGGACATCTACAGAGTGAGGTACCATCAAAATTAAATCATGGCCTAGGACCATTCCCTCACTCTGCTTTACAGACGCGGCAGCAGCAGCGACAGCTCGCAAACATCTTGGCAAAGCGCATGCGACAGGATCAAGGGCGGAGGAGTAGTAGCCGCACGGCCTATTCTTCCCTCCGTGTTCCTGTGTTAACACAGCCAAAGAACATCCATCACATTCATGCACAAACAACACAAAGGCCTTGTCAAAATTTGGAGTACCCAGAACCGGTGCAGAGCATAACGCGGTTTTGAGAAGCTCAAATGATCGTTGATGTTCCGATTTCCATGGCAGCGGCAGAGAAATGCCCTTCTTCGTCAAAGCCAACATCCGTTTTATCACTAGTGAAAAGTTCGGGATCCACAACCTACAGTAAGAAGCCATACCTATTAAGGCTCTGACTTCCTTCTGTGTATTTGGAACAGACATGCCAGAAATGTGTTTTATTCTTTCAGGTGTCAATGTTCTCCCCTATTTTGACAGGAGGTAGCCTAAATAGGTGACCTCCTGACAACAATATTGAAATTTTTTTAGCGAAGCTGTATGACCATTTTTAGCTAGATGAACAAGCAACAGTACAGTGCCTTCCTTACAAGCACTTTCAGAATCTGCGGTCAAAAGCAAGTCATCGACATACTGGAGCAGTGTACAAGTAGGTGGCAATTCAAGGGTGTCGAGCTGCTCTTTCAAAGCTCTACTATAAATGCTTGGACTTTCAGTATACCCTTGAGGTGCCCGAGTAAATGTAAATGAACGTCCTCCCAAGGTGAACGCGAACAAATATCTACTCTCCTTGTGTATAGGAATACTAAAGAAAGCATTCTTTAGATCCACAACACTAAAGTGCCTAGCTGTAGCAGGGATCATTGTTAGTATCGTTGTTACATCAGACACAATTGGAAATTGCGGGGCAACAACTTTGTTAATAGCACAAAGATCAATTATAAAACGGTATGGGATTGCATTGTCGCCTTTCTTGTATACAGGCAAAATCGGGCTGTTACATAAACTACCTGCAATCTCCTCAATCACCCCTCGGTGCACAAAATCGGAGACAATGCACTTCAAAGCACGCTCGCCCTCAACTGATATTTTATATTGCGGAATGCGTGGTAGTTTAACTCCATGCTTCAAAACTATTTTAACGGGCTCAATCTGTAGCACCCCGATATCATTGTCGTCAACCGCCCACAAACATTCCGGGACAACACTAAACTCAGGAGGCAATGGTCGAGTCAGAAACTGGGAACTGGGAAGTTGCTGTGGTGAAACCGTCAGTCGTACTCCATCAGAGGAACAATGAATTACTGCATTCAGTTTCTTTAACAAATTTAACCCCAGCAAATTCTCTCCACAGTTCGAAGTCAGAAGGAAAGGGCAATGGTCCGTAAAGGGACCCAAAGAAACAGACACCGGCGAAGAAACCGGACAAACAATTGGCATACCAGAAAACCCTACAAAAACATGTGTTTGCCCTGACAGTGGAATGTTTGGAACCTGGGGATGATCAATGGAGCACTTCTGTGCTCCAGTGTCTATCAAAAACTGATGTTTCCTATTCCCCACTAACAATTCAACGTAGGGACCTGTCTGATTAACGGGAATAGGAGAGGGTTCCAAACCCTGCTTCGGGCAGTCCTAACGGAATAAAATGTTATCGGAAGGAAGCTCTTCAGAAAGGTAGGCAGCAGAAGGGTGATCAAATATGTTTCTTGCGTCCACACTCGAAGTCTGATTTTCCCGTGAACAAGGTTGCTGAGGATCTTGTGAAAACTGACCTCTATCAGGGCCCCCTGCTCCAGGGCGACCTCTAGGTCGTCTACCCATACTCCCAAACGCATTGTTTGACCTTTGTCGAAGGACGGGGCACTGTGCTCGCCAATGACCTTCCTGGCGGCAATAGGCACATTGATTAATATTCACAGGACCCAAAGGAGCGTTTCCTTTTGGGACATACTGACCTCTGATCTGTGAAGTACCTCCTCTGGGATTTCTAACAATTTGTTGTAACAATACTTTAGTGTTCAAATCTCCTTTCCTCTTCTCTATTTTCTCCTTTTCATTATTAACACGGTTCTCATAATACTGAGCCATGTGCAAAACTTCAGATTGAGATTTCGCCTGCCAAGCGCTCTCAGAGGACATAATCTGTGACTGGATGTCGGGGAACAATCCACGTACAAATTTGTCCACAAACAACCTTTTCCCTGACTCTGTGCCCAAGTCCTGTCCACTGAAGTCAGAGAATACCTGTTCGAATCTATTAAAGAATTCGGTGGCACCTTCAGTTTTTCCTTGAACACAGGCCGTAAGCTTGTCCCAAATAATTCTTTTCTCTGGAATTATAGTTTTCAATTTTGCGACAATTCTATCAGGCAAAGTAAGTATTACCTGAGGTTGTTTCTCACCAGCTGGTCTTTCCCCATCAAACCTAGTCATGTTAGCCCACGTATCTCCCAACCCTGGCACATCGTCTATTGTCCGAACCTGCTTCCATAAATCTACGGGTAGGAATACAGGGATTAGCAAGTCAATATCACTTAAGGTGAACACAGAGGACTGCAAAACGGACTCTATCTCTTTGTAAAACCCTGTCGGGTTTTTCCTGATATCGGGAATTGATTGTCTAATAGTGTTCACTTCCTGTCGTGAGAACGGGACGTGAACAAATTGTGATACATAATGTGCAGGAATATCCACAGCGGGTGCACCAGTCCCAGCGTTAGCGGGAATCTCAACTTTTGGGACAAATGTCGGAGGAACCTCTCTCATAGGCAACTGAGATATAGGTAACTCTGACCGCTTACTAAGCAACAGAGCCAGGTCGAGCGCTAAGGCAGTCGAAGAAGTGTCGGGCGAAAAAGCCCTTTTACAAATTCCCAATAACTCTATAGGACAACTAACCTTCTTCCTTACACATTCTTCCTGCAGGTACTGTACCATTACCTGAATCACCTTCCTCTGCATTTCTACTGTATACTGACTATACGTGTCATATACTTCATCTGGCGATATCGATGAATCCGAGATCCATCGAATCGCATCTTTGGTACAGATTCGTACTTCCGCAGGTGCCGATCTACTACACGGAAGGAACCGTTTCTGCACATACATACTGTCGTCTTCATCATCCTCATCTCGTGATTTCTCAAAGTCCCTCCTATACTCAAACAATCTTTCAACGTGACCATGTACTTTCTCCTCTGTGTCCCTCGAAAGTGCTAAAGCATTTAGATCCCTCACCCCTTGTGGGAGATCCAAATTTTGTAATCTACCCCACATCACACATAAATGAGTCCCCAAACCTTCGGTAAAAACATTTTTCTCGGGAAAATTGTTCAAATTTGATAATGTGGAAAAAACGTTAACTTGATCACCTTTCTCCATACAGTGCTTAGCCCATGCAAATAATTCCTGTTTCTTGCCTGTAGAAACAGTATTTCAAGTGACAATCTTCAACCCCGCACCTCGATCATCTTCAGTCAATACAGAACCACTCGGGAGCAAAGGTGCGGGCAAATTCAATAGGGGTGCAACGATCGGCGTAGGAGAAAGGGGTGGTGCGATAGGTGGAGGAACAACAACTAGAGGAATAGGAACAATAGGTTGCACAGGGGGAACAGGAATAACAGCAGGAATGGGCAGAGTACCCGGGAGAGGATCATACGGAGGTGGCGCAGAGGCACCAGGCCTGCGTTCGTTTAACAATTTTTCAATAAATTCTTCAGAAACATGGAAATCTTTAGAGGGATACATTTTCTGGATACCTAGTGAGAAAGCCCTATCCATATTTTTGACTGACTCCGAATGTTTTTCTTTATCATATAACAACGCTTTTTCGGCATTTGTTTTATGACGGCGTGCATGTTTATCCCTACTTTTAAGCTGCTGCAATGCTTCTTTTTTCCAATTCTGCAAAACATCAAATGCTGCAGGTCTGGCCTTCTTTTTTAGTAAGACCGATTCTAGGCATTCAATACGGGGGATCTCGAAACTACCATTGATTGGCCACTGAAATTCAGAGGCATGTCTGGTTTGTCTGTGCCAAATATCATTAAATACTATACTTCCAAAGCCATACTTACAGTACATAGTACATGCCGGCGATCCCTCCTGTGGTGCCGGGCGGCTAAATTCCAAAGATTGTCGATCGCTGCGGAACAGAGCCCTAAAGCAGCTAGACAATTTCCCAGGCATTTCACAAAAAATTGGTGTTACCTGGTCAATAATTGTGTCTGCAGATACAATACGCCAAATTCAAATTGTCAGGGTTAAATTAAGAGTCGGGTCACGACTGCACCTGACCAAACCTAAGGAGGACTGTACGGTTTACCAAAGAACTTACCTAACTAATTTTACCTTGTGTTTGGTGGTTTCGACAAATCTGCCCGCCTCAAAAATGGACCCTCGTCAAGATGCCGTGTCAGACCACACGACTATCGTCCAAGGATCGGATCGTGCAGCGCTGCCGAGGTATCGCGTCTCGTTCGGTCGGGCCCGCAGTATCACACCGTCCGATCCTGGTTCGATAGTCTGCGTCAACCTTCAATGATCCGGCATCAATCTTGAGGGTCCCTATTCGGGCGCCAACTGTGAAAACATAAAAATAATATGAGGACGGGAAGCCCAAAAAGAAACACACCAACACAGGTTACAAAGAACATACAAGTGCTTTATTAAAAAGCTACAACAGTTACCAAAGTCAATTGACAAACGGATAGCTATTCGGCTCTCAGAGTAACGTAATGAACTTCAACGAAGGTTCGATGCATTAGTAAGAGAGACCGTACATTGGAATACTTGGGCTTTTATACGTTTTATCCAGCCCTTGGCCAACCCTCTCGCAGGTTAACCATTCTAGGAGTCGACCTATTGGTTCCTTGCCAGGTCAATACTATAATATATGCATTTTGATTAGTTTCGCTGATATAGTTGTACATTTACACATAGGTCAACAATAGGACAAGGTCTCAGTTCGCGACCCCGACAAGTGGCCTGCAGGCATATTAATTATTCATGTGTACGGAGGTCACTATGGCCAGGATCTTACTCAGAATGTCATTCGGCCTCCATTTTGATGTTCAGGGTGACTTCCACATTACAAGAGAACCTAAAATGGCGGCTTAATCCAAGATGGCGGCTTACATTACTTTCTTTAAGGTCAAGACCTTGCCGCGGAGTTTGTTCGCATATGATGTTTAGACAACTTGGCGTAGGCCAATACACATAGAATTGTTGCGATAGGAGGCATAACATTGTTTCAATTCCGACATGGGTACGTATCAAAGACTGTCCGCTTGGCAGCCATTTTCTCTGTGTTGGTTATGAAGCAGTGACATTTTGCCTCACAGATACTCACGCATCACTCTGTTCATTCCTTTGCGGCGTCATATAATATCATGCTTTGCTCATTTTAAATGTACAACTATATACTGCCAGAATTGTATGGTATGGTAATGTTTATTTGTATAGCGCCTATACACAGGCAAGTGTTTCAAAGCGCTCAAAGAATGCAAAGAAACGATAGACTGGGTGGTCTGCACACACATGGCATCAGACAATTTGAGCTGTGTGTCCAATTTGTCGGTCAGGGTGAAGAGGGCGATTAAAATGCAGCAAATTGATAGGTCCAAACCTCCAGCCCTGGTCCATGTTGGGTGTGGGGGTCAGGTTCAGTATCTTTATTCCACTGGGTCTTTGTACTGCAGGACTTCAAGTAACAGAGTGCAGCAGAAGATGGGGCTCAATGTCCAATTGACACTTTGCATGCTATGTTAGGTGGTATTTATATAGCGCCTGCTGCCGTTGTTATGGTCTCGAAGCGCTGTGAGTATAGCGCCCTTCGGAAGACCGTATTCTAAATGTGACACGTGACATCTGGCAGCATCTGGGAACTCCCCTCTGGGTTGCATTGTTGTAATGTTATCATGGTTTGAAATTAATTCAGTCTGTTGTTCCACTTGAATGGGGACAACATGAAAAAAGCAACCGTTTTGCAAAAAGATGAAAGCATTCCTCTGCGTGTGTGTTTTGTGAAAATGCCAGACAGCATTCTACAGTTTATATGCATGTAGTTTACTGTTTCCTTGCTGAATCTAGGCCAACATTCGCCAGTCATCTGGCGCTTTAGTGGAGGTGTGGCCAGGGGCAGGGCTAATGTCTAAAGCATGGCACATTTCAGGAAGAATTGGGACTTTTCACAGAAAAGGGTCAGTGAAAACAAACCTACCATGGGCCCGATTCCCTGCCCACTCCTGTCCGTTGGAAACCTTTGGCTGAAAAGTAGGGCAAAAAGGTCGGAGCACTGGGGGCTGTAGTCGGAGACAGACATTCTGGGGGGTGGGGGGTACAGTTAGGGGTGGGGACTCTTGCTGGGTCTCTTATCACGTATCAAACAGCCTGGTTCACACATCGAAGTGACAACGGAGATGCCCGATCACCAGGGACGGCATCAGGGCCTTTCAGCTTTTTCAGCTAAAAGGGGAGTCGAGGAAGGGGAGTCGAGCCTTAGGAGGGCCCCATGTTGCCGGTCAGCAGTCTTAAAGCACGGAAATATATTATTTTATCGTTCGGGGGATTTAAATATGCGCTTTGCGGCGCTCACCTTACAAGCTGTGTTTGCTGGCGCCATTCAGGTAGTCACTTCCCTCGGGGCACACAGAAGTGTTATCACCCCATTACCTTTTAACTCGAGTTCGTCCACATCAGCCTCTTGCTGACAAAGAAGGATGAATAGCTTTTCAGTGGGTATTTAGTGTTTCTGCTCCCAGCTGGCTGGATGTCTCAATATAACGCCCCAGTGTCTCCATTATAATGCATGCACCCATCAGGGCCAGCAGAAGGCATGAGCCTTGCGGGGCTGCACAGGGCTTTGTGCTCTTGGGAGCACCCACTTGCTGATGCTCTGTCCGTGTACACTGCACCACCCTACACCTGGCATTAGTATTAGCCGGTCTGATAGCACAGCAAGTAGAGCGCTCGCGCCTGCTGACGCAGGTTCAAATCCCGGCAGCGCCAAACTCAGCCTCTCATCCTTCCAAGGTCGATAAATGAGCACCACACACCGTGGGTAATAATAAGCAGCGCTCAGATGCCCGAGGGTTCATAGCGCTATATAAATACTAAATTAATTATTATTTATAAGGGCTTCCAAAATAACTTTTGAATACATCCTTGTGTAATTGGAAGGGCAACTCATTATCAGCGCAGAATGCCAGCAACTCTCCCTTATGTAGAGTTGGTGTTTGGCTGATGAGAACTGTGGGGCGTTTGCACCTGCTATTCCCCCTCCCCCAACAGATATGACATGATATGGCCTTTATAAGGCACCTCTACACAAGATCCAGATGCCTACTGAAACCTGTGGCTTCTCTTAAGGCAATGAAACTCTTTGCCATCTTTTTAAGCTGTTGAGTGTATTTCCCAATGCCTGTTTGCTCTTCCTGAACTGCACATTGTCATTACATGCTGGCAATCATACTCTTTCTTGCTCAACATATGTCTAGAGCAGTGGTCTTCAAACTCTTTTGGCTGGGGCCCCCCATGAGCAAAATTTGGGCAGGCTGGGACCCCCCAAAAATGCCAAATGGACAGTATGTACGATATTATCGGTTATTTATAACACGCTTAATACCCAGAGGTTTCTAAGCGCGGACCCGGGGATCGAACCTGTGGTGCTCCGTGTCATCTTGCTTCCAAAGTGAGCATGTTGCCGCTGAGCTGTCTTCCCGGGCTGTCACCTGTACTTTACAAGCCATCTTTTATAAACATAGAAAGATGGCTTGAAAAGTAAAGTCATCTTTTTTTAAAATGTCAATGTTTATAAAAGATGGCTTAAGAAAGTACACAGTTCTATCCATCTTTTATAAAGATTTGACGACGGACAAAGTCAGAGGTATCTTTGTCCATCGGCAAAGCTTTATAAAAGATGGCTTGAATTGTGTACTTTTCAAGCCGTCTTTTATAAAACTTGAAATAGGGAACCGAGTCCCCAGTTTCGCCGAGGATCAAAGATGCCTCAGCGATCTAGGGAGGGGGAAACAAAAGGACAGTAACTTCCTCTCGTGCTACTTCGCGCGAGTGGTCACCAGAGGAGGATACAGTGACTGACAGAAGTGCCAGCCAGCCACAGCGTCTGGCCCACTTAGATTTTAACAGGAGGAAGGCACTCACAAGTGACTGATCAGAGCGCCACCCTCGAAAACAGGATGGAAAAGAAACTGACCCATTCTGGTCGGTCTTACTCAGAAACACCTTGGAGATCGGAACCTGAGTCAACCCAACCTTTTTCCAATTGCACATAAGACACTGACACCTCCCCAAAGTCATCATAAAATGCAACCAAGAACAGTAACAACACCTCATCCAGGTGGATAACAACACAGCTTGAACTCTACCCATTCAGTTTAAGTATAAAAGGACTCCTTAGGAGCTCCAGATCACCTCCACCTTCCTCAACCTTTCAGTCTATTGGACCCTTTAAACTACACACAAGGCATATAATGCCCATGGAAGGTTTATGTCTGCCAGCACCATCCCAACCACAGGAGCCTCGGGGGCAGCTCAGAGCTCATCACACCGCCGTCTAAACCTTAAACACTATCACATACTGCGCTCTGCCGGGGGCACTGCCAGAGCGGCCATCTAGTAGGTCTTGAGTTTTTCCTTCTAGATAGAACACCTACCCAAGTATCAATGCCACAGGCCACATAGAGCAATAAAAACACCAACGACCCTGTTACCTCTGGCCCACACCCATCAATGCCACATGTACAGTACCTGTCTCTTCCTTTTAACAACCCCTTCTTTTATTTTTGTAAAATCACATGTCAAAAGGCCACCACAAATTTCAGCGATGCATTATATGACGTTACCATTAATTTTGGTGATAACCCTTATTACAGAACGTAGACGAGGGAGGCATCTGCCATGAACACCAGCTAAAAAGGTGGTGCCGTTATTATGGTTAAACTTGACATAATGGAACAGAATTGGATGGACCTCTGTCGTGGATTACTTTTAAGGCAGAGAGCTGAACAGCCCTGTTGGCTAGGGTGCCATTTGGGGCGCTGTGGATTGGACCTTGAGGGTACATTATGAAGGCTGAGGGACGGTTCAGTGGATTTGCAGGCTGCCAGCTTCTTTTGTTATGAAATTAAAGCCCATGGCCCAAAACTGCATGCTTGGTCCCTAAAGGAAACCTAAACATAAAGGCACAGACACCAGAGTTTGAATCAAATACTTTATTAAATGTAGTGTGCGCGTTTAAGTATTTTGGACTAGTCCATCTAACCCACCATGGGGCGAGGTGGAATGCTGAAAAGAAAAGGAAAAATTAAAACAACGGGACAGCAGTCCTCTGCCGAAGGATGGGTTGGGCTCTGCGTTGAGAATTCTAGAAAAAAGAAACTGTGAAAACGGAGATAGAAACCATTAGAAAAGAGAGAAAGGGAGAGCTAGAGAGGAAGGAGAAAAGAGAGGGGGGTGGGGGGAAAAGACTCCCTCTTGGGCCGCAGCCTCGAGTGGGCCCCACATGGCCTGAGGATCTTTCCCAGCCGAGCCACGTGATTTGAGCGACGCAGTCTTGTCACCGTGGACCCGAGCTACGTGCTGGAAGAGCCTGAACATCCACGTGGCCATGGTGGCTCCCGGCCTGCACTGGGGCCCAGACCCGAGGAGCCCAATCGAGAAAAATTCAAACTGACTTTGCGAAAAATATTGTTGCAAGTGCATCTCCTAGCAGAGGCCAATTGCAGCATTTTTTAAAGTAAGATTTTGTTAGTTTTAAACCTATTTTTAAAATATCTTTATTTAAGTTTTAATAAATAACATACAGAAGATAAAAAACAGCATCGTATTATAACATATAAACATCATTAAGACAAGATAACCACATATTTACACTTCTTATACAATAAATAGAAAGGACGAGAAATGAAAATGATAGATTCAGAGAAAAGGGAGAGATAAGAAAGAGCAGACAAGGGGAGTGAGAGAAGGAACTAATGAGAAAGAAAAAGGAAAAAGGGGCATTTTTCAGATATACAATTCATTAAAGATAGTTTTCAACTCTTCTACAGTATACACGTGCGGTGTCCAAGGTACACACATTTAAACTATAATACATGAATCCCCTACACAGCACCTCATTTACAACTATATGCCCAGTAACACAAACACTAGAGACAAATATTAATTTGCACCATTTTGCAGTGCAGAAAGCGCAGGTATGGGAGGCCCCGAGACTAGAGTCCTAGTTGTCCTTTTTCTTAGGTGCAGCTTTCGTTTACCTTTATAAATCCAGCGGTACTGCATGCACCAGAGTGTACTGAAAAAGCAGCAGTGCACAAGCGATTCCCTCTTGGGTCTCATCAGGAATTGGGTGCAGCGGTAAAATACGGCGGTAATGCTATTACCGCCACATGTAGCGCTCCGCCGAATCACAAGTATGGCCACATTCATCTCCTGCTGCGAGCTGGAGGTGAATGCGCCGGCTGTGTGGGCTATTTTAGCGCTATTACTGCCAGTGGTATTTGCGCCGGTGGTAATAGCACGACCTATCCCCATTAGGTCCCCAACGGGGAATGGGGATTTGCCGCCTTAACACTACTTATGATACGGCACAAATTGCGCCGCACCAAGGACCAGTAACAAAAAATTGTGTTAGGCAGTATCCCGGAGCAATAAACGCCAGAATACCTCCAAACTTGTGATAGAGCCCTTAGTCTCGGAAATTGTGAGTCACACCTTGTGGGTAGGAGGACGTCCCAGGGTCAGGATGAGAAACCCCCGACCCTGCCCGCCCTGCTGTGATGCAGGAAAGTGACACTTCATTGATAAGTAGATCAATATGTAAATCACCAATGCCGGTGATGTCCTTACCCTTCACTTCCAATTACCACTGTGTGCCAGTGAATAGGCGCAAAGACTTTGGCAGCCGCCCAGGGCAGATCGCTCTGGTCAACTCAGCAATAAAGTAGCACAAGACCTGTTCACGTGGGGCTGTGACCTTCACTGCCATCCATCTTGGTGCCGCAGAGGATACTGGGTCGAGGGTGGAAGCCGCCAAGCATTGCACAGGGAGCAGAACCCTGAATAATGGTGTGTGCATGGCCAGAACTGTCCCCTTATGCAGGAACGCTTCCTGGACCTGTGTGTGTGCATGGCCAGAACTCTCTCCTTATGCAGGATTTTTCCTGGATCAGTGTGTGTGCGTGGCCAGAACTGTCCGCTTATGTAGGACTCTTCCTAGACCATTAATGGTGCGTGGCCAGAAATCTCCCCTTATGCAGGAACCTTCCTGGATCACTGTGTGTGCATGGCCAGAAATTTGCCCTTATGTGGGACTCTTCCTGGACCAATATATGTGTATGGCCTGAACTGTCCCCTTATATAAGACTCTCCCTGGAACAGTGTGTGTGCATGGCCAGAACTCTCCCCTTATGCAGTGCTCTTCCAAGACCATTGATGGTGCGTGGCCAGAACTCTCCCCTTATGCAGGAACCTTCCTGGATCACTGTGTGTGCATGGCTAGAAATTTCCCCTTATTTGGGACTCTTCCTGGACCAGTATATGCTCATAGCCAGAACTGTCCCCTTATGTAAGACTCTCCCTGGACGAGTGTGTGTGTGCATGGAAAGAACTCTCCCCTTATGCAAGAATCTTCCTGGACCAGCATGTGTGCATGGTCAGAACCATTCCCTTATGCATGACTCTTCCTGGACCAGAGTGTGTGCATGGCCCTTATGCAGGACTCTTCTTGGACCAGTGTCTGTGCATTTTTGTATTTATTGTTTGCTTGTCAGGCGCTCATACAATAAGAAAATACGGTATCAAAGCACTCACAGGGCAGGGAGGGACGGAGGGTGGGAAATACATTACAACAAAATATTAAGAGCAGATGGGGAACAGGGAGAGGGACAAACCTGCTTTAGCTTGTGATTATTCAGAACGTGCACGTGCATAAAGGAAGAGGCAAGAGGGGGTGAGTGCTGGGGAGTCCGAGCTTGTGGGTGAGCCATAGACAAAGTGTTGCGAATGTTGAGTGGTACACGGTCTAGGCCGCGGGAGGTGTAAGTGCGAGCCTCCAGAGTGGAGGGCGTGCAGATGCAAAGTGCTGTGGATAGACATGAGCTGGGAAGAACTGGTGTGGGAGGTCCATGCCCCGAGGATGCATAAGGGTCAAGGACGCCGATTTGGCAACCGTGGGATTAGCAGAGGAGAGAAGGGTGGAAGGAGGAGGAAAAGAGGAAAGTCTTAAGGAGCTTCCGGAATTCGAGAAGATTCTGCTCAAGGCGCAGGGGGAGGGGCAGGCTATTCCAAAGAAGGGAGCCCGCAGAGGAGAGTGAGCGACCCCGCCCTCTGTTTTGCTAAACACTTTACACACAAAGACTTGGTGCAAGAGGAACAAAGTGGTCTAGAGGGAGAGTATTTAGTGAGATAAAGTTGAAGATAGTGTGGTCCCCGAGCCCAGCCAGTCTTGTGGATGATGCAGAGGGATTTAAATTTAATCCGTGCTGCAACCAGGAGCCAGTGAAGACATTTTAGTGCAGGAGAGATGCAGTCCCTGGGCTCAAGACCAAGGATAAGTCTGGCTGCCCTATTCTGGACAAGCTGGAGGGGTCGCAGAGTGGAAGAAGGAAGATTCAGGAGGAGGCTGTTACAGTAGTCAAGTCTAGATAGAACCAGGGCTTGAGTCACATTGAGCCTCTGAGGGAAAGGGAGAAAATGTCAAATTCCTTTGAGAAGGAAGAGCTGATAGTTGGACTTCTTGCCAATGTGCTGAGTGTGAGGGAGGAAGGAGAGAGAGGAGTTGAAGATGACTCCAAGGTTTCTGGCTTCAGTTGAAGGCGTAGGGGGAGAACCCAAGGAAGAGGGCCAGAACCGCCCCCTTTACAGGTCTCTTCCTGGACCAGTGTGTCTGCATGGCCAGAACCGTCCCCCTATGCAGGACTCTTCCTAGATCATTGTGTGTGCATGGCCATAACTTTCCCCTTATGCAGGATTCTTCTTGGACCAGAGAGTGTGCATGGCCAGAACTCCCCCCTTATGCAGGATTCTTCCTGCACCAGTGTGTGCATGGCCAGAACTGTTCCCTTGAGCATGGCTTTTCCTGGACCAGTGTATGCATGGCCAGAACTCTGCCTTATGCAGGACCCTTCCTGGATCAGTGTGTGCGCATGGTCAGAACTCTCCCCTTATGCAGGACTGTTCCTGGACCAGTGTGTGCATGGCCAGAACTGTTCCCTTATGCAAGACCCTTCCTAGACCAGTGTGTGTGCATGGTCAAAACCCTCCCCTTATGCAGGACCCTTCCTGGACCAGTGTGTGCGCATGGTCAGAACTCTCCCCTTATGCAGGACCCTTCCTGGACCAGTGTGTGTGCATGGTCAGAACTCTCCCCTTATGCAGGACTCTTCCTGGGCCAGTGTGTGCATGGTCAGAACCCTCCACTTATGAAGGACCCTTCCTGGACCAGTGTGTGTGCATGGTCAGAACTCTCCCCTTATGCAGGACCCTTCCTGGACCAGTGTGTGTGCATGGTCAGAACTCTCCCCTTATGCAGGACTCTTCCTGGACCAGTGTGTGTGCATGGTCAGAACTTTCCCCTTATGAAGGACCCTTCCTGGACCAGTTTGTGCATGGCCAGAACTCTCCCCTTATGCAGGACTGTTCCTGGATCAGTGTGTGTGTGCATGTCCAGAACTGTTCCCTTGAGCGGGGCTCTTCCTGGACCAGCGTGTGCATGGCCAGAACTCTCCCCTTATCCAGGACCCTTCCTGGACCAGTGTGTGGGCATGGTCAGAACTCTCCCCTTATGCAGGACCCTTCCGGACCAGTGTGTGCATATGGTCAGAATTCTCCCCTTATGCAGGACTCTTCCTGGACCAGTGTGTGTGCATGGTCAGAACTGTTCCCTTGAGCAGGGCTCGTCCTGCACCAGTGTGTGTGCATGGCCAGAACTCTCCCTTAAGCGGGAGTCTTCCTAGACCATTGTGTGTGCATGGCCAGAACTCTCCCCTTATGCAGGACTCTTCCTGAATCAGTGTGCATGTCCAGAGCTGTTCCCTTGAACATGGCTCTTCCTGGACCATTGTGTGCATGGCCAGAACTCTCCCTTAAGCGGGAGTCTTCCTAGACCATAGTGTGTGCATGGCCAGAACTCTCTCCTTATGCAGGACTCTTCCTGAATCACTGTGCATGTCCAGAACTGTTCCCTCGAGCAGGGCTCTTCCTGGACCAGTGTGTGCATGGCCAGAATTCTCCCCTTATGCAGGACCCTTCCTGGACCAGTGTGTGTGAATGGTCAGAACTCTCCCCTTATGCAGGACTCTTCCTGGACCAGTATGTGTACATGGTCAGAACTCTCCCCGTATGCAGGACCCTTCCTGGACCAGTGTGTGTGTGTGTGTGTGCATGTCCAGAACTGTTCCCTTGAGCAGGGCTCTTCCTGGACCAGTGTGTGCATGGCCAGAACTCTCCCTTAAGCGGGAGTCTTCCTAGACCTTTGTGTGTGCATGTTCAAAACTCTCCCCTTATGCAGGACCCTTCCTGGACCAGTGTGTGTGCATGGTCAGAACTGTTCCCTTGAGCAGGGCTCTTCCTGGACCATTGTGTGTGCATCGCCAGAACTCTCCCCTTATGCAGGACTCTTCCTGAATCAGTGTGCATGTCCAGAACTGTTCCCTTGAGCAGGGTTCTTCCTGGACCAGTGTGTGCATGGCCAGAACTCTCCCTTAAGCGGGAGTCTTTCTAGACCATTGTGTGTGCATGGCCAGAACTCTCCCCTTATGCAGGACCCTCGCTTAGATTCCTGCCTCGTCCTCTGAGATAACGCTGGCTCCTAGTATCAGAACCTGTGGGTGCACAAGTTCCCTGGGTGGTGCCAGCTTGCAGGAAGCCTAACCCCATGCAAAGGGTATGGGTGGGTATCTAGGGGCTTCACATCCATGCCACACACACACTGCACAACCTGGCTCTACCCAGAACGCGTATTCCTTGATCCGACACTACCCTCTATGTGACAGAAACTGGGAATTTCAGTGCAAGTCACAGCTCTGAAAGTGAACCCCCCCTCTCCTCGCTCACTTTAAGGTGCACACATGGCACTGAGCCTACCCCCCAAGCTATTTAGAATGTATTCTGGCCATCTGGAATTTTAAGAAGAAGTCGGACTCACGCAAGATTCAGAGTCAGATTGGCAGGATCTCTTCGCCCCCATGTCAACCCCACTCGTCCCCAAGAAGCAGCATCTCTCTCCAGATAATCTGCCACCTCCTTTAGAGCACTGCATGCACGACACATGAATCACACCAGACACCACAGACACCACAGCGCCCCAGAGAAGTGGCGCGCCTGCCTTTCCTATTGAATAAAATCAGGCCAATGCTCCCATAAAAGAACATGAGTGAGACGCAGATTCTCATTATACCACCTGCACTGATCAGCTGGCATACAGGGTTCAGTCCAGTGGCATGGGTGCTGCCCGGCGTGAAGATGGTCTGCAGGCCAACAATCCTTCTTCTTTTAATCTGCAGAAGTTGCATAATTGCTACAAAGTTTGGATAACAAAAAATGGCCTCGTTTTAAAATATATCTTCACCTCCATCAAGATATTCCAGTCTGGGGGGGGGGGGCTGTTGAGCAGCCTGCAAAATGGCTGCTTAGCCGTTGAGCTCCGTGCCCGTATAACAATCATCAGAGTCCATCAGCGGCTGACAACACCATCCTGCAGTGTAAAAACTTGCCTTGTGTAGCTGCAGTTCCAGGCTACATTTTCGTCCATTCCTGGCCAAAATCGGACAAGTGCTGCCCTGCTACGCTGAGTTGCTGCTTGGAAGGAACGGGCTGCAGATGGGCCTGCCCTGACGGCGCTGTGCTGAGCGCCGCGTGCCTGCTGGAGTGCAGCTGCCTGGAGGTGCCGCCCGCCCGCCGCTTGGGACTTGGCTTGCTGTGGGGCTCGCGGTGGACTGTCTCCTTCTTCCCGATTGCCTGCTTGGGGCTACTGGTGTCGGGGCCGTGCCTCCCCGCCCTTGGCGCTCTGTGCCTTGCCCTGGTGGGCGCTGACCATCATCACGGACTGCCCCCCCCATTTTGCCCGGGAGCCTCCAACTAGCTTCCCGCCCGCCAAGCGCGACCTCGGCCGACGCCATGGGGGAACGGCTGGGGGCGGCCCGCAGCCTTTCTGGACCCGTCGATGCGGTGCATTGTCTGAAGCTGGCGCTGTTGCAGGTGACAAGTTGGGGGGCTGTCTGCTCGAGGCTGCATGCCCTCTGTTCCATACTTGTACTGCCCCCCGCTCCTGCACCCTGCTGCTATAACACCTGCTGGGACCCCGTGATTCCACCATCTACTATGCTGATCCCGTGACGCAGGTGAATCTGCGCTCCCCTTCTGGGGCGGCCCCCTGCGGCTCGCTGTGCGGCCCTCTCCTGTTCACCTTCTTAACCCGGCGAAGTGACGGGTGAGCAGCTGGTGGGGCCGCCTGATTCGGGCTGCATGCCCTCCTCCTTTTTTGAACTGTGTTGCCTTCCACCCCTACACCCAGCTGCTACAACATCTCCGGGGGGCCTTCTCAGGTGCACCCAGGCTGGCAACAGTTATTTACATAAAGGTGGTGATCCGGCCTTACTTGTGAGTCGGCGCCACTCTAAGCTGTAGGCAAACATCAAGAGACTTCCACGCGGTGCTTTAACCACCTGTGGTGGCTTGACCCCTAGCCTTGCATCCGGATCCTCGGTCACGGCGACCCCTCATCCTGGCTCTATGCTATCTGGTGGAGCAGGCCCACGTTACTCTGTCCTATGAGCCCCCCCCTACGCTGTCTTATCTCGCTTGGTGCCTACTCTGCCTTCCCTGAGTTTGTGCTGGCTCTGCACCCCTTCTTTCCTGCACCTGGGGGCGAATGGTCTCCTTCCGCTTCTTACTGCTCCGGGGTGGCCGGGTGGTGCTCCAGGCCCCCGACCTTGTGGCTGACCCGGCTTGGGCCCTCCAGTGGCCCACTGCAAGATATCCACTGACGGGTGCATCAGCACTTCTAGCCAATCCAGCCTGTACCTGCGCCCTTTTGCCTCATCTCACCATCGACCTATAGGAGGCACCTGCCTACACCTGCACACATCAACATCCACCTTCAAGATGTCAAATAGGTCTCGCGGCACCACCAAGGCTGGGGCAATGGATAAGTTCACCAAGCCGGCGTCCAGAACTGAACAGGGGGCCCCCCCCTCTAACCTCGATGACATGGAGGTGCCGCCGGACCCCCCAGCCTGATCTCACAGCAATGATGGAGTCTATGGCAAAGAATTTCTCCTCTTTCCACGAAAAGTTAGATGATATCAAAGCGATTGTGGCCTCACTTAAGACGAAATTGGACAAGCATGGCACCAGAATAACCGAGGCTGAAACCAGAATTGGTGTGAATGAAGATAGCGTGCTTGCCCTCCAAAACACAGTTACGGAGCTGGTGCGCGATATGAAGAGTGTCAAGGCCAAGTGCGATGACCTAGAATCGCGATCACGTCGCAATAACATCCACATTGTGGGGGTTCCTGAGACCGCACTCGAGGGCCGGATGGAACTGGCGGTGGAGACTCTCCTGAAAGACCTCCTTGGCGACCCTCCGCTCTCCCCATTCTTCACAGTCGAGCGGGCACATCGCTCGCTAGCTCCTCGCCCCAAACCAGGCGACTTCCCCAGGTCTATAATAGCTAAGATTCTTAGCTACAGAGGCAGAGACCACATATTACGCCTTGCACGTGAAAGGGGCGAACTGAGGATGGAGTCGCAGGTCATCAGAATTTTCCCGGACTTCTCTGTGGGGGTTCAGCAGAGCGCAGACAATTCAACGGCGTGAAGAAAATGCTTAGGGAAAGGAAAATCTAATATGCAATGCTATTCCCAGCACCCCTGAAATTCACTCACCATAACAAACTATACTTCTTCACAGTTCCGGATTAAGCTTTGAAATTCATCGAATCACAGATCCCACTGAGGGAGCCGATGGATGACCTTATGGAAAATGACTGAGGAGGCCTACATGTACAATTGGGGGGGTGTCCTTTGAAACACATCCACGACCGCTGGCGTGTGTTGCTCCTCCCCAGCTCTACACCATGACAAATCGCCTGCTTGGTGCTGAAGACGGCTTCCATCTTTGCCTGCCTCAAACAGGCCTAGTCTTCCTCCTCTCAGGTCCCGCCATATAGAGGGGCTGTGCCCCGCGGCCCTTGGACCCCCCCTACAGTCTCTTAGTAACTAGGCATACCATACCACATGCAACCTTATCTCTTATTGCCTGCTACCATCCTACATCATGTCTTCTGCTGCAGCACTATGTTCAGAAATGCCGCCACTGGATCAAGAGGTGCTTGATGCACCGCGCTATTTGCTAATTTGGGTACACGGCAGTGGCGCCCCCCGCTGCAATTGCAATTTTTGTACCGTTGGATTGTTCGCAGTCTTGCCCTGTTGGGCAAGCGGGCTGGTGTTGCCAAGTTGGGCATGGCACTCTGGCACCTGTGTTCTGGGTGGGGACCGTTACACTGCTGATTGGGGGTGGGCAGTGAGGGAGGGGGGTGGTAAAGTTGGGTGTTGGTTAAATGAAAATGGCATGAGAGTGGGGGAGTCGGGTACGGGGCGGCGCGGCCCCACTGAAGCTGCCGCATGTCACTGAATGGTAACAAATATCGCTGCAGGGATGTTCTCTAATACGGCACTATGCCGCTTAATTTTATGACATGGAACGTCCGGGGGTTAAGCAACTTTACTAAAGCCCGCAGGATAACCGCTTATGCCCAGAGGCATGGAATTAAAATACTTCTCCTTCAAGAAATGCACGCCCTGGGGCATCTAGCAACATGTGGCTAATAAGTGTGGCCGGGACTGGCTGATTTTGATCATTGATGCTGCCACAGAAATCACAGAGAAAATCCTGATTGACCTTAAAAAGCTCGAGGAAGAAATACAGAAAACAATACCCCTAGACCTCTATAAAAAAAGAGTGGACGATCTACTGACAGAGATGAACATCTTTAAAGAAGACACGTTGCGAGAACGAGTAAGAAGGATGAATAAAGATCTTACAAACTTCAGCCATGAGAAAGCCTTTCCCTACACACAAGAAAAAATGTTCACCCAAGAGGCAGCTGATGGTACCTCCTCTAAGGGTGGACAGGGAAGGAAAAACGTGTCTTTCAGAAATACCTCTTTCAGTTCAAGTGATGGAAGTTCATTTGGTGGCAACACAACTTATCGTGGCAAATCCAATCGATGCAATATGAGGAGAGGAAACTCCTGAGGCCGGAGAGGCAATAGGGGAGGAGGCAACCAAGGAGGCAGACCAAACGACCAGCAGCACTTTTTAGAGAAGGGCGCGGAGGCCTGGGATCTGGAACCCCGGGTCACACGAAGCATGGCAGCCTTGTGGTAAACCTCTCGGATTACCAACCAACAGAACAAGAAATGCAGGTTTTGGAGAAAGGGATGGGTTTTGTCCCTACAAATCGACATAGCCCTTTCACCTTCTGGCAGGAATTCAGTCACTTCATGAGAACAATCCACCTACACCAATTCTTTGAGGACAATGTTCATGAACAAGAGGCCTCAGATTTAGGACTGTGCAATAAATCTGCTTTTTGTGTACCGACAGCAGCCCAGAGTCCAGAAGCACTGGTATTCTGAAAGCGGGCACTTAAAGAGATCAAAACTCTAGAACAACAGGCTAAAGGAAAGAAAACTTTTCAAAACATTAGCAATAACGAAACCCTTGCACTGAAACAACTGTCTAGTAATCAAGGAATCATAATACCCAAGGCAGACAAAGGAGGAGCCACAGTGATTCTGAACCGTGCAGATTACGTAAGGGAATGCAATCGTCAATTGTTAGATTTAACATGCTACCAACTGTTAACAGAGGACCCTACACCACGCTTACTGAAAATGATCACCCATAAAGTTTCAAAAGCAAAAGAAAGAGGTTGGATCAGCCGGAAAGAATGTGATTATCTCATCAAAGACAAACCCCAGATTCCACAATTTTACATTCTGCCAAAAATACATAAGGCGATTATTAATCCACCAGGGAGGCCTATAGTCTTGGGTGTGAACTCTGTCTTAGATACAACGCAAATCATATCAGAAGTAGAAGGTTTGAATTTCGATCCACAAACCGATTTCCTGGTGGGCCTAGATGTAGTGGCCCTGTACACTAGCATCCCACAACAACTATCTCTGGAGGTGCTAGAGGAAAAACTATTACGAGACCACACTGTGAAAACCACCCCCGTATCTTTCATTCTGTGGTGCGCGGAAATGGCCCTAGTAGAGAGCTACTTCCATTTCAACAGGGAGTTCTTTAAGCAGGTACAAGGAACAGCCATGGGCGCCCCTCTGGCGCCGAGCATAGCCAACCTTTACATGGAAGGATTCGAGACGAACATCATTATGAATAATGCTAACCCCTTCATTAGTCACATCAGAAAATGGCGTCGATATATAGATGATATTTTCATTATCTGGACGGGCAGTGAACACGAATTGGAGCAGTGTTTCAAGTGGATTGATCTGCAGAATGGATTTCTGAAATGTACTCACCAACACAGTGTAATTTCCTTAGACTTTCTGGACATTACCATCTGTGCCAAACCTAATACAAAAAAAACTGCACGTCAAACCATTTAATAACCAACGGATAGAAACTCTCTGTTGCATTACTCAAGTTTTCATCCGCGTCATGTACACAACAATTTACCACTGGGCCAGTTTTTGAGGCTAAAAAGAAACAGCACCAATAGAACAGACTATCAAGTAGAAGCGGCCAAGATGAAAGAAAAACTCGAAGACAGAGGTTATCTGTGGAAAATCACCCAGAATGCATGGAAACGGGCAAATAATAACAATAGAGAGGCACTCCTAGATTATAGGGAACAGCGAACACAGAAAGGGACAAAGAAACGACTTGTGCTTGTTGACATGAACAACCATCTCTCCAACGGAATCAAAAAAATAATTGGGAAAAATTGGCACATTTTGGAGAATAGTGACCATCCGCTCGCAAGACCCATCATCGCTTTTAAAAGAAGTCGCAATATAAAAGAACACCTAACCAGAAATGACATTAGTAGGAAACAGATGAAACAGAAGACATTACCTCAACAATGGGGGTTTCAAACACTGACGGGACACACACAATGTGGCAACTGTCTATGCTGCCCCTCCACATTCAGAAGTACAGCAGTAGACATTGGCTTATCAACCCTTTGGCAACAAAAAAGCTTTACAAACTGCAATTCAAAGATGGTCATTTACGCAGTTTGGTGCCCGTGCAAAAAAATCTATGTTGGCAAAATGGATAGAAAAATTAAAATCCGGATTGGGGAACATAAAAGTTGCATTAGAAACAGAACTCAGAATGCATCCCTGGTAGACCATTGGATTGAATATAACCATACGGTGGAGCACATCAGCTGGACCATCTTATACAAACAAAGGCCAGGCATGGACAGTAATAAAGACAAAAGAACTCTTTTGAAAAAGGAACAACAATTGATCTTCCTTACCAACAGTATGACCACAAGACTCAACGAGAAAATCGATTGGTGGGCCTGAACATTGGAATCCGCTGATTTATGTGAGACATTCGGAGCTGGACTGGACAGTGCGGAAATCCGATGAGCTGTTGCTGGGGTGTATCGGTGGTACAGTGGCCAGTGCATGCAATCCAAAGTCGAGCTCATTCTATTATTCCCACCCAGGGCTTGACGAGCGAATCATAGTAAAGAAAATACCAATGACTAATGGCTAGCGCTGAGTCTCCAATGTGCAGGCGTGTGTCAGGAATGCTGACATATTAGAATCCCGGATATGCTGTCACCCAATGGAAGCCACCCCGGAAGTGCTGTACTGCCGACAGGACGCGGACGAAGAAGTCACGAATGAACGCGGAACAGGTATTAAACACCAGCGGTAAGATGGATCATGATTACAGTTTCCAAACGGGGATAGGAGTCTGATTGGGGGCGTATTTGTTTAACAAAAAGTGCGTGACAAGGCAGGCCGTTATACGTTTTTTCAACAATCGCATTACTCCTTGATTTGTAATCGTAAAGAAATCACCGATCCACGGCAAATGAGGACTCAGGTCCATATGAATTAGCCAACTGTGCAGACGGGCGGGGAACGATGTAAATGTCAAAGCCCAGGAACCCTGATATAATATCCCAGCTGTAATGGGCTAAAGTGTAGTCTCATGGTTTTTTCGTTTAGCGATAGCAATCCCACGAGTTGAACAGGAACGGTGGTAAAAGCACGATGGGTCCAGATTGGAAGCACCTGTAATCCCACAGCTGTGAAACGATCCACTTGAGCCTGGGAACAAAAAGCACGGAGACAACACGCCCAGAGGGAAGGCCATTTTTTAGTACGTTTCACTTGCTTCAAGTCTGCAGAGTGTATTCCATTAGAGGCAATCAATCACTGACTTTTGGTGTGGTTTTCCCCATTGCAGTGACTCATTGGCTTAACCGGGTCGGATAAGGAGTAGACAAGACATCTAGCAGAAGGCTAGTGAAACTTCGAAAGACCTCAGAAACGGACATCATCCAACGGGGTAAACCCACTGTGAAACGTACTATACTGACACCATTTGATTTTTGTGTGGAAGTACCTAACGGGATATTATTCTCTCTCAATCTTTTTTCAGCCCAGTGAGAGCACACGCTCCACGCGAGTGAGACGACTCCAAATATCTGCCCACAACAATAGAAGCAGTGGATGAACACATGACAAATGGGTGAGTGGATGACATCTGTATAACCCACCAGATAGGGAAGGAAGGGGTTAGATGATGTCCCCGCCCTGTAGACATACCTCCATAGCCCTGCAATAGCGTTAGACATATCGTAAGAACAGATAACCCTTGGCCTGTTTAAGATGTACATTTGCGCTTTCCTGACTGCAAACGGATGTTTGGTATACTTTGAGTTATGACTGCTATTATTGAACAATAGTTGTCTCATGAGCCCAGCAGTTGAATAGGTTACTAATACGCCTATTCCTTGTTGTTGCTCCTCGATAGGTGGCGATTCCCTTCCTGATAGATGGACGGCAAGGGTAATACAAACCCTTAATGAGAAGAGACTACTAGAACTCCAACGCAAATTGTTGAGACGTTACTGCTCTTAGTAGCTACTGTCTATTTTTAAGCTATGATGTTGATGGAGATGTTATGCATGTCTACTTAACCCTTCGCTAAAGCCCCTGAAGGATTTCCGAGCATTAATTACATTTACACCTAAAACGGAAAGAAAGATGTCGGGCACCAGTTGTGTGTGTGGAAATAGATGGTGATAGTGATTGAAGATAAGAATGAATGGAATGAGTTCAAGTGAGGTGTGTTCAGTGAGGTATGTCCGAGTGTGATAAGCAACACATCACAGTACACTTTAACGGTTAAGAATCCAAATTAATTAACTTATCGATTGAAGGGTTGAAGGTTGTGCATATAATTCTATGAACATGTCTTTTAGACGTTTATTGTAGGAAATTTAAGAAGCACTGTAATATTACACAGATGGTGTTCTTAATATTTGGGTGTAACTGAATAATAAAATATGTATATTTTTTTACTAACTCGTGTCTAAACAGTGTTCGTTCCTAGGCCCATAAGTGAATATGGGACGGGAATAGAGTCCACCTAGAGTAGGTAGCAATGAGTAGCACCAGCTTTGTTGTTGCAAAGTGTTAAGGGTTAATCCCTTCAAGTTGAGGGTATGCTGGTGTCACATACCCCTCTATCTGTCCTTTTTGTTTAAATAGCATCTAGCAACAGGCCTGGCTCCGACCTGGGGCTCCAACAGGTATTACACAAAATACTCAACTCAGGCTAGGGGGGTACTAACCTTGGTCCACAAATCTGTCCAATTCTCACTGCGCACCAGCCACATAGATCCGGAGGGCAGATATGTAATCCTTTATTGCCTTCTGGCTAACGTGGAATGCCTCCTCGTGAACACATATGCCCCGAACTTCGACGCCACAGGGTTTTTCGATGAAGTGACCACCATACTCTCGAGATACATTGGAGTTCCAATCATATGGGGGGGAGACATGAACCTGATCCTAGACAATGAGATGGACAGGTCTGGCGCCGCCCGCAGAGCACCATCACGAGCCGCCACTAGATTGCATACGCACTTAGCCACGCTGGGCTTCACAGAGGTCTGGAGAGCTCTTCACCCACATACGAGAGAGTTTACCTTTTACTCATCGGTACACGATAGTCTGTCAAGAATAGACCTCTTTGTCATTTCAAGCGGAATGGTGGGCAGGGCCATAGATACACAGATATTGCTGCGCGCGCTTTCAGGTCACTCCCCGGTGACGTTGCGGATCAAATTGGGGCATGACCCGCCTTTCCGTTCAGCTTGGCATTTCAAATCGGAGGCACTGAGAGACATTGTCTTTAAGGCTGAAATTTTAGCTGACATTAACACCTTCTTTGACTGTAATAAAAGACATGATACATCTGATGGGGCCCGGTGGGAGGGGTTCAAAGTCTTCATTAGGGGGATGTGCATCTCCAGAGAGGCTGGCGTCCTCAAAGACATTAAGAATAGCCTACGGTGATCTGAAGCAAGGCTTAAAGAACTTGAGAGGGAGTACGCCAGCGCCCCTTCCCCAGCCGTATTGGCGCAGATAAGATCAGAGATGGAGACCTTCAAGGCCCACGCCCAGAGGGAGATACAATACTACGCTCACCCCCTTGCAGCGCGGAAGTACATCGAGGGCGACAGACCGGGTAGAACTTTGTCCAGGCTGGTTTGTGCGGAAGGGGGTAGAACCCGCATAGACAACATCAGGGATGCAAGGGGTGTCCTAAATTGGTCAGACTAACTCATTCTTGAGTCATTCACAAAATTTTACACAGCCCTATATGCTCCCCAGCAGCAGCACAGCATCCCAGATACAAACCTCCTCCTGGACCAAATCCCTATGACTATTCTCTCCCGTGCCACCAATGATCAGCCAGAAAATCTGATCACCCTTGATGAGATCACTGAGGCTATCTTGGGCTTCCCGAAGGGCAAGGCACCCGGCCCAGACGGGCTCGCCTCAGAGTTTTACCAAGAGCATGTTACCATCCTTGCACCTAGGTTTCTGGAAGTCTGAAATGAATCGCTTAGCCGGGCCACCCTGCCCCAGTCCATGCGTGAAGCCCTTATAACCGTGCTCCCCAAGCCCGGCAAGCCACTGGACGAATGCGGGTCTTACAGACCTCTATCTCTAATTAACACCGATACGAAAATCTTTGCCAAGATAATTGCAAGTAGATTCCTCCCCATAATGACTTACTTGGTTCATCCAGATCAGAGTGGCTTTGTGCCCGGTCGGTCAACGGCCCTTAACATCCGCTGACTGTTCAATGTTCTGTCCAGAATTTATCCCAATGCCAGTGCCGTGGCGGTTACTCTTGATGCCCAGAAGGCATTTCATATGGTGCCTTGGCAATATATGTGGTCTGTGCTGCACAAAATGGGAATCGGTCCTTGCATGATGTCATATATTAAACTTTTGTATACAAACCCGCTGGCTAGAGTCATAGTCAATTCCAAAACCTCGTCCCCCTTCGCGCTCTATCGGGGCACACGCCAAGGCTGCCCATTCTCCCCAATACTGTTCGCGCTGGCTATTGAGCCCATGGCTGACCATGTTAGAGACAGGAATACCCGCAAGGGTATACGTCTGCGAGACACTCCGGAGATAATCTCAATGTATGCCGATGATGTACTTCTTTATGTCAGGGACCCTACCACCCATCTAGACCGGTTATCCGCGACATAACCAAAATTGGCACATTCTCGGGTTTCACTATAAATTACACTAAATCTGAAATATTCGCGCTCACTGCGGCAACCTCCCAACCAACATGCGAATTTCCTCTCCGCTGGTCCCCAGGCGGTATCAGATATCTTGGGGCCCAAGTATCCCTCTCTAAACCATTGCTATTGGCAGACAACTACATAGCTATGGCACGGCTCGTAGAAGCACGGTTGTCGAAATGGCACAATCTCCCACTCTCTCTATCGGGTAGGCTGTCCCTAATTAAGATGATAATAGTCCCTAAGCTTCTATACATTTTCATAAATGTCCCGATCTGGCCTGGAAAACAATACTTCAGGGACCTACACACTGCATGGGCCCGATTTCTATGGTACTCCGGCGCGGTCCGCAAGGAGTGGCAGAGTATGGCTCTTCCATACGAGAAAAGAGGCTTCACGGCCCCTGACCTGTCTAGATACTGGACTGCTGCTCAGGCACAACATGCCACACACTGGTACACAAATAAAGACCCTCCCCCACATGTGAAACTAGAGAAGCTAGCAAGTGAAAAGGTCAACATTCTGTCTCTTATCCTCCACCACACATACCACGCCGAAGCCCCAGCGGACCCGGTGGCGGCCAAGACCATGGCGTGGAAGCGACTATTGAAGCCCCATCCAGACCATCATCCATATTACAAGTGGCTACCCATCTGGCAGTTCCCTGGCCTCAGCCCCACTCATGATAAACTCCTCATGCGACACTGATACGACCTTGGCTACCGGGCACTGTCTGATTTATATCCCGAAGGGAAGTTTATCACCCTTCAGACATGGCGACCCGGGCACTCTGGCTCGGCGCTGGACCTACTGAAATACTTCAGGCTGAGGGCAGCGGTCCATGCCATGTGGCCCTCCTATCCCAACAAACCCCCAGATTCACCTGAAATCCACTACATAACCAGCTCTGCCGGGGCAAGGGGCATAACATCCTCCCTATACAAAATGCTGCTGGATAAACTGGATGATGCTCCCCAGACACTGGGGGACGTATGGGGAGGCGAACTGGGCCTGACTCTCACCGATGCTATGTGGGGTAGGATGTGCATGCATACACGTGTGGTCTCCCTTAATGCCAGATTTAGGTGTATGCAATATAAGCTCCTGAATCGCCTATACTACACACCGTACAGGGTGGGGAAATTGACACGCGGCCAGGTTCATGCCTGCCCGCGATGTAAATCTATCGAGGCGGATCACATTCACGTTTTGGTCCTGTGATGTGCTGGGCCCGTACTGGAAAGCCATCCCAGAGGCCCTCTCTGAGATAACCGGGATCCATATTGCTCCTGATCCTTTGGCCGTCCTGTGCGGAATATAGGACGGGTCTGAAGTAAGGAAAGTGTCCAAGTTCTTGAACATAGCAACTATGGTGGCCAAAAAATGCATTTTACAGCACTGGAAGCGCCGGTCTCCCCCCTCACTCGAGATGTGGCTGAGGCCCTCACCTGGACTCAAATGTGGGAAGAGGTCTGCATCAATTCACTCTCGACGACCTCTCGTCCCAGGAATGTATGGTCTGAATTTTGCAGCTATATGAACAGTAAAGATGTCATTGACCTGCTCTCCTCCCTCCTCTCCAGACATATTGTCTTGGTCATTGGTCATTGCTGATATGTGCTGAATTATGTGAGCTAATGTCCACCCTTCTCTGAGAACTCCTGTATGCAATGTCATTCATGTGTCTGTACCTTTATTTGGTATATGCGCTGTCTTGTTTACCTGCTCTTGCTTCATGCCAATAAAGAAAAGGTTAAAAAAAAGATATTCCAGTCTGTAAAGAGAACTATATTGTATTTACTACCAATCCTTTTACTTCCAACTTCTCAAAATAGGGATCAAAATACTCTTAACACAAATTCATTTCCAGGGCCCTATCCATGCTTTGGCCCTTCACATGGTCCCTCTAGCGAACCAGGTACATTGCCCCTGTTAGTAAGGAACACAGTTGCTTGAATATGTGGTGCAAGAGTGGTTGTCGTGGTGGTCCTACAAGGGCTCTTCAAAATTAATCTATTTTGCGACTCCCATTACGCAGAGACATTTGCGCATTAGGAGTAGCGGAATCTATCTGTCTTTGTGCTGTGCTGCACCGCGCCCACCACTGTCTCATGGGTGCACGCCGGAACCCCACCATTACCCACACTCCCCGCTCCCCACTTGACGCCCCAATCCACTCGCTCCCACCCCCACTCACCTCTCCGTCCGTCTTACTATCCTCTCCCCTTCCACTCGCCGTGCATTGTGGATAGGATGTTGCTCACTGGCTTTCACGACCCGTCAATTTTCCGCAATGTGCGGCAAGATTTGTTGAGCTGGCTACTGCAGGGGAAAATGTCTTTTATTATTATTTTTTATTTATTTGCATTTAGTGCTCACACAGCCCGGGGGCATCGAGGCGTTGTTACAGGAATATGTCTCTTAGTTGCGTATTTATAATGCGCTTAATACCCAGAGGTTTCTTAGCGTGGACCCGAGATCGAACCAGTGTTGCTTTGTGTCATCTTGTTTCCAAGGCGAGCGCGTTGCCCCTGAGCTATCTTCAGTGAGCGATACTTACAACTTCTGGATATTGGCGCTAAATTGAAGCGGGTGTCTGCAAGTTTCTTTAAGAGTAAATCAAGGTGTCATTTATTTGTGCCCACCCCGTCTAAAAATCCAGCGCAGGAATGGCTACGAGTTTGTGCTACTGGTGGCCTACAGCCTTGTTCCGTCTGGTAGCTAAAATAGAAATAAATTCTTCGAACTCCCTGCTCATTTTAAAAATCCATGAACATACATTGGTGACTTATTTCTCATTCCAGATTCCTTTACCGGGGAATGTAAAATGTACAGTACGTTGATTGTATCAAGAGTGCCTTTTTGGATGGCTACGCGGTGAGTTTACTTTAGCTGCATCAATCTTCTAAGGCGACGCAAGGCACAAGTGTTACATCCATTTACCATCACATAAACTTGAACAAATAACACCTATTATCTGTCAATTGGACTGTGTGCATTTAGATGGTAGAATTACCTCCAGATTTTGCTGCAGAATCACTTCAAGGCACGCTGGGTTCTGTTTGCCGCTCTGAAGAGGAAAGCACCCAGCGACCTAGCCGCGAAGGCTAAATTATCCCAGACATCTCTCGCCAACGAGAAATGAGAAGTACTTTATCCTTCAATTGCCTGATTCTAGCACTCTGGTAAGGGCCTGCTGTCAAGCCCCTTCACCCTGGGCTTGGAATTATCTTCAATTTCCCTTGGTTTGATTCCTGCGTTCCTGAATGTATGCAGTGTGACCAGAACATATTATTCACAAATGAATATCCATGTTTCTTAAAAGTAGTACGTTCAGTTTGTGTACTTTCTGAACTGAGTATTTGTGTGTCATCCCACATTCCCTTTCTCCTTGTTTTATTGTTGTTGTGAATCCTTGTGATATCCCTTTCTGATCTCATTCTTTATCTCACTGCATGGCTGCTTTAAAGTATAACACGTTTGTAAGTCATTTATTGTAGAGTTCTCTGATACCCATGGGCGAGGTCTGCGCTGTCTATGTATTATAAACGAATGTTCAAATATGTTCATTTGGTGAGGTGTCAGCCTTTGGTAAGTGGGAAGGCTGGTCAAAGCTTCGGAAAAATGTGCTAAGGGTTTCAGGCCAGATCTGGCTGAAATAATCTGCGATCCGATATTTAATACAGACCTGGCCAACTCATTTTCGCTTTTTTATAAACCAGCCGGTCCTAATCTCGTTAGAACTAGTGTCACAATAGCATTTTATTCAATTGTTGTTGTATTGAATTGAATTGATATTTTATTTACATTGCGCTCGTGCACAAGTGTTTCAGAGTTTATTATCTATGAACCATTGAATTCTTGAGTCTGCGTGATTTTGTATTTATTCATGTGTGTTATACAATTTCAGCCGTGAAGTGGCTTTTTATATTTATTGATTCAAGATTTTCTTATTTTTCAAATGTTCAGCATTTTTCTTTTTTTGTTTGTTTCATGCACCTACTTCCTTGTGTTTTACCAAAACTGCGGATACCGAGCTTTCACCTGACCTCTGTTTTGTTTGATAGTATGAGACAATCCTGCTCAAAGAAGGATAATGTCAGGTGAAAGATGGTAGATATTAAGGATGCTGGGATGGAGTGTCTTCTGACCCTCCCACTCAACAATGAGGCCCGTCACTCAAAACCACTGAAATATGCATCAGAGCTGGTGGACCTTATAACGGACTACAGCAAAACAAAAGAGGTGATGGCTGGAAGGTTCAGAATTAATCTTGACCTCTGGCATTGCTCTGGGCAACCCTCTAGACCACTATTCTTCACCTTCTTCATCAGGGTCAAGAGTGATGGTCAGGAGGGTTTCCCAGCGAAGTGCCAGAGGTTAAGATTAATTCCAACCCTTCCAGCTATCACCTCTTTAGTTTTGCATGGAGTGGGACAGGTATGCCAAGATGTGGGTCCCGAGCCTGCTAGGCGTAGAGACCCAAGCTACTCCTCAATTATGACACCCAATGAGAAAGAAACATGTCTGGGGATTCTTGCGGTCTCGTGCAGAAGGGATGTGACCTAGCAGTTCGGGCTGGATTGCCCCTTTTTGGGGTGGAACCAAGCTGGATTTGCATATGGTCTTTCCCCTTCAGGCTGAAGAACGATGGTTTGGAGGGTTGCCCAGAGCAATGACAGATGTTAGGATGAATTCTAAACCTTTTAGCCATCACCTTTTTTGTTTTACTTATAAGGGACTGATATTCGAGTCTCTAATATTGCAATGCTGGGTTAAGACAGGTTGCACTCACTCTGCTAGCAGACACTCTGAAAACATTGACATGGCACTTGCATCTGTTGGTTCTCAAGAATCCAAAATTCAAAGAAAATATGATAGCCCAAATAAAATCATTATTAGAGACTTACAAGGAAAGAGGTGAAGACATTAAGACAACATGTGTTAGAGGTCTGACTATTTCCCTTTCATCAAAAAAGGAAAGAAAGCACGAGGAGCTAATGTCTCTAGAGAGGAAAATTCAAAACATTTGGAAGAGACTTTTTGTATCTGCTGCTTCCGCATCACCTGACTGCTGGAAAGAGCTTAGAAGGCTGGCAAATAGCATCAATGCCATGCACTTTCAAGAATTGAGAACATGCACTTCTCTTAAGAAAATGTAACTAGTCCAAAGAGGGCGAAGAGGCAGAAAAGTCTTTGTGCATGTAAAGTCACTCATAGATCTGAATCAGGCCCAAGGGAAATCATTTAGAAAACCACTCAAATCTGCCAACGCTTTGGAAAACTTATCATTCTCACTGTTACTCTTAAATCTCTGTGGACAATGAGGAAAGGATCGTTGATGTCATACATGTAGCCCAGATGTTTTTACTCTGTCCTGCTCACTGGCCATTGCCACCAGGTCAGAGGGGAATCACTTCACCCCCTCCTCACCCTCCTGCGCCTCAAACCATTTCAGAGCAATTGGAGTGCGACCGTAGGACCTGTTTGGAACGGATGAGCGACCCTGGTCTCCCCATTAGGTAGCCGCAGTCTGCCCATTGCTTACATGCCCTGCTATCAAGGAACCATAGAGCCCCCAAACTAACTGGGGCACCCACTAACCTTTCCCTTGAGCTTCAGCATACCCAGTCCATTCTTAATTCATGAGGCCGCCTGCCACGGTGTCCTCGCAGTGCTTGGAAAGACCATGCGCTCTGTGCCGCCAGCCCTCACCACTCCCCCATCATGGTGGAGGTTTGAATCGCAGCTACTATCGCTCTTCACTTGGGCCTCACAGGAGGCACAGCAGTCTGGGGCGCTGTCCATGTACCCGCCAGGCCTGCTGCCAAACCTGGCGGGGCAACACATTGTAGAGTCCTGTTGCCATCCCTGCTAGCTGCAGGGCAGGCAAGTTATCTCCTGTGGCCGTTCATCCCCACAGGGCCAGCCAGCCGCTCAATGGCCCTGAATGTGCCTTTCTCTCCCAGTAGCAGCCCTCTTCCCCGGGCAACCCCGCTCATACGACTGGTTCCTTAGCCCTTCTGGTCCCCTTATCATCACACAGCACCTCCCTGAGGCGTCGCGCTGCTGCCGCGGTCTTGAACCAATGTCACTATCACCTGTCCCATTCTGGGCTCCACGTAGGCTGTGGGGATTATCCACGTATCCACGCTGCCCCTCCCACACCTGCTCCCAAGTCTTCCCTCTCTTTCCCAGGCAAGGGGATCTATGCATGTCCTGGGGCCCCACCGAAGGCACAACCCCCAGAAATCACTGCTGTCTCTCCTCTCTATTTTGTTCCTTCTAAGTTTAAGGCCCTTTAGGAACGTGCATATGTAATGGATGGGATAACTCCAGAATAATTCTGAATCCAAATAACGGAAACCAACTCAGGAAGATGGCAAAGTACTGTTTTATTAACAGTTACGTAAAACAGGGAGGTTACAACGAATGTCAACAGATGTACACTCAGTCGCTCAAAGATCTCGGCAAAAACCATACTTTTTATAACAATAATGCGTCAGAGGGACGTCATCCTACATGGCAATAATAGAAAACCTAGCAATGCTCGGGATTGGTTAAGGGAAACATCTAAGTATATTTTTCTATATGAGCTAGAATTGTTATTGGCTGCCCATTATCAGGTGAACGACTTATGCCTACCTCTCACAAACATGTCATTTTGGAAACATTAGATACACAGTTTCTCATTGGTTTTCAAACTATAAGGTCCTTCGTTATATGGACTATTATAATTGGTTGGTGCGCTCGTGCCATGTCTGGAACATTTGATTCACTTAGCAGCACGTAAGCCAAGACCCAGGAGCAGGGAGGTAGATCATGAAGATACCTCACCACCCAACTAGCACAACATCGCTCATCACCCATGCCTTCTGCCATGAAATTGTCTTTGTACTTGGCCTTGCAAAGTATTTTTGTCTTTGAGAATGTACAGGAGCGAAGGCGCTCGCTTATTGTGCCTGGAACTTCAAGTTCATCTCCATTTCCATTCTTCGCTCACGTGACAGGAGACCACGATTTGGTCCATTTTGCAGCTTTTAAAGGCTCTAAATGAATTAAAACTTGGCATCTCATGTATCCTTGATTGAACCTTCCTGTGAGACGATTCATCCTCTGCGCACTTGTTCTTCTTCATTGTAGATAGCTGACCTTGTTCGGTCCACGCTTAGAAACCTCTGGGTATTAAGCGCATTATAAATAACCTATCATATCATATCACCATATCATATCAAAAACATAATGATCCAACAATTGACGGCATCAAAACTGAAGACGCTGTGGCCAAATGTTTGATGTTTGCTGGCAGAGTGATAGTTCCTGTTTCCTCAAACATCTTTGTGATGCTAAACGTCATTAACAACTTTACCCCCTTTTCAAGCTATACGATTAAATGAGTTCAATCGAAGATTAAGCCCTTAACGAAAAAACTATAAAACCCAAAATGTATGGCTGGCAGCAGAAATGGACCAAGGAATAACCTCATATATCTGTGTTTTACCCTTAAAGAAACTACCAACAACCTAATTACGGTAAATTTAGCAAATACCTCTACTCTAATTGAACAAAACATTCATAGATGAAACCGACAAAAACGTACCCTATGCTCAAATATAAAGGCAAAACAAAGTAACATTTTGGCCAAAGTGCCTGTATATATTTAGTAATTTGCCATTACTTTGTCACGGCAATCATTACTTCAAATTCCTCTCAACTTGTAAACCGTTCTTATTGAAAGGGAAATAAATTCAAAACGTCCTTCTCAGCATTGGAAGAAGTATGCCAGCTGTATCATTTCTCTTTTACTCAACATCAAACAAGGTTGTGGTGTCTACCCTGAAATTGGGGGACACCTAATTGGGTCAACATTAAGGAACTGTCCCTCTGAGGTAAATCTTTTTGCTCTGTACCAAGCTCACATTTTTGCAAAGACAACACCCTTACATTACTTACTTTGAGAGCAACTGGAACATCTCTTTGAAGGATGGCCAAGAAAGAAAGGGTTAACCTCTCATTGTCAGAGTTTCGTTTTCTGACGCTCAACCTTCCCGTACAATATGGAACCAACTCATAATCTGGATCCGCCGGATCATGCTTGTCATCAGGAATCTCCATCAAGTCTGGGACGCTGTCAAAATGGCCACCATCCAATCCGTACAATCTCGCTTTGGTCTTCCTCGCTCCGAGTTCTGCATCTACCTAAACATAGAAAAGATCTCCAAATCTGTCCAGTCCGCTCAACGGTCATCCTTGTACAAGCCGGCAAAACACAACTATAACAGTCGTTCCCACCTGGAATTCTTGCTGAAATCTCTAATGATTGGGTAAAAAGAACTTGTGCTCCATCCCAAGACAGCTATACATGTTCTACGCCCTGATACAAATATTCTATGCAACCCCGACTCATAATTAAATCATAATTTAAAAATGAGACTTCTTTAAAATACCAGATGTGCCCACCATGTCCACATACCAACAATGAGGCCCTTAATCGCCAAATTACGGAAGTGATCCCTATAACTTGCCCCAGATCCTCATTAGCTCCGCCCCATAACTGACCAACCATTCAGTAGTAGGGTAGGCTGGCACGACGTGGCAGTCATATGGCCCCTGGGTATTAACCCCTTCCCTACCAGATACTGGTCAGAGAACACTGCTGCTAATCCTAGGAGGCGTGTGTGCCCTTATATCAGGGGTCTGCAACACTCAGGCTCTCCAGAAGATTCAGACTACAATTCCCATAATACCTGGCTATTGATTATACTGGTTAGCAGTGATGGGAGTTGTAGTCCAAAACATCTGGAGATCTAAAGGTTGCAGACCCCGCCTTATATGCTTGCCAATTAAGAGGCAAGGCCATCCCTGCACTGACGCAGATGGTTCCTTCGTATTCACACCGGGCAAACTGAAACACAGGTGTACATTCTGGGCCTGATTCACAGAACGTTTTCCCATGGGATTGCACCATTACACAATGCTTCTCTGAATCAGGCCCTCTGTGTCTACTGCCTGCAGGCGGCACAGAGGGTGACAATAGTGGTAACTGCAAAAGGGATGAAAAAAACAACAATCATATTCATAAGCGAGAAAAACACACTGATTTATACTGAGCATATGGTCATTAGAGGAGGGCAGAGTGTGGCCTAGTCCCTGTCCTGGTGACATCGACGCAGGCTCTTTGTAAAGGTCTTCCCTTTATGGCGATAATAAGCGTGTCTTCTCTGAAAGGGCTTCCTTGTTAGGGAATTGCTAATAAGGCACTCAATGTCCAGGTGACACCCAGGCAGTGGTGATGAGACCGTGCTCTTTAGAGGGGTGGGGTGCACTTCTACCCACACACCTGACACAATCGCTTAGTGGGGTGTTATTTATTTATTTTTTATTTTTTTTTAACAGTGGCACCGATAAAAGGGATTTCAAACAGAAATAAAGACATTAAGAATCGAATACTTTTTGGTGTCCTGCACCATATGTCTGAGAGATATAGCGTTATATCTTAAATAAAAACGACCTGTTTCACACCACGGACGGTCTCCCAGGACTGTTGACAACAGCACATCGTTCTGGTAGAGACAGCCCGAGAGCCATGCAAAGCATTTTCCGAGGCACGACAAAAGACCCAGTTTGATGGCCTTGCTGAGAGAGCTTAAGACCAAGTCCTGTGCGCATTCGGGACCTTCTGATTGCCATTAAAGCAGTGGTGTCTCCTGTAAGACTAGTCAATTGCTCTGGCGGCCATGCTGGCCTGCCACTGCAGATCCTAAAGCGCGCCATTTGCTGGCACTAGCGAGCCACGCAGGTATGACGTCCTTTCATCCCATGGCATTTTAACGTGCATAATACAACGAATATGCTCATCACATTTTTTAGGGGGGTGGAAAACGGCAGATAAGGGTTTGCGCGCGTAGGCAATTGCCAAAAATAAGTGTGGGAGGGGGGCAATGCAGAGGGAACTACCCCTAGAAAAAAAAAGATGAGCATTTTCGTTGGAATGTACACGTTAAAATGACAGGGGATGAAATTGCAGGCGATGAAATGACCTAGAACCGCAATGCAGGCCTGGATGCAGCCATCTTAAGAGTTTCGGTTGGAACCCCAGTCTCTGCTCCACCATGTTGACATGCTAGAATCACTTAGTGAGCATGTGAGAGGCATTCATTAATAATGGCGTACCCTCGTTGGCCACAGGACCAACCTGCTTTCCTCTGAATGCGAGGACCACTCCCTCTTGCTTCCGCCAATCACATTGTGCTAACAGGTGCCTAATGGTTTCTACTGTCTCCTGGAAGAGTCTGCACATTCTCTGCCATCTTGTCGTCCTTCTCCATGTCCTCAAGACTTCCCTACAGGAACTGGTCTGGAAGCTAGCATTGCGTAAAACCTCTTGCCTTCTCGCTTTGGTACATTTGTAAGGTGGGGCTGAGTTTCGTTTCCAAAGGTACGCCATCCCATATTCCTTGGGATTTAATTTCTTGGTATTAGCATAATTGACCTAAAAACATTTGACCTAAAACATTTGATCGGATTTTTTTAACCTTTTTTTTTGGTGAAATTTAATTAAATGTATATGTGGGGTGGGTAAGGGTATAGAGTAGATTGAGGCGAAGTGGGGGGAGGTGGAGGGGGTCTCCCCCACATTTTAGACCAAGAAAAGGTCAAATAAATTCGATCAAATGTGATTAGGTCAAATAGACCCAAACCAATTTCTTCTCTGGGGGCTGGAGATCCTCCGGCAACACCCTCTTCACCCCCTTTTGAATGCCGGCTGTTCAGCCTTTTCAGCCAAATACATCTTCAGCCATTTGCAATTTGAGTGCATTGAATAATGGTGTTGGTTTCCTTGCACCCAAAGATTTATTTATTTGCTTTTTTAAAGCGCTCACACAGCCCGCGGGCATCGAGGCGCTGTTACAGGAATTGTATTTGCTGTTTCTAAGCACGGACCCGGGGAACAAACCTGTGTTGATTCGTGTCGTCTTGCTTCCAAGGCGAGTACGTTGCCGCTGAACTATCCTCCCGAGACAAGATGGCTTTGAGTGTGTGGAGGTTCAGAAGCTTCACTGCCAGTCCACCAGCACCGGGTACCACCACTATCACAGCCACACCCTGGGGAGGGGGGGAGTTGTGTTCGGTCCAGTACACCCCCCCATCCCATTTCAATTTCAGTTTGTGTATTTTTCTGCGTTGTAGTCATGTCTCCCTCAGAAAAAGCCTCAATGCGCATAAGGTCCCAAGGGTTGGTCAGAAACCTTTGTGCTTAGTGGGATATTGTGTTTCTTTCACATGAAGAACAGGGGGGCTGTGGCTTGTGAGCATGGGTGCATTGAGGACACAGGTGTGTGAGTCACGGATGATGCCCAACTAGGCTGAAACACGTGTATGGGATTACTGATGGTACTCTTGTTCAGAGGAGAATTGCCTAGCATTTCGGCGCTGGACTGCCCCTGGGCAGGACAAAGACTGATATGCAGGGAAAATTCTCCTCTGTGATAGGGATAGTGAGCTAAAGACTTGGTACAGTCTCTCCCAGGGGCCATCCACCTAAGAACAAGTCAATGGGCTGTGTTCGTGCTGGTAGAGGGATTCCCAGAACCCCCCTTGTTTTGTTGTTGTGTAGTTTGGTGAGTGACTGTTCGATTTCTAGTGTCTGTGCCACACTTGGAATTCTGTCAATTTTTTATCAGGGCGTGGCCGGGCCTGGATCTTATGGTTGAAGTATATCCCTTTATCTTATTGGCTGCCGTAACAAGCAGCGCCAACTTTACAAAAAAAGATTGTATTGTATTGTTTATTTATAAAGCGCCTAGACACAGGCAAGTGTTTCAAAGTGCTCAGGGAGGGTGGCAGCATGGGGAGAAAAACAAGAGTCGCTCAGAACCCTTGAAATTCTGCGGCGATAATAGTCTGCACAGGCAGAGTAAGTGCGTAGAATACATTTAACAGTTTGAGATACTGCAAATAGGCATGGCAGCGATTCTGCAAATTATACCAGTCCAATTAAGGGGTGGAGACAAGGGAGGACAGATAGACAATCATGTTTTGGTTTATTTGAAAGGAGGAGAGAGTGGGAAGGCACCTTAAATCCTGTGTCTTCTTTCCTCCTCCTACAAACACATTCCACCTTTTTCCCCTACCACCTCTTCTGTCTCAATGGATTGCCCTTCAAAACCCCTTACTGGCAACTGTTGGGCCCCCTCCCTCCTTGGAGATGTGTGGCCCGTAGATGTTATTCTGCTTGCTATCCAGCGACCTCGAGGAACAGGTGGCGGATTCCAGCTCTTTCAACAGGTTGGCACCTTGAACGTGTCTGATTCAAAGCCTGGCAGGGCTCCTCACGTGCAATGCCCCCCAGAAATAGGGCAGGAACGCTTGTCGGATTTGAGAGGCGTGATCGAAAAGTCCCATAGCATGAGTAGTGTCTTGCTCTTGAGCATCTTGTCCCAAGGTTTCTCCTTGGCACAGACTGCTTTTCCCCATGTGCCAATCATGAGTGTATCAGGTTTAGTCCCTATGGAGGGGGAGAGGGTTGAGTACCAGGGTTCTGTGCAGTCTGCTGGTTGTGGATGATTCAATCTACAGCATGAAGAAGACATCCTTGATAAAAAAGAGAGGGTATACTCGCACAACGCCCTTTAACCAAAAGGTGCCATTGAGCCTACTTTGCCCTGGAAGAGGAATCTTTAACCTTTGGCTCCCAACTGTTTCGGACTACAAATTGCATAAACCCTGACCTGCATAGTCAATGGTGAGGAATCATGGGAGCAGTAGTTCAAAACATCTGAAGAGCTGCGCTTCCTTCTCTGAGAAAAGCAGCTGTCGTCTTGCCTGCTTAATCTTGATTTAATTATTTATTGATTCTCTGCTTGGTAGGCACTTATACAGCAGTCAAGCTCCTCCATCCTGAGTTTGGGGTTATTCTCTTTTTGGCTATTCCTTGGGGGTCATATCCTACTTTATTGATGTCTGCTCTCCGTGGATTTGACACTCAATGTCAGTGTGACAAAATGACTACTGCTCTGCAGGAGTACAGGGGTGATCAGTGAATAAAACCTCTACTCAGCCCCACACTGGTACTAAACCAGCCGTGATCCCAAGAAGAAAGGTGAAACAGGCACATCCTGACAGGTGTATCTTCTCCTTGGCCTCTTATGGTAATGCAGGCCGAGGGCAGGCTTTACCCCTCAGCGCTGTGTGAGCGAGTACAGAAACAGCCCAAACAACAGTCGTGCTGTGGTACCAAAATAAAAGAATGTCCAACCATTGTTCTATGAAAATAGAATAGTTACATTGGACTAAAGAATACACACACATAATACAAACACTAATGTCCCACCACTCTGAAGGGAAATACAGAGAATGCATACTTTGGAATAAAGTGGCAGTCTGGGTTTTAAAACATGCAGTCACAGGCAATATTTTCAGCAGAAATGACAAAGGCACTAGTGATGTTATGTTAGGGTGACCAGATAAAAAAAGGGACAGGTCGCAGACATAGAAGTAGGACTACAGTAAACACAAACAGGACCCTGATAAAACGGTAGTCCTACTTCCATGTCTCTGGCCTGATGCAGGGTGTGTTCACAGGCACACTCCTATCATTGCCGATGAGCAGCTAGGGAGGAGAAGGGGGAGGAAATGGGGGTGTGAAAAACCTTCACGCGCAGGAAGATTCGCACCGGGCCCCCGATTTCGGGATTTCTAAATCATTTCCCAGAATAAACTGGGGCCGTAGCCACCCACCCATCCAACCCTGGATGGGGTTTGTTAAATTAAAAAACTTTCGGCACCCCGGGACGGAGGGCGATTTCCCAGTATTCTCCCGTGAAAACCGGGACATCTGGTCACCCTATGTTTTGTTGTGTTATTTGGCATTTGAATAGCGCCTTTTACCATTGTCTTTAAAAAAGGTAGAGAGAGGGTCTTACCTATCACTATGGCCCTTTAAAGCAGGCCCTAAGGACAGAATCCTTATCAGTGCCTTTCATTCTTGCTTTGCAGGATTTCCAGCATCAAACTGGGATTCTGGGCACTTTCGCCACCAAGCCGTGGTCAGGACGCAGAGTGGCACTGATGGAATCCTGCAATGCGGTGGTGCAGTTCAACAGTGGGAATGGCTTGCAGGTCAAAGACACTGGGAAAGGACAGGCTTTGTCAGCCATGTATTGGAACTTGGAGGTGCACGGCGCGATCATGTGTCAAAGATTACTCGAGGGGTTCTCTTCCAGCAACATGGACAGAATTGAAGGTGGTCAAAACACCCTCAATGGGGTTTGAATATGCAGGGAGAGCCAGCGGTGATTTCCCTCATTCTTTAGTGCTGGGAGCCTTGTCCAGGGTGTCCAGGGATTAGGGAAGTCCTTCCTCTGCACTTCCCAGCTGGGAAGGGTTTAGCAAGCACTTGCAGGCTCCTTCACCTCCAGTGAGCAGATTCCTGGGTCAGTGGCCTCAGCTGCATTAGGCCTTATGCAGCCGGCAGATTGCCCCACACATTCCCTTGAGAAGGATAGGGGGAAGAGCTTACCTCTTCTGTGGAAATCTTGGTTTTCACATCAATGGTAGAGGACTTTCGAATAGACTGTACTCCCAACAAAGTTTCAGGTGAAGCCAAGTCTCTAATTATGAATCATCAAAGGAGAGGGTCTCCTCCACTTATATACGCAATGGTCTAAAGCAGTTTGGTTCCCCTGTAGCCTCCTGTAAGTGGTCCAACCGAGGCTGCTCTTTCAGCATCGGCTGCATGGTGATGCCATACACGGTGTGCTTTTCCTGCAGGAGGTTTGTGAACTCTGGGAGAATTAAAGACATTGGGACCCTTCTGTGGACTGATGCTTCTTTCCTGTCTTCATTAACTTCACCCCTTCCTCTGCCTGCCTAGATCAAAGAGTCTCTGTTCATTACCACCCTGATGTGAGATACTTGGGCCTAGCAGAGCCTGGATCTGGAGGCACTGAACCTTTGCCTGTTCTCTCGGGGCAGTTCCTATCTTCTTGGAAGGCATTGAAATTGATATTAATATTTTATTTCTATCGCCCTCGTACACAAGTGTTTCAGAGCGTGACAAGGCAAGGGAGGGGAACAGGGGACAACAAAACATATTAGGCCCAGTGACATTGAGAACGCGCAAGTGCATGGGAGAGGGGGAGGGGAAAAGTGCATGGAAGGGGGGAGAAGTGGAAAGTGTGAAGCAGAGGAGAAACAGATAAATAATAATAAATAAATAAATAATAAAGGCAACAAGCAGTGGTAGTGCAGCCAGCAAGTGGCAAGTGCTGGGTTTAAGGCAGCAGACAGGCTAGGTCTGATAAGTGCAGGAAGAAAAAGGGGGGCTGTATGGGTACAGATACAGACCCCAGTGCAAGGGGTGGCCCAGAGTTAGTGCGGGAGGGTGGCAGGATGAGCAGGTACCTGGGCCCGGAGGACACAGGGTGGCCAGGTGCACGGTGCCAAGAGAGAACAGATCAGCAGGGGAGAGGGGGAGCGAAAGCAGAAGAAAAGAGGAAGGTCGTGAGGTGCTTCCGGAACCGGAGATGGTTCTCCTCAAGTTTTAGAGTGGCAGGGAGGCTGTTCCAGAGGGAGGCCCCAGCCGAAGACAGAGATCTACCCCCAGCTCGTTTCTTTGAAAAACGACTGACCCTGAGGGAGTTGGAGGTAGAGGAGTGAAGAGTTCGAGAGGGGAGGTATTTGCAGAGGGATAGCTAAAGGTATTTTGGACCCAGGCCCCAGAAAGCCTTGTGGACAATGTAGAGGGTTTTGAATTTAATCCTTGCATCCACTGGGAGCCAATGGAGAGATTTCAGGGCTGGAGAGATACGATCCCAGGGCTTGAGGCCAAGGACAAGTCTCACAGTGCTGTTCTGGAGTAGTTGCAGAGGGCGAAGAGTAGAGGCAGGTAGATTTAGAAAGAGGCTGTTACAATAGTCCAACCAAGAGAGAACCATGGCTTGGGATACCATGAGCTTCTGGGGGAAGGAGAGGCAAGGCAGAGTACCTCTGAGGAGGTGCAGTAGGAAGTTTGACTTTTTAGAGACCTCAGAGATGTGGGTTCTTAGCCTTCCAGGTGGGGGTAGGAGGAGGGCCAAGGGAAGCCGGCCAGAGAGTGAGGGGAAAGAATGGTGAAGGTGTGCCGATGAGGAGGATCGCAGTCTTGCTGGCATTCAGACAAAGATAATTGGCGGCACACCAATCTTGAATGGCAGTTAGGCAATCAGAGACGAGAGAGGGAGAGGAGGTGGCCGAGGGCAGCCTGAAAATGAGTTGAGTGTCGTCAGCGTAGCACTGGAAATTTGAGCAGAAAATGGCAATGTAGTGGGTGAGAGTTGCCAGGTATTGGTGACAAGGTCACAGGTAAAGGTGACAATGCTTCCTGAGGGAAGACAACAGGCCTCATTCCGAGGCTGGCGCTATCCATGGAGCAAATAGCACCATGGTAAGCAACCATGGAGCTATTTACTCCATTGAAATCCGGCATGGTGAATGGAGTAATTACCGGTCCATTCCAAGGTTGGAGGGACCGGTAATTCCCCATTCACCATACCGGTTCCCCATCCCCATTCCTGCCCCCATAGGGCTCAATGGGAATGGGGAAGGAGTAAATTACGGCACCGTAAATTACGGTGCCGTAATTTACTCCAAGGTCCCTTTGCGGGTTGGATTGTTAACGCCTGCTAAAAGCAGGCGTTAAATGCCAACCCGCAAAAGGGAACTCGGAATATGGTGGTAAATGTTAACGGTCACCGTTGCCATTAACGGTGACCGTTAACCCTTACCGCCAGCTTCGGAATGAGGCCCAACGTCTTTTGCTATGTTGAGCCAAAATGTTTTTTTTTGGTTTAAATTCAGTGCCAGCTATGAATAAGCAAGAGGCCCTGACCAGAATGATCACTTTTAACCAAGCTGATAATGAAATGAGCCCAATGGTCTTGGCCAGTATAATTGTGAAGTCCCGGAGCTCACATACCACATGTTAATCAAACATGACTTATATTTAAATTTGTCATCTGCCACCAGGTCTGGGCCCACAATTATTTTAATTAATTAAGGTGAATGACTGCCAATAGGTAAAGGCAGGTCATGATTACTGGACCGTTGGTCCCAACAGTGTTGACAGGAACGCGCATGTTGCCTGTGACTGCCATATTGCCAAACCACAATGCAGTTGTTGAGAGGTGTCAGTGTGCATTTAAGAATGGAGCATTGTGAAAGGAGATTTTGATTAGCAGACCTCACTTTTAGAGACAGAACTACCTTCAAAGTTTCATCACTAAAAATCAATACATCTCAGGCTATTTCCTCCTCACAAAAGGCATTCTGTCACAGTCCAATAGTCTGGTTTGCTGCTTTGCTGTCTGAATGTCCAAAGTTCAATACATCTAAGAGGTTCTGGACCTGTTGCAACCTGTTCGGGCACGGTTCTTCTGAAACGCCCTCCAGCACTGCTTGGAAGTTATATGGCCCATACTTACGGGAAGAGTTGTTCAGATGAAGCTTGTGGCACTTTGGGCGATGCCCTTATATCCTCATGATATCTTTTGTTGCTCGGGGAGGGGGGAGTCAATGGTTATTGGTGACTCAGAAGATTTCTACAGAGAATGTAGTGATCAGGTCTTCTTTTGACCAGATATTTTTTTCCTTTCCTTTACCCACCTTTTAGCAGGATCTTTTTGTAATTTGTGTCCCTTTCAAATGATGACTCTTCCACCCAGTGCTTGAAATGGAAATACTGAAGTGCAGGTACTCGCTTGCACAGAGTACCGGCTTCCTGCTGATAAGTGCTGGTATTTGCCCTTAAAGTATTGGCTTCCTGCCGAGAAGTGCCAGTGCTATGTCTTACACATGATAGAAGTGCAGGCACTCAGAACCGGCAACCACCTGCTCATTTAAAGCACTGCTTCCACCTCAAACACAGCAGTTAGCTGTCATTTTTGGCATGCAGTGAGAATGTTGCCAATGAAAATGTAGTCCTTGAACAAATCGAGCTGAAAATACCTTTGCAGTGAAAAAATTGCATAGCAAATAGTAGCCAGAAAATGGGGCAGAAAAGTAGCCACAAATGCAGTGCTTCTATGGTAAATTGTACGAATAAGGAGGGGTTAGTGGGCGTGTGATTGCCTGGTTTTATAGTTAGAATAGGCGTTAGGGTAAGGATAGGGGTTAGTGTAAGGATAGGGGTTAGGGTAAGGATAGGGATTAGGGTTAGAGAAAAGGTGTGGGTTAGAATTTGAGTAAGGGTTACGGTCAGTGCGGTTGTGGGAGGGCTGGTGATGTTGGGGTTGGCTAGTTGTTAAAGTAGATTAAGTATCAGGATAAGGGTTAGGGTAGGGGTTATGGTAAGGTTTGGGCTAATAGACTGAATGGTTTGGGTAAGTGTTAAAGAAAGGGCTAGGGAGCTTGGAGTGGGCTGGCGATGTGGGCTTAGGATAGGAGTTAGGATAAGCCTAGTGGTTAGGGTAAGTGTTAGAGTTGCACTAGGGAGGTTGGAGTGGGCTGGCGATGTTGGCTTAGGATATGTATTAGGATAAGCCTAGTGGTTAGGGTAAGTTTTAGAGTTGCACTAGGGAGGTTGGAGAGTGCTGGCGATGTGGGCTTAGGATAGGGGTTAGGATAAGCCTAGTGGTTAGGATAGACTAAGCATTAGGGTAAGTGTTGGAGTTACACTAGGGAGGCTAGAGAGGGCTGGCAATGTTGGCTTAGGATAGGAGTTAGAATAAGCCTAGTGGTTAGGATAGGCTAATCATTAGGGTAAGTGTTGGAGTTGCACTAGGGAGGTTGGAGAGGGCTGGCGATGTTGGTTTAGGATAGGTGTTAGAATAAGCTTAGTGGTTAGGATAGTCTAAGCATTAGGGTAAGTGGTGGAGTTGCACTAGGGAGGTTGGAGAGGGCTGGTGATGTTGGCTTAGGAAAGGAGTTAGGATAAGCCTAGTGGTTAGGATCGACTAAGCATTAGGGTAAGTGTTGGAGTTGCACTAGGGAGGTTGGAGTGGGCTGGCGATGTTGGCTTAGGATAGGAGTTAGGATAAGCCTAGTGGTTAGGCTAGACTAAGCATTAGGGTAAGTGTTAGAGTTGCACTAGGGAGGTTGGAGAGGGCTGGTGATGTTGGCTTAGGATAGGTGTTAGAATAAGCCTAGTGGTTAGGATCAACTAATCATTAGGGTAAGTGTTGGAGTTGCACTAGGGAGGTTGGAGTGGGCTGGCGATGTTGGCTTAGGATATGTATTAGGATAAGCCTAGTGGTTAGGGTAAGTTTTAGAGTTGCACTAGGGAGGTTGGAGAGTGCTGGCGATGTGGGCTTAGGATAGGGGTTAGGATAAGCCTAGTGGTTAGGATAGACTAAGCATTAGGGTAAGTGTTGGAGTTGGACTAGGGAGGTTGGAGAGGGCTGGCGATGTTGGCTTAGGATAGGTTTTAGAATAAGCCTAGTGGTTAGGATAGTCTAAGAATTAGGGTAAGTGTTAGAGTTGCAGTAGGGAGCTTGGAGAGGGCTGGCGATGTGGGCTTAGGATATGTATTAGGATAAGCCTAGTGGTTAGGATAGACTATGCATTAGGGTAAGTGTTAGAGTTGCACTAGGGAGGCTAGAGAGGGCTGGCAATGTGGGTTTAGGATAGGGGTTAGGATAAGCCTAGTGCTTAGGATAGACTAAGCATTAGGGGAAGTGTTTGAGTTGCACTAGGGAGGCTAGAGAGGGCTGGCAATGTGGGCTTAGGATAGGGGTTAGGATAAGCCTAGTGCTTAGGATAGACTAAGCATTAGGGTAAGTGTTAGAGTTGCACTAGGGAGGTTGGAGAGTGCTGGCGATGTGGGCTTAGGATAGGGGTTAGGATAAGCCTAGTGATTATGATAGCCTAAGCATTAGGGTAAGTGTTGGAGTTGCACTAAGGAGGTTGGAGAGGGCTGGCGATGTTGGCTTAGGATAAGGGTTAGTATAAGCCTAGTGCTTGGGATAGACTAGGCATTGGGTAAGTGTTGGAATTGCACTAGGGAGGTTGGAGAGTGCTGGCGATGTGGGCTTAGGATATGTATTAAGATAAGCCTAGTGCTTAGGATAGACTAAGCATTAGGGTAAGTGTTAGAGTTGCACTAGGGGGGTTGGAGAGGGCTGGCGATGTTGGCTTAGGATAAGGGTTAGTATAAGCCTAGTGCTTAGGATAGACTAACCATTAGGGTAAGTGTTGGAGTTGCACTAGGGAGGCTAGAGACGGCTGGCAATGTTGGCTTAGGATTGGAGTTAGAATAAGCCTAGTGGTTAGGATAGGCTAAGCATTAGCGTAAGTGTTGGAGTTGCACTAGGGAGGTTGAAGAGGGCTGGCGATGTTGGATTAGGATAGGTGTTAGGATAAGCCTAGTGGTTAGGATCGACTAAGCATTAGGGTAAGTGTTGGAGTTGCACTAGGGAGGTTGGAGAGTGCTGGTGATGTGGGCTTAGGATATGTATTAGGATAAGCCTAGTGGTTAGGATAGACTAAGCATTAGGGTAAGTGTTGGAGTTACACTAGGGAGGCTAGAGAGGGCTGGTAATGTTGGCTTAGGATAGGAGTTAGAATAAGCCTAGTGGTTAGGATAGGCTAAGCATTAGGGTAAGTGTTGGAGTTGCACTAGGGAGGTTGGAGAGGGCTGGCGATGTTGGCTTAGGATAGGTGTTAGAATAAGCCTAGTGCTTACGATAGACTAAGCATTAGGGTAAGTGTTAGAGTTGCACTAGGGAGGTTGGAGAGGGCTGGTGATGTTGGCTTAGGATAAGGGTTAGTATAAGCCTAGTGCTTAGGATAAACTAAGCATTAGGGTAAGTGTTGGAGTTGCACTAGGGAGGCTAGAGAGGGCTGGCAATGTTGGATTAGGATAGGGGTTAGAATAAGCCTAGTGGTTAGGATAGGCTAAGCATTAGGGTAAGTGTTGGAGTTGCACTACGGAGGTTGGAGAGGGCTGGCGATGTTGGCTTAGGATAGGTGTTAGGATAAGCCTAGTGGTTAGGATAGTCTAAGCATTAGGGTAAGTGGTGGAGTTGCACTAGGGAGGTTGGAGAGGGCTGGCGATGTTGGCTTAGGATAGGAGTTAGGATAAGCCTAGTGGTTAGGCTAGACTAAGCATTAGGCTAAGTGTTAGAGTTGCACTAGGGAGGTTGGAGAGGGCTGGCGATGTTGGCTTAGGATAGGTGTTAGAATATGCCTAGTGGTTAGGATCGACTAAGCATTAGGGTAAGTGTTAGAGTTGCACTCTGGAGGTTGGAGAGGGCTGGTGATGTTGGCTTAGGATATGTATTAGGATAAGCCTAGTGGTTAGGATAGACTAAGCATTAGGGTAAGTGTTGGAGTTACACTAGGGAGGCTAGAGAGGGCTGGCAATGTTGGCTTAGGATAGGGGTTAGGATAAGCCTAGTGATTATGATAGCCTAAGCATTAGGGTAAGTGTTGGAGTTGCACTAGGAGGTTGGAGAGGGCTAGCGATGTTGGCTTAGGATATGTATTAGAATAAGCCTAGTGGTTAGGATAGGCTAAGTATTAGGGTAAGTGTTGGAGTTGCACTAGGGAGGTTGGAGAGGGCTGGCAATGTTGGCTTAGGATAGGTGTTAGAATATGCCTAGTGGTTAGGATTGACTAAGCATTAGGGTAAGTGTTAGAGTTGCACTCTGGAGGTTGGAGAGGGCTGGTGATGTTGGCTTAGGATATGTATTAGGATAAGCCTAGTGGTTAGGATAGACTAAGCATTAGGGTAAGTGTTGGAGTTACACTAGGGAGGCTAGAGAGGGCTGGCAAAGTTGGCTTCGGATAGGGGTTACGATAAGCCTAGTGATTATGATAGCCTAAGCATTAGGGTAAGTGTTGGAGTTGCACTAGGAGGTTAGAGAGGGCTAGCGATGTTGGCTTAGGATATGTATTAGAATAAGCCTAGTGGTTAGGATAGGCTAAGCATTAGGGTAAGTGTTGGAGTTGCACTAGGGAGGTTGGAGAGGGCTGGCGATGTTGGCTTAGGATAGGCGTTAGAATAAGCCTAGTGGTTAGGATAGTCTAAGCATTAGGGTAAGTGGTGGAGTTGCACTAGGGAGGTTGGAGAGGGCTGGCGATGTTGGCTTAGGAAAGGAGTTAGGATAAGCCTAGTGGTTAGGATCGACTAAGCATTAGGGTAAGTGTTGGAGTTGCACTAGGGAGGTTGGAGAGTGCTGGCGATGTGGGCTTAGGATATGTATTAGGATAAGCCTAGTGCTTAGGATAGACTAAGCATTAGGGTAAGTGTTAGAGTTCCACTAGGGAGGTTGGAGAGGGCTGGTGATGTTGGCTTAGGATAAGGGTTATTATAAGCCTAGTGCTTAGGATAGACTAAGCATTAGGGTAAGTGTTGGAGTTGCACTAGGGAGGCTAGAGACGGCTGGCAATGTTGGCTTAGGATAGGAGCTAGAATAAGCCTAGTGGTTAGGATAGGCTAAGCATTAGGGTAAGTGGTGGAGTTGCACTAGGGAGGTTGGAGAGGGCTGGCGATGTGGGCTTAGGATATGTATTAGGATCAGCCTAGTGCTTAGGATAGACTAAGCATTAGGGTAAGTGTTAGAGTTGCACTAGGGAGGTTGGAGAGGGCTGGTGATGTTGGCTTAGGATAAGGGTTATTATAAGCCTAGTGCTTAGGATAGACTAAGCATTAGGGTAAGTGTTGGAGTTGCACTAAGGAGGCTAGAGAGGGCGGGCAATGTTGGCTTAGGATAAGGGTTAGTATAATCCTAGTGCTTAGGATAGACTAAGCATTAGGGTAAGTGTTAGAGTTGCACTAGGGAGCTTGGAGAGGGCTGGCGATGTGGGCTTAGGATATGTATTAGGATAAGCCTAGTGGTTAGGATAGACTATGCATTAGGGTAAGTGTTAGAGTTGCACTAGAGAGGCTAGAGAGGGCTGGCAATGTGGGTTTAGGATAGGGGTTAGGATAAGCCTAGTGCTTAGGATAGACTAAGCATTAGGGGAAGTGTTTGAGTTGCACTAGGGAGGCTAGAGAGGGCTGGCAATGTGGGCTTAGGATAGGGGTTAGGATAAGCCTAGTGCTTAGGATAGACTAAGCATTAGGGTAAGTGTTAGAGTTGCACTAGGGAGGTTGGAGAGTGCTGGCGATGTGGGCTTAGGATAGGGGTTAGGATAAGCCTAGTGATTATGATAGCCTAAGCATTAGGGTAAGTGTTGGAGTTGCACTAAGGAGGTTGGAGAGGGCTGGCGATGTTGGCTTAGGATAAGGGTTAGTATAAGCCTAGTGCTTAGGATAGACTAAGCATTGGGTAAGTGTTGGAATTGCACTAGGGAGGTTGGAGAGTGCTGGCGATGTGGGCTTAGGATATGTATTAGGATAAGCCTAGTGCTTAGGATAGACTAAGCATTAGGGTAAGTGTTAGAGTTGCACTAGGGGGGTTGGAGAGGGCTGGCGATGTTGGCTTAGGATAAGGGTTAGTATAAGCCTAGTGCTTAGGATAGACTAACCATTAGGGTAAGTGTTGGAGTTGCACTAGGGAGGCTAGAGACGGCTGGCAATGTTGGCTTAGGATTGGAGTTAGAATAAGCCTAGTGGTTAGGATAGGCTAAGCATTAGCGTAAGTGTTGGAGTTGCACTAGGGAGGTTGAAGAGGGCTGGCGATGTTGGATTAGGATAGGTGTTAGGATAAGCCTAGTGGTTAGGATCGACTAAGCATTAGGGTAAGTGTTGGAGTTGCACTAGGGAGGTTGGAGAGTGCTGGTGATGTGGGCTTAGGATATGTATTAGGATAAGCCTAGTGGTTAGGATAGACTAAGCATTAGGGTAAGTGTTGGAGTTACACTAGGGAGGCTAGAGAGGGCTGGTAATGTTGGCTTAGGATAGGAGTTAGAATAAGCCTAGTGGTTAGGATAGGCTAAGCATTAGGGTAAGTGTTGGAGTTGCACTAGGGAGGTTGGAGAGGGCTGGCGATGTTGGCTTAGGATAGGTGTTAGAATAAGCCTAGTGCTTACGATAGACTAAGCATTAGGGTAAGTGTTAGAGTTGCACTAGGGAGGTTGGAGAGGGCTGGTGATGTTGGCTTAGGATAAGGGTTAGTATAAGCCTAGTGCTTAGGATAAACTAAGCATTAGGGTAAGTGTTGGAGTTGCACTAGGGAGGCTAGAGAGGGCTGGCAATGTTGGATTAGGATAGGGGTTAGAATAAGCCTAGTGGTTAGGATAGGCTAAGCATTAGGGTAAGTGTTGGAGTTGCACTAGGGAGGTTGGAGAGGGCTGGCGATGTTGGCTTAGGATAGGTGTTAGGATAAGCCTAGTGGTTAGGATAGTCTAAGCATTAGGGTAAGTGGTGGAGTTGCACTAGGGAGGTTGGAGAGGGCTGGCGATGTTGGCTTAGGATAGGAGTTAGGATAAGCCTAGTGGTTAGGCTAGACTAAGCATTAGGCTAAGTGTTAGAGTTGCACTAGGGAGGTTGGAGAGGGCTGGCGATGTTGGCTTAGGATAGGTGTTAGAAAATGCCTAGTGGTTAGGATCGACTAAGCATTAGGGTAAGTGTTAGAGTTGCACTCTGGAGGTTGGAGAGGGCTGGTGATGTTGGCTTAGGATATGTATTAGGATAAGCCTAGTGGTTAGGATAGACTAAGCATTAGGGTAAGTGTTGGAGTTACACTAGGGAGGCTAGAGAGGGCTGGCAATGTTGGCTTAGGATAGGGGTTAGGATAAGCCTAGTGATTATGATAGCCTAAGCATTAGGGTAAGTGTTGGAGTTGCACTAGGAGGTTGGAGAGGGCTAGCGATGTTGGCTTAGGATAGGTGTTAGAATATGCCTAGTGGTTAGGATCGACTAAGCATTAGGGTAAGTGTTAGAGTTGCACTCTGGAGGTTGGAGAGGGCTGGTGATGTTGGCTTCGGATAGGGGTTACGATAAGCCTAGTGATTATGATAGCCTAAGCATTAGGGTAAGTGTTGGAGTTGCACTAGGAGGTTAGAGAGGGCTAGCGATGTTGGCTTAGGATATGTATTAGAATAAGCCTAGTGGTTAGGATAGGCTAAGTATTAGGGTAAGTGTTGGAGTTGCACTAGGGAGGTTGGAGAGGGCTGGCGATGTTGGCTTAGGATAGGTGTTAGAATATGCCTAGTGGTTAGGATCGACTAAGCATTAGGGTAAGTGTTAGAGTTGCACTCTGGAGGTTGGAGAGGGCTGGTGATGTTGGCTTAGGATATGTATTAGGATAAGCCTAGTGGTTAGGATAGACTAAGCATTAGGGTAAGTGTTGGAGTTACACTAGGGAGGCTAGAGAGGGCTGGCAATGTTGGCTTCGGATAGGGGTTACGATAAGCCTAGTGATTATGATAGCCTAAGCATTAGGGTAAGTGTTGGAGTTGCACTAGGAGGTTAGAGAGGGCTAGCGATGTTGGCTTAGGATATGTATTAGAATAAGCCTAGTGGTTAGGATAGGCTAAGCATTAGGGTAAGTGTTGGAGTTGCACTAGGGAGGTTGGAGAGGGCTGGCGATGTTGGCTTAGGATAGGCGTTAGAATAAGCCTAGTGGTTAGGATAGTCTAAGCATTAGGGTAAGTGGTGGAGTTGCACTAGGGAGGTTGGAGAGGGCTGGCGATGTTGGCTTAGGAAAGGAGTTAGGATAAGCCTAGTGGTTAGGATCGACTAAGCATTAGGGTAAGTGTTGGAGTTGCACTAGGGAGGTTGGAGAGTGCTGGTGATGTGAGCTTAGGCTATGTATTAGGATAAGCCTAGTGGTTAGGATAGACTAAGCATTAGGGTAAGTGTTGGAGTTGCACTAGGGAGGTTGGAGAGTGCTGGCGATGTGGGCTTAGGATATGTATTAGGATAAGCCTAGTGCTTAGGATAGACTAAGCATTAGGGTAAGTGTTAGAGTTCCACTAGGGAGGTTGGAGAGGGCTGGTGATGTTGGCTTAGGATAAGGGTTATTATAAGCCTAGTGCTTAGGATAGACTAAGCATTAGGGTAAGTGTTGGAGTTGCACTAGGGAGGCTAGAGACGGCTGGCAATGTTGGCTTAGGATAGGAGCTAGAATAAGCCTAGTGGTTAGGATAGGCTAAGCATTAGGGTAAGTGGTGGAGTTGCACTAGGGAGGTTGGAGAGGGCTGGCGATGTGGGCTTAGGATATGTATTAGGATCAGCCTAGTGCTTAGGATAGACTAAGCATTAGGGTAAGTGTTAGAGTTGCACTAGGGAGGTTGGAGAGGGCTGGTGATGTTGGCTTAGGATAAGGGTTATTATAAGCCTAGTGCTTAGGATAGACTAAGCATTAGGGTAAGTGTTGGAGTTGCACTAGGGAGGCTAGAGAGGGCGGGCAATGTTGGCTTAGGATAGGAGCTAGAATAAGCCTAGTGGTTAGGATAGGCTAAGCATTAGGGTAAGTGTTGGAGTTGCAGTAGGGAGGTTGGAGAGGGCTGGCGATGTTGGCTTAGGATAGGTGTTAGGATAAGCCTAGTGGTTAGGATCGACTAAGCATTAGGGTAAGTGTTGGAGTTGCACTAGGGAGGTTGGAGAGTGCTGGTGATGTTGGCTTAGGATATGTATTAGGATAAGCATAGTGGTTAGGATAGACTAAGCATTAGGGTAAGTGTTGGAGTTACACTAGGGAGGCTAGAGAGGGCTGGCAATGTTGGCTTAGGATAGGAGTTAGAATAAGCCTAGTGGTTAGGATAGGCTAAGCATTAGGGTAAGTGTTGGAGTTGGACTAGGGAGGTTGGAGAGGGCTGGCGATGTTGGCTTAGGATAGGTTTTAGAATAAGCCTAGTGGTTAGGATAGTCTAAGCATTAGGGTAAGTGTTAGAGTTGCACTAGGGAGGTTGGAGAGGGCTGGCGATGTTGGCTTAGGATAGGTTTTAGAATAAGCCTAGTGGTTAGGATAGACTATGCATTAGGGTAAGTGTTAGAGTTGCACTAGGGAGGCTAGAGAGGGCTGGCAATGTGGGTTTAGGATAGGGGTTAGGATAAGCCTAGTGCTTAGGATAGACTAAGCATTAGGGGAAGTGTTTGAGTTGCACTAGGGAGGCTAGAGAGGGCTGGCAATGTGGGCTTAGGATAGGGGTTAGGATAAGCCTAGTGCTTAGGATAGACTAAGCATTAGGGTAAGTGTTTGAGTTGCACTAGGGAGGTTGGAGAGTGCTGGCAATGTGGGCTTAGGATAAGGGTTAGTATAAGCCTAGTGCTTAGGATAGACTAAGCATTAGGGTAAGTGTTGGAGTTGCACTAGGGAGGTTGGAGAGGGCTGGCGATGTTGGCTTAGGATAGGGGTTAGAATAAGCCTAGTGGTTAGGATCGACTAAGCATTAGGGTAAGTGTTTGAGTTGCACTAGGGAGGTTGGAGAGTGCTGGCGATGTGGGCTTAGGATAGGGGTTAGAATAAGCCTAGTGATTATGATAGCCTAAGCATTAGGGTAAGTGTTAGAGTTGCACTAGGGAGGTTGAAGAGGGCTGGCGATGTTGGCTTAGGATAGGTGTTAGGATAAGCCTAGTGGTTAGGATCGACTAAGCATTAGGGTAAGTGTTGGAGTTGCACTAGGGAGGTTGGAGAGTGCTGGTGATGTGGGCTTAGGATATGTATTAGGATAAGCATAGTGGTTAGGATAGACTAAGCATTAGGGTAAGTGTTGGAGTTACACTAGGGAGGCTAGAGAGGGCTGGCAATGTTGTCTTAGGATAGGAGTTAGAATAAGCCTAGTGGTTAGGATAGGCTAAGCATTAGGGTAAGTGTTGGAGTTGGACTAGGGAGGTTGGAGAGGGCTGGCGATGTTGGCTTAGGATAGGTTTTAGAATAAGCCTAGTGGTTAGGATAGTCTAAGCATTAGGGTAAGTGTTGGAGTTGCACTAGGGAGGTTGGAGAGTGCTGGTGATGTGGGCATAGGATATGTATTAGGATAAGCCTAGTGGTTAGGATAGACTAAGCATTAGGGTAAGTGTTGGAGTTGCACTAGGGAGGTTGGAGAGTGCTGGCGATGTGGGCTTAGGATATGTATTAGGATAAGCCTAGTGCTTAGGATAGACTAAGCATTAGGGTAAGTGTTAGAGTTCCACTAGGGAGGTTGGAGAGGGCTGGTGATGTTGGCTTAGGATAAGGGTTATTATAAGCCTAGTAGTTAGGATAGACTAAGCATTAGGGTAAGTGTTGGAGTTGCACTAGGGAGGCTAGAGACGGCTGGCAATGTTGGCTTAGGATAGGAGCTAGAATAAGCCTAGTGGTTAGGATAGGCTAAGCATTAGGGTAAGTGGTGGAGTTGCACTAGGTAGGTTGGAGAGTGCTGGCGATGTGGGCTTAGGATATGTATTAGGATCAGCCTAGTGCTTAGGATAGACTAAGCATTAGGGTAAGTGTTAGAGTTGCACTAGGGAGGTTGGAGAGGGCTGGTGATGTTGGCTTAGGATAAGGGTTATTATAAGCCTAGTGCTTAGGATAGACTAAGCATTAGGGTAAGTGTTGGAGTTGCACTAAGGAGGCTAGAGAGGGCGGGCAATGTTGGCTTAGGATAAGGGTTAGTATAATCCTAGTGCTTAGGATAGACTAAGCATTAGGGTAAGTGTTAGAGTTGCACTAGGGAGCTTGGAGAGGGCTGGCGATGTGGGCTTAGGATATGTATTAGGATAAGCCTAGTGGTTAGGATAGACTATGCATTAGGGTAAGTGTTAGAGTTGCACTAGAGAGGCTAGAGAGGGCTGGCAATGTGGGTTTAGGATAGGGGTTAGGATAAGCCTAGTGCTTAGGATAGACTAAGCATTAGGGGAAGTGTTTGAGTTGCACTAGGGAGGCTAGAGAGGGCTGGCAATGTGGGCTTAGGATAGGGGTTAGGATAAGCCTAGTGCTTAGGATAGACTAAGCATTAGGGTAAGTGTTAGAGTTGCACTAGGGAGGTTGGAGAGTGCTGGCGATGTGGGCTTAGGATAGGGGTTAGGATAAGCCTAGTGATTATGATAGCCTAAGCATTAGGGTAAGTGTTGGAGTTGCACTAAGGAGGTTGGAGAGGGCTGGCGATGTTGGCTTAGGATAAGGGTTAGTATAAGCCTAGTGCTTAGGATAGACTAAGCATTGGGTAAGTGTTGGAATTGCACTAGGGAGGTTGGAGAGTGCTGGCGATGTGGGCTTAGGATATGTATTAGGATAAGCCTAGTGCTTAGGATAGACTAAGCATTAGGGTAAGTGTTAGAGTTGCACTAGGGGGGTTGGAGAGGGCTGGCGATGTTGGCTTAGGATAAGGGTTAGTATAAGCCTAGTGCTTAGGATAGACTAACCATTAGGGTAAGTGTTGGAGTTGCACTAGGGAGGCTAGAGACGGCTGGCAATGTTGGCTTAGGATTGGAGTTAGAATAAGCCTAGTGGTTAGGATAGGCTAAGCATTAGCGTAAGTGTTGGAGTTGCACTAGGGAGGTTGAAGAGGGCTGGCGATGTTGGATTAGGATAGGTGTTAGGATAAGCCTAGTGGTTAGGATCGACTAAGCATTAGGGTAAGTGTTGGAGTTGCACTAGGGAGGTTGGAGAGTGCTGGTGATGTGGGCTTAGGATATGTATTAGGATAAGCCTAGTGGTTAGGATAGACTAAGCATTAGGGTAAGTGTTGGAGTTACACTAGGGAGGCTAGAGAGGGCTGGTAATGTTGGCTTAGGATAGGAGTTAGAATAAGCCTAGTGGTTAGGATAGGCTAAGCATTAGGGTAAGTGTTGGAGTTGCACTAGGGAGGTTGGAGAGGGCTGGCGATGTTGGCTTAGGATAGGTGTTAGAATAAGCCTAGTGCTTACGATAGACTAAGCATTAGGGTAAGTGTTAGAGTTGCACTAGGGAGGTTGGAGAGGGCTGGTGATGTTGGCTTAGGATAAGGGTTAGTATAAGCCTAGTGCTTAGGATAAACTAAGCATTAGGGTAAGTGTTGGAGTTGCACTAGGGAGGCTAGAGAGGGCTGGCAATGTTGGATTAGGATAGGGGTTAGAATAAGCCTAGTGGTTAGGATAGGCTAAGCATTAGGGTAAGTGTTGGAGTTGCACTAGGGAGGTTGGAGAGGGCTGGCGATGTTGGCTTAGGATAGGTGTTAGGATAAGCCTAGTGGTTAGGATAGTCTAAGCATTAGGGTAAGTGGTGGAGTTGCACTAGGGAGGTTGGAGAGGGCTGGCGATGTTGGCTTAGGATAGGAGTTAGGATAAGCCTAGTGGTTAGGCTAGACTAAGCATTAGGCTAAGTGTTAGAGTTGCACTAGGGAGGTTGGAGAGGGCTGGCGATGTTGGCTTAGGATAGGTGTTAGAAAATGCCTAGTGGTTAGGATCGACTAAGCATTAGGGTAAGTGTTAGAGTTGCACTCTGGAGGTTGGAGAGGGCTGGTGATGTTGGCTTAGGATATGTATTAGGATAAGCCTAGTGGTTAGGATAGACTAAGCATTAGGGTAAGTGTTGGAGTTACACTAGGGAGGCTAGAGAGGGCTGGCAATGTTGGCTTAGGATAGGGGTTAGGATAAGCCTAGTGATTATGATAGCCTAAGCATTAGGGTAAGTGTTGGAGTTGCACTAGGAGGTTGGAGAGGGCTAGCGATGTTGGCTTAGGATATGTATTAGAATAAGCCTAATGGTTAGGATAGGCTAAGTATTAGGGTAAGTGTTGGAGTTGCACTAGGGAGGTTGGAGAGGGCTGGCGATGTTGGCTTAGGATAGGTGTTAGAATATGCCTAGTGGTTAGGATCGACTAAGCATTAGGGTAAGTGTTAGAGTTGCACTCTGGAGGTTGGAGAGGGCTGGTGATGTTGGCTTAGGATATGTATTAGGATAAGCCTAGTGGTTAGGATAGACTAAGCATTAGGGTAAGTGTTGGAGTTACACTAGGGAGGCTAGAGAGGGCTGGCAATGTTGGCTTCGGATAGGGGTTACGATAAGCCTAGTGATTATGATAGCCTAAGCATTAGGGTAAGTGTTGGAGTTGCACTAGGAGGTTAGAGAGGGCTAGCGATGTTGGCTTAGGATATGTATTAGAATAAGCCTAGTGGTTAGGATAGGCTAAGTATTAGGGTAAGTGTTGGAGTTGCACTAGGGAGGTTGGAGAGGGCTGGCGATGTTGGCTTAGGATAGGTGTTAGAATATGCCTAGTGGTTAGGATCGACTAAGCATTAGGGTAAGTGTTAGAGTTGCACTCTGGAGGTTGGAGAGGGCTGGTGATGTTGGCTTAGGATATGTATTAGGATAAGCCTAGTGGTTAGGATAGACTAAGCATTAGGGTAAGTGTTGGAGTTACACTAGGGAGGCTAGAGAGGGCTGGCAATGTTGGCTTCGGATAGGGGTTACGATAAGCCTAGTGATTATGATAGCCTAAGCATTAGGGTAAGTGTTGGAGTTGCACTAGGAGGTTAGAGAGGGCTAGCGATGTTGGCTTAGGATATGTATTAGAATAAGCCTAGTGGTTAGGATAGGCTAAGCATTAGGGTAAGTGTTGGAGTTGCACTAGGGAGGTTGGAGAGGGCTGGCGATGTTGGCTTAGGATAGGCGTTAGAATAAGCCTAGTGGTTAGGATAGTCTAAGCATTAGGGTAAGTGGTGGAGTTGCACTAGGGAGGTTGGAGAGGGCTGGCGATGTTGGCTTAGGAAAGGAGTTAGGATAAGCCTAGTGGTTAGGATCGACTAAGCATTAGGGTAAGTGTTGGAGTTGCACTAGGGAGGTTGGAGAGTGCTGGTGATGTGAGCTTAGGCTATGTATTAGGATAAGCCTAGTGGTTAGGATAGACTAAGCATTAGGGTAAGTGTTGGAGTTGCACTAGGGAGGTTGGAGAGTGCTGGCGATGTGGGCTTAGGATATGTATTAGGATAAGCCTAGTGCTTAGGATAGACTAAGCATTAGGGTAAGTGTTAGAGTTACACTAGGGAGGTTGGAGAGGGCTGGTGATGTTGGCTTAGGATAAGGGTTATTATAAGCCTAGTGCTTAGGATAGACTAAGCATTAGGGTAAGTGTTGGAGTTGCACTAGGGAGGCTAGAGACGGCTGGCAATGTTGGCTTAGGATAGGAGCTAGAATAAGCCTAGTGGTTAGGATAGGCTAAGCATTAGGGTAAGTGGTGGAGTTGCACTAGGGAGGTTGGAGAGGGCTGGCGATGTGGGCTTAGGATATGTATTAGGATCAGCCTAGTGCTTAGGATAGACTAAGCATTAGGGTAAGTGTTAGAGTTGCACTAGGGAGGTTGGAGAGGGCTGGTGATGTTGGCTTAGGATAAGGGTTATTATAAGCCTAGTGCTTAGGATAGACTAAGCATTAGGGTAAGTGTTGGAGTTGCACTAGGGAGGCTAGAGAGGGCGGGCAATGTTGGCTTAGGATAGGAGCTAGAATAAGCCTAGTGGTTAGGATAGGCTAAGCATTAGGGTAAGTGTTGGAGTTGCAGTAGGGAGGTTGGAGAGGGCTGGCGATGTTGGCTTAGGATAGGTGTTAGGATAAGCCTAGTGGTTAGGATCGACTAAGCATTAGGGTAAGTGTTGGAGTTGCACTAGGGAGGTTGGAGAGTGCTGGTGATGTTGGCTTAGGATATGTATTAGGATAAGCATAGTGGTTAGGATAGACTAAGCATTAGGGTAAGTGTTGGAGTTACACTAGGGAGGCTAGAGAGGGCTGGCAATGTTGGCTTAGGATAGGAGTTAGAATAAGCCTAGTGGTTAGGATAGGCTAAGCATTAGGGTAAGTGTTGGAGTTGGACTAGGGAGGTTGGAGAGGGCTGGCGATGTTGGCTTAGGATAGGTTTTAGAATAAGCCTAGTGGTTAGGATAGTCTAAGCATTAGGGTAAGTGTTAGAGTTGCACTAGGGAGGTTGGAGAGGGCTGGCGATGTTGGCTTAGGATAGGTTTTAGAATAAGCCTAGTGGTTAGGATAGACTATGCATTAGGGTAAGTGTTAGAGTTGCACTAGGGAGGCTAGAGAGGGCTGGCAATGTGGGTTTAGGATAGGGGTTAGGATAAGCCTAGTGCTTAGGATAGACTAAGCATTAGGGGAAGTGTTTGAGTTGCACTAGGGAGGCTAGAGAGGGCTGGCAATGTGGGCTTAGGATAGGGGTTAGGATAAGCCTAGTGCTTAGGATAGACTAAGCATTAGGGTAAGTGTTTGAGTTGCACTAGGGAGGTTGGAGAGTGCTGGCAATGTGGGCTTAGGATAAGGGTTAGTATAAGCCTAGTGCTTAGGATAGACTAAGCATTAGGGTAAGTGTTGGAGTTGCACTAGGGAGGTTGGAGAGGGCTGGCGATGTTGGCTTAGGATAGGGGTTAGAATAAGCCTAGTGGTTAGGATCGACTAAGCATTAGGGTAAGTGTTTGAGTTGCACTAGGGAGGTTGGAGAGTGCTGGCGATGTGGGCTTAGGATAGGGGTTAGAATAAGCCTAGTGATTATGATAGCCTAAGCATTAGGGTAAGTGTTAGAGTTGCACTAGGGAGGTTGAAGAGGGCTGGCGATGTTGGCTTAGGATAGGTGTTAGGATAAGCCTAGTGGTTAGGATCGACTAAGCATTAGGGTAAGTGTTGGAGTTGCACTAGGGAGGTTGGAGAGTGCTGGTGATGTGGGCTTAGGATATGTATTAGGATAAGCATAGTGGTTAGGATAGACTAAGCATTAGGGTAAGTGTTGGAGTTACACTAGGGAGGCTAGAGAGGGCTGGCAATGTTGTCTTAGGATAGGAGTTAGAATAAGCCTAGTGGTTAGGATAGGCTAAGCATTAGGGTAAGTGTTGGAGTTGGACTAGGGAGGTTGGAGAGGGCTGGCGATGTTGGCTTAGGATAGGTTTTAGAATAAGCCTAGTGGTTAGGATAGTCTAAGCATTAGGGTAAGTGTTAGAGTTGCACTAGGGAGCTTGGAGAGGGCTGGCGATGTGGTCTTAGGATATGTATTAGGATAAGCCTAGTGGTTAGGATAGACTATGCATTAGGGTAAGTGTTAGAGTTGCACTAGGGAGGCTAGAGAGGGCTGGCAATGTGGGTTTAGGATAGGGGTTAGGATAAGCCTAGTGCTTAGGATAGACTAAGCATTAGGGGAAGTGTTTGAGTTGCACTAGGGAGGCTAGAGAGGGCTGGCAATGTGGGCTTAGGATAGGGGTTAGGATAAGCCTAGTGCTTAGGATAAACTAAGCATTAGGTTAAGTGTTTGAGTTGCACTAGGGAGGTTGGAGAGTGCTGGCAATGTGGGCTTATGATAAGGGTTAGTATAAGCCTAGTGCTTAGGATAGACTAAGCATTAGGGTAAGTGTTAGAGTTGCACTAGGAAGGTTGGAGAGGGCTGGCGATGTTGGTTTAGGATATGTATTAGGATAAGCCTAGTGGTTAGGGTAAGTGTTAGAGTTGCACTCGGGAGGTTGGAGAGTGCTGGCAATGTGGGCTTAGGATAAGGGTTAGTATAAGCCTAGTGCTTAGGATAGACTAAGCATTAGGGTAAGTGTTGGAGTTGCAATAGGGAGGTTGGAGAGGGCTGGCGATGTTGGCTTAGGATAGGGGTTAGAATAAGCCTAGTGGTTGGGATCGACTAAGCATTAGGGTAAGTGTTTGAGTTGCACTAGGGAGGTTGGAGAGTGCTGGCGATGTGGGCTTAGGATAGGGGTTAGGATAAGCCTAGTGATTATGATAGCCTAAGCATTAGGGTAAGTGTTGGAGTTGCACTAGGGAGGCTAGAGAGGGCTGGCAATGTTGGCTTAAGATTGGAGTTAGAATAAGCCTAGTGGTTAGGATAGGCTAAGCATTAGGGGAAGTGTTGGAGTAGCACTAGGGAGGTTGGAGAGGGCTGGCGATGTTGGATTAGGATAGGTGTTAGGATAAGCCTAGTGGTTATGATCGACTAAGCATTAGGGTAAGTGTTGGAGTTGCACTAGGGAGGTTGGAGAGTGCTGGTGATGTGGGTTTAGGATATGTATTAGGATAAGCCTAGTGGTTAGGATAGACTAAGCATTAGGGTAAGTGTTGGAGTTACACTAGGGAGGCTAGAGAGGGCTGGCAATGTTGGCTTAGGATTGGAGTTAGAATAAGCCTAGTGGTTAGGATAGGCTAAGCATTAGGGTAAGTGTTGGAGTAGCACTAGGGAGGTTGGAGAGGGCTGGCGATGTTGGATTAGGATATGTATTAGGATAAGCCTAGTGGTTAGGATCGACTAAGCATTAGGGTAAGTGTTGGAGTTGCACTAGGGAGGTTGGAGAGTGCTGGTGATGTGGGCTTAGGATAAGAGTTAGTATAAGCCTAGTGGTTAGGATAGGCTAAGCATTAGGGTAAGTGTTGGAGTTGCACTAGGGAGGTTGGAGAGGGCTGGCGATGTTGGCTTAGGATAGGTGTTAGAATAAGCCTAGTGCTTACGATAGACTAAGCATTAGGGTAAGTGTTAGAGTTGCACTAGGGAGGTTGGAGAGGGCTGGTGATGTTGGCTTAGGATAAGGGTTAGTATAAGCCTAGTGCTTAGGATAGGCTAACCATTAGGGTAAGTGTTGGAGTTGCACTAGGGAGGTTGGAGAGGGCTGGCGATGTTGGCTTAGGATAGGTGTTAGGATAAGCCTAGTGGTTAGGATAGTCTAAGCATTAGGGTAAGTGGTGGAGTTGCACTAGGGAGGTTGGAGAGGGCTGGCGATGTTGGCTTAGGAAAGGAGTTAGGATAAGCTTAGTGGTTAGGATCGACTAAGCATTAGGGTAATTAAGTGTTGGAGTTGCACTAGGGAGGTTGGAGTGGGCTGGCTATGTTGGCTTAGGATAGGTGTTAGAATAAGCCTAGTGCTTACGATAGACTAAGCATTAGGGTAAGTGTTGGAGTTGCACTAGGGAGGCTAGAGAGGGCTGGCAATGTTGGATTAGGATAGGGGTTAGAATAAGCCTAGTGGTTAGGATAGGCTAACCATTAGGGTAAGTGTTGGAGTTGCACTAGGGAGGTTGGAGAGGGCTGGCGATGTTGGCTTAGGATAGGTGTTAGGATAAGCCTAGTGGTTAGGATAGTCTAAGCATTAGGGTAAGTGGTGGAGTTGCACTAGGGAGGTTGGAGAGGGCTGGCGATGTTGGCTTAGGAAAGGAGTTAGGATAAGCTTAGTGGTTAGGATCGACTAAGCATTAGGGTAATTAAGTGTTGGAGTTGCACTAGGGAGGTTGGAGTGGGCTGGCGATGTTGGCTTAGGATAGGAGTTAGGATAAGCCTAGTGGTTAGGCTAGACTAAGCATTAGGGTAAGTGTTAGAGTTGCACTAGGGAGGTTGGAGAGGGCTGGCGATGTTGGCTTAGGATAGGTGTTAGAATATGCCTAGTGGTTAGGATCGACTAAGCATTAGGGTAAGTGTTAGAGTTGCACTCTGGAGGTTGGAGAGGGCTGGTGATGTTGGCTTAGGATATGTATTAGGATAAGCCTAGTGGTTAGGATAGACTAAGCATTAGGGTAAGTGTTGGAGTTACACTAGGGAGGCTAGAGAAGGCTGGCAATGTTGGCTTAGGATAGGGGTTAGGATAAGCCTAGTGATTATGATAGCCTAAGCATTAGGGTAAATGTTAGAGTTGCACTAGGAGGTTGGAGAGGCCTAGTGATGTTGGCTTAGGATATGTATTAGAATAAGCCTAGTGGTTAGGATAGGCTAAGCATTAGGGTAAGTGTTAGAGTTGCACTAGGGAGGTTGGAGAGTGCTGGTGATGTGGGCTTAGGATATGTATTAGGATAAGCCTAGTGGTTAGGATAGACTAAGCATTAGGGTAAGTGTTGGAGTTACACTAGGGAGGCTAGAGAAGGCTGGCAATGTTGGCTTAGGATAGGGGTTAGGATAAGCCTAGTGATTATGATAGCCTAAGCATTAGGGTAAATGTTAGAGTTGCACTAGGAGGTTGGAGAGGGCTAGCGATGTTGGCTTAGGATATGTATTAGAATAAGCCTAGTGGTTAGGATAGGCTAAGCATTAGGGTAAGTGTTGGAGTTGCACTAGGGAGGTTGGAGAGGGCTGGCGATGTTGGCTTAGGATAGGCGTTAGAATAAGCCTAGTGGTTAGGATAGTCTAAGCATTAGGGTAAGTGGTGGAGTTGCACTAGGGAGGTTGGAGAGGGCTGGCGATGTTGGCTTAGGAAAGGAGTTAGGATAAGCCTAGTGGTTAGGATCGACTAAGCATTAGGGTAAGTGTTGGAGTTGCACTAGGGAGGTTGGAGAGTGCTGGTGATGTGGGCTTAGGATATGTATTAGGATAAGCCTAGTGGTTAGGATAGGCTAAGCATTAGGGTAAGTGTTGGAGTTGCACTAGGGAGGTTGGAGAGTGCTGGCGATGTGGGCTTAGGATATGTTTTAGGATAAGCCTAGTGCTTAGGATAGACTAAGCATTAGGGTAAGTGTTAGAGTTGCACTAGGGAGGTTGGAGAGGGCTGGGATGTTGGCTTAGGATAAGGGTTATTATAAGCCTAGTGCTTAGGATAGACTAAGCATTAGGGTAAGGGTTGGAGTTGCACTAGGGAGGCTAGAGAGGGCTGGCAATGTTGGGTTAGGATAGGAGCTAGAATAAGCCTAGTGGTTAGGATAGGCTAAGCATGAGGGTAAGTGTTGGAGTTGCACTAGGGAGGTTGGAGAGTGCTGGTGATGTGGTCTTAGGATATGTATTAGGATAAGCCTAGTGTTTAGGATAGACTAAGCATTAGGGTAAGTGTTTGAGTTACACTAGGGAGGCCAGAGAGGGCTGGCAATGTTGGCTTAGGATAGGAGTTAGAATAAGCCTAGTGGTTAGGATACGCTAAGCATTAGGGTAAGTGTTGGAGTTGCACTAGGGAGGTTGGAGAGGGCTGGCGATGTTGGCTTAGGATAGGTGTTAGGATAAGCCTAGTTGTTAGGATCGACTAAGCATTAGGGTAAGTGTTGGAGTTGCACTAGGGAGGTTGGAGAGTGCTGGTGATGTGGGCTTAGGATATGTATTAGGATAAGCCTAGTGGTTAGGATAGACTAAGCATTAGGGTAAGTGTTGGAGTTACACTAGGGAGGCCAGAGAGGGCTGGCAATGTTGGCTTAGGATAGGAGTTAGAATAAGCCTAGTGGTTAGGATAGGCTAAGCATTAGGGTAAGTGTTGGAGTTGCACTAGGGAGGTTGGAGAGGGCTGGCGATGTTGGCTTAGGATAGGTGTTAGAATAAGCCTAGTGGTTAGGATAGTCTAAGCATTAGGGTAAGTGGTGGAGTTGCACTAGGGAGGTTGGAGAGGGCTGGCGATGTTGGCTTAGGAAAGGAGTTAGTATAAGCCTAGTGCTTAGGATAGACTAAGCATTAGGGTAAGTGTTAGAGTTGCACTAGGGAGGTTGGAGAGGGCTTGCAATGTTGGCTTAGGATATGTATTAGGATAAGCCTAGTGGTTAGGATAGACTAAGCATTAGGGTAAGTGTTGGAATTGCACTAGGGAGGTTGGAGAGTGCTGGCGATGTGGGCTTAGGATATGTATTAGGATAAGCCTAGTGCTTAGGATAGACTAAGCATTAGGGTAAGTGTTAGAGTTGCACTAGGGAGGTTGGAGAGGGCTGGCGATGTTGGCTTAGGATAGGTGTTAGAATATGCCTAGTGGTTAGGATCGACTAAGCATTAGGGTAAGTGTTAGAGTTGCACTCTGGAGGTTGGAGAGGGCTGGTGATGTTGGCTTAGGATATGTATTAGGATAAGCCTAGTGGTTAGGATAGACTAAGCATTAGGGTAAGTGTTGGAGTTACACTAGGGAGGCTAGAGAGGGCTGGCAATGTTGGCTTAGGATAGGGGTTAAGATAAGCCTAGTGATTATGATAGCCTAAGCATTAGGGTAAATGTTAGAGTTGCACTAGGAGGTTGGAGAGGGCTAGCGATGTTGGCTTAGGATATGTATTAGAATAAGCCTAGTGGTTAGGATAGGCTAAGCATTAGGGTAAGTGTTGGAGTTGCACTAGGGAGGTTGGAGAGGGCTGGCGATGTTGGCTTAGGATAGGCGTTAGAATAAGCCTAGTGGTTAGGATAGTCTAAGCATTAGGGTAAGTGGTGGAGTTGTACTAGGGAGGTTGGAGAGGGCTGGCGATGTTGGCTTAGGAAAGGAGTTAGGATAAGCCTAGTGGTTAGGATCGACTAAGCATTAGGGTAAGTGTTGGAGTTGCACTAGTGAGGTTGGAGAGTGCTGGTGATGTGGGCTTAGGATATGTATTAGGATAAGCCTAGTGGTTAGGATAGACTAAGCATTAGGGTAAGTGTTGGAGTTGCACTAGGGAGGTTGGAGAGTGCTGGCGATGTGGGCTTAGGATATGTATTAGGATAAGCCTAGTGCTTAGGATAGACTAAGCATTAGGGTAAGTGTTAGAGTTGCACTAGGGAGGTTGGAGAGGGCTGGGATGTTGGCTTAGGATAAGGGTTATTATAAGCCTAGTGCTTAGGATAGACTAAGCATTAGGGTAAGGGTTGCAGTTGCACTAGGGAGGCTAGAGAGGGCTGGCAATGTTGGCTTAGGATAGGAGCTAGAATAAGCCTAGTGGTTAGGATAGGCTAAGCATTAGGGTAAGTGTTGGAGTTGCACTAGGGAGGTTGGAGAGGGCTGGCGATTTTGGCTTAGGATAGGTGTTAGGATAAGCCTAGTGGTTAGGATCGACTAAGCATTAGGGTAAGTGTTGGAGTTGCACTAGGGAGGTTGGAGAGGGCTGGCGATGTTGGCTTAGGATAGGTGTTAGGATAAGCCTAGTGGTTAGGATCGACTAAGCATTAGGGTAAGTGTTGGAGTTGCACTAGGGAGGTTGGAGAGTGCTGGTGATGTGGGCTTAGGATATGTATTAGGATAAGCCTAGTGGTTAGGATAGACTAAGCATTAGGGTAAGTGTTGGAGTTACACTAGGGAGGCTAGAGAGGGCTGGCAATGTTGGCTTAGGATAGGGGTTAGGATAAGCCTAGTGATTATGATAGCCTAAGCATTAGGGTAAGTGTTGGAGTTGCACTAGGAGGTTGGAGAGGGCTGGCGATGTTGGCTTAGGATATGTATTAGAATAAGCCTAGTGGTTAGGATAGGCTAAGCATTAGGGTAAGTGTTGGAGTTGCACTAGGGAGGTTGGAGAGGGCTGGCGATGTTGGCTTAGGATAGGCGTTAGAATAAGCCTAGTGGTTAGGATAGTCTAAGCATTAGGGTAAGTGGTGGAGTTGCACTAGGGAGGTTGGAGAGGGCTGGCGATGTTGGCTTAGGAAAGGAGTTAGGATAAGCCTAGTGGTTAGGATCGACTAAGCATTAGGGTAAGTGTTGGAGTTGCACTAGGGAGGTTGGAGAGTGCTGGTGATGTGGGCTTAGGATATGTATTAGGATAAGCCTAGTGGTTAGGATAGACTAAGCATTAGGGTAAGTGTTGGAGTTGCACTAGGGAGGTTGGAGAGTGCTGGCGATGTGGGCTTAGGATATGTATTAGGATAAGCCTAGTGCTTAGGATAGACTAAGCATTAGGGTAAGTGTTAGAGTTGCACTAGGGAGGTTGGAGAGGGCTGGTGATGTTGGCTTAGGATAAGGGTTATTATAAGCCTAGTGCTTAGGATAAACTAAGCATAAGGGTAAGTGTTGGAGTTGCACTAGGGAGGTTGGAGAGTGCTGGTGATGTGGGCTTAGGATATGTATTAGGATAAGCCTAGTGGTTAGGATAGACTAAGCATTAGGGTAAGTGTTGGAGTTGCACTAGGAGGTTGGAGAGGGCTGGCGATGTTGGCTTAGGATATGTATTAGAATAAGCCTAGTGGTTAGGATAGGATAAGCATTAGGGTAAGTGTTGGAGTTGCACTAGGGAGGTTGGAGAGGGCTGGCGATGTTGGCTTAGGATAGGCGTTAGAATAAGCCTAGTGGTTAGGATAGTCTAAGCATTAGGGTAAGTGGTGGAGTTGCACTAGGGAGGTTGGAGAGGGCTGGCGATGTTGGCTTAGGAAAGGAGTTAGGATAAGCCTAGTGGTTAGGATCGACTAAGCATTAGGGTAAGTGTTGGAGTTGCACTAGGGAGGTTGGAGAGTGCTGGTGATGTGGGCTTAGGATATGTATTAGGATAAGCCTAGTGGTTAGGAAAGACTAAGCATTAGGGTAAGTGTTGGAGTTACACTAGGGAGGCCAGAGAGGGCTGGCAATGTTGGCTTAGGATAGGAGTTAGAATAAGCCTAGTGGTTAGGATAGGCTAAGCATTAGGGTAAGTGTTGGAGTTGCACTAGGGAGGTTGGAGAGGGCTGGCGATGTTGGCTTAGGATAGGTGTTAGGATAAGCCTAGTGGTTAGGATCGACTAAGCATTAGGGTAAGTGTTGGAGTTGCACTAGGGAGGTTGGAGAGTGCTGGTGATGTGGGCTTAGGGTATGTATTAGGATAAGCCTAGTGGTTAGGATAGACTAAGCATTAGGGTAAGTGTTGGAGTTACACTAGGGAGGCCAGAGAGGGCTGGCAATGTTGGCTTAGGATAGGAGTTAGAATAAGCCTAGTGGTTAGGATAGGCTAAGCATTAGGGTAAGTGTTGGAGTTGCACTAGGGAGGTTGGAGAGGGCTGGCGATGTTGGCTTAGGATAGGTTTTAGAATAAGCCTAGTGGTTAGGATAGTCTAAGCATTAGGGTAAGTGTTAGAGTTGCACTAGGGAGGTTGGAGAGGGCTGGCGATGTTGGCTTAGGATAGGTTTTAGAATAAGCCTAGTGGTTAGGATAGACTATGCATTAGGGTAAGTGTTAGAGTTGCACTAGGGAGGCTAGAGAGGGCTGGCAATGTGGGTTTAGGATAGGGGTTAGGATAAGCCTAGTGCTTAGGATAGACTAAGCATTAGGGGAAGTGTTTGAGTTGCACTAGGGAGGCTAGAGAGGGCTGGCAATGTGGGCTTAGGATAGGGGTTAGGATAAGCCTAGTGCTTAGGATAGACTAAGCATTAGGGTAAGTGTTTGAGTTGCACTAGGGAGGTTGGAGAGTGCTGGCAATGTGGGCTTAGGATAAGGGTTAGTATAAGCCTAGTGCTTAGGATAGACTAAGCATTAGGGTAAGTGTTGGAGTTGCACTAGGGAGGTTGGAGAGGGCTGGCGATGTTGGCTTAGGATAGGGGTTAGAATAAGCCTAGTGGTTAGGATCGACTAAGCATTAGGGTAAGTGTTTGAGTTGCACTAGGGAGGTTGGAGAGTGCTGGCGATGTGGGCTTAGGATAGGGGTTAGAATAAGCCTAGTGATTATGATAGCCTAAGCATTAGGGTAAGTGTTAGAGTTGCACTAGGGAGGTTGAAGAGGGCTGGCGATGTTGGCTTAGGATAGGTGTTAGGATAAGCCTAGTGGTTAGGATCGACTAAGCATTAGGGTAAGTGTTGGAGTTGCACTAGGGAGGTTGGAGAGTGCTGGTGATGTGGGCTTAGGATATGTATTAGGATAAGCATAGTGGTTAGGATAGACTAAGCATTAGGGTAAGTGTTGGAGTTACACTAGGGAGGCTAGAGAGGGCTGGCAATGTTGTCTTAGGATAGGAGTTAGAATAAGCCTAGTGGTTAGGATAGGCTAAGCATTAGGGTAAGTGTTGGAGTTGGACTAGGGAGGTTGGAGAGGGCTGGCGATGTTGGCTTAGGATAGGTTTTAGAATAAGCCTAGTGGTTAGGATAGTCTAAGCATTAGGGTAAGTGTTGGAGTTGCACTAGGGAGGTTGGAGAGTGCTGGTGATGTGGGCATAGGATATGTATTAGGATAAGCCTAGTGGTTAGGATAGACTAAGCATTAGGGTAAGTGTTGGAGTTGCACTAGGGAGGTTGGAGAGTGCTGGCGATGTGGGCTTAGGATATGTATTAGGATAAGCCTAGTGCTTAGGATAGACTAAGCATTAGGGTAAGTGTTAGAGTTCCACTAGGGAGGTTGGAGAGGGCTGGTGATGTTGGCTTAGGATAAGGGTTATTATAAGCCTAGTAGTTAGGATAGACTAAGCATTAGGGTAAGTGTTGGAGTTGCACTAGGGAGGCTAGAGACGGCTGGCAATGTTGGCTTAGGATAGGAGCTAGAATAAGCCTAGTGGTTAGGATAGGCTAAGCATTAGGGTAAGTGGTGGAGTTGCACTAGGTAGGTTGGAGAGTGCTGGCGATGTGGGCTTAGGATATGTATTAGGATCAGCCTAGTGCTTAGGATAGACTAAGCATTAGGGTAAGTGTTAGAGTTGCACTAGGGAGGTTGGAGAGGGCTGGTGATGTTGGCTTAGGATAAGGGTTATTATAAGCCTAGTGCTTAGGATAGACTAAGCATTAGGGTAAGTGTTGGAGTTGCACTAAGGAGGCTAGAGAGGGCGGGCAATGTTGGCTTAGGATAAGGGTTAGTATAATCCTAGTGCTTAGGATAGACTAAGCATTAGGGTAAGTGTTAGAGTTGCACTAGGGAGCTTGGAGAGGGCTGGCGATGTGGGCTTAGGATATGTATTAGGATAAGCCTAGTGGTTAGGATAGACTATGCATTAGGGTAAGTGTTAGAGTTGCACTAGAGAGGCTAGAGAGGGCTGGCAATGTGGGTTTAGGATAGGGGTTAGGATAAGCCTAGTGCTTAGGATAGACTAAGCATTAGGGGAAGTGTTTGAGTTTCACTAGGGAGGCTAGAGAGGGCTGGCAATGTGGGCTTAGGATAGGGGTTAGGATAAGCCTAGTGCTTAGGATAGACTAAGCATTAGGGTAAGTGTTAGAGTTGCACTAGGGAGGTTGGAGAGTGCTGGCGATGTGGGCTTAGGATAGGGGTTAGGATAAGCCTAGTGATTATGATAGCCTAAGCATTAGGGTAAGTGTTGGAGTTGCACTAAGGAGGTTGGAGAGGGCTGGCGATGTTGGCTTAGGATAAGGGTTAGTATAAGCCTAGTGCTTAGGATAGACTAAGCATTGGGTAAGTGTTGGAATTGCACTAGGGAGGTTGGAGAGTGCTGGCGATGTGGGCTTAGGATATGTATTAGGATAAGCCTAGTGCTTAGGATAGACTAAGCATTAGGGTAAGTGTTAGAGTTGCACTAGGGGGGTTGGAGAGGGCTGGCGATGTTGGCTTAGGATAAGGGTTAGTATAAGCCTAGTGCTTAGGATAGACTAACCATTAGGGTAAGTGTTGGAGTTGCACTAGGGAGGCTAGAGACGGCTGGCAATGTTGGCTTAGGATTGGAGTTAGAATAAGCCTAGTGGTTAGGATAGGCTAAGCATTAGCGTAAGTGTTGGAGTTGCACTAGGGAGGTTGAAGAGGGCTGGCGATGTTGGATTAGGATAGGTGTTAGGATAAGCCTAGTGGTTAGGATCGACTAAGCATTAGGGTAAGTGTTGGAGTTGCACTAGGGAGGTTGGAGAGTGCTGGTGATGTGGGCTTAGGATATGTATTAGGATAAGCCTAGTGGTTAGGATAGACTAAGCATTAGGGTAAGTGTTGGAGTTACACTAGGGAGGCTAGAGAGGGCTGGTAATGTTGGCTTAGGATAGGAGTTAGAATAAGCCTAGTGGTTAGGATAGGCTAAGCATTAGGGTAAGTGTTGGAGTTGCACTAGGGAGGTTGGAGAGGGCTGGCGATGTTGGCTTAGGATAGGTGTTAGAATAAGCCTAGTGCTTACGATAGACTAAGCATTAGGGTAAGTGTTAGAGTTGCACTAGGGAGGTTGGAGAGGGCTGGTGATGTTGGCTTAGGATAAGGGTTAGTATAAGCCTAGTGCTTAGGATAAACTAAGCATTAGGGTAAGTGTTGGAGTTGCACTAGGGAGGCTAGAGAGGGCTGGCAATGTTGGATTAGGATAGGGGTTAGAATAAGCCTAGTGGTTAGGATAGGCTAAGCATTAGGGTAAGTGTTGGAGTTGCACTAGGGAGGTTGGAGAGGGCTGGCGATGTTGGCTTAGGATAGGTGTTAGGATAAGCCTAGTGGTTAGGATAGTCTAAGCATTAGGGTAAGTGGTGGAGTTGCACTAGGGAGGTTGGAGAGGGCTGGCGATGTTGGCTTAGGATAGGAGTTAGGATAAGCCTAGTGGTTAGGCTAGACTAAGCATTAGGCTAAGTGTTAGAGTTGCACTAGGGAGGTTGGAGAGGGCTGGCGATGTTGGCTTAGGATAGGTGTTAGAAAATGCCTAGTGGTTAGGATCGACTAAGCATTAGGGTAAGTGTTAGAGTTGCACTCTGGAGGTTGGAGAGGGCTGGTGATGTTGGCTTAGGATATGTATTAGGATAAGCCTAGTGGTTAGGATAGACTAAGCATTAGGGTAAGTGTTGGAGTTACACTAGGGAGGCTAGAGAGGGCTGGCAATGTTGGCTTAGGATAGGGGTTAGGATAAGCCTAGTGATTATGATAGCCTAAGCATTAGGGTAAGTGTTGGAGTTGCACTAGGAGGTTGGAGAGGGCTAGCGATGTTGGCTTAGGATATGTATTAGAATAAGCCTAATGGTTAGGATAGGCTAAGTATTAGGGTAAGTGTTGGAGTTGCACTAGGGAGGTTGGAGAGGGCTGGCGATGTTGGCTTAGGATAGGTGTTAGAATATGCCTAGTGGTTAGGATCGACTAAGCATTAGGGTAAGTGTTAGAGTTGCACTCTGGAGGTTGGAGAGGGCTGGTGATGTTGGCTTAGGATATGTATTAGGATAAGCCTAGTGGTTAGGATAGACTAAGCATTAGGGTAAGTGTTGGAGTTACACTAGGGAGGCTAGAGAGGGCTGGCAATGTTGGCTTCGGATAGGGGTTACGATAAGCCTAGTGATTATGATAGCCTAAGCATTAGGGTAAGTGTTGGAGTTGCACTAGGAGGTTAGAGAGGGCTAGCGATGTTGGCTTAGGATATGTATTAGAATAAGCCTAGTGGTTAGGATAGGCTAAGTATTAGGGTAAGTGTTGGAGTTGCACTAGGGAGGTTGGAGAGGGCTGGCGATGTTGGCTTAGGATAGGTGTTAGAATATGCCTAGTGGTTAGGATCGACTAAGCATTAGGGTAAGTGTTAGAGTTGCACTCTGGAGGTTGGAGAGGGCTGGTGATGTTGGCTTAGGATATGTATTAGGATAAGCCTAGTGGTTAGGATAGACTAAGCATTAGGGTAAGTGTTGGAGTTACACTAGGGAGGCTAGAGAGGGCTGGCAATGTTGGCTTCGGATAGGGGTTACGATAAGCCTAGTGATTATGATAGCCTAAGCATTAGGGTAAGTGTTGGAGTTGCACTAGGAGGTTAGAGAGGGCTAGCGATGTTGGCTTAGGATATGTATTAGAATAAGCCTAGTGGTTAGGATAGGCTAAGCATTAGGGTAAGTGTTGGAGTTGCACTAGGGAGGTTGGAGAGGGCTGGCGATGTTGGCTTAGGATAGGCGTTAGAATAAGCCTAGTGGTTAGGATAGTCTAAGCATTAGGGTAAGTGGTGGAGTTGCACTAGGGAGGTTGGAGAGGGCTGGCGATGTTGGCTTAGGAAAGGAGTTAGGATAAGCCTAGTGGTTAGGATCGACTAAGCATTAGGGTAAGTGTTGGAGTTGCACTAGGGAGGTTGGAGAGTGCTGGTGATGTGAGCTTAGGCTATGTATTAGGATAAGCCTAGTGGTTAGGATAGACTAAGCATTAGGGTAAGTGTTGGAGTTGCACTAGGGAGGTTGGAGAGTGCTGGCGATGTGGGCTTAGGATATGTATTAGGATAAGCCTAGTGCTTAGGATAGACTAAGCATTAGGGTAAGTGTTAGAGTTACACTAGGGAGGTTGGAGAGGGCTGGTGATGTTGGCTTAGGATAAGGGTTATTATAAGCCTAGTGCTTAGGATAGACTAAGCATTAGGGTAAGTGTTGGAGTTGCACTAGGGAGGCTAGAGACGGCTGGCAATGTTGGCTTAGGATAGGAGCTAGAATAAGCCTAGTGGTTAGGATAGGCTAAGCATTAGGGTAAGTGGTGGAGTTGCACTAGGGAGGTTGGAGAGGGCTGGCGATGTGGGCTTAGGATATGTATTAGGATCAGCCTAGTGCTTAGGATAGACTAAGCATTAGGGTAAGTGTTAGAGTTGCACTAGGGAGGTTGGAGAGGGCTGGTGATGTTGGCTTAGGATAAGGGTTATTATAAGCCTAGTGCTTAGGATAGACTAAGCATTAGGGTAAGTGTTGGAGTTGCACTAGGGAGGCTAGAGAGGGCGGGCAATGTTGGCTTAGGATAGGAGCTAGAATAAGCCTAGTGGTTAGGATAGGCTAAGCATTAGGGTAAGTGTTGGAGTTGCAGTAGGGAGGTTGGAGAGGGCTGGCGATGTTGGCTTAGGATAGGTGTTAGGATAAGCCTAGTGGTTAGGATCGACTAAGCATTAGGGTAAGTGTTGGAGTTGCACTAGGGAGGTTGGAGAGTGCTGGTGATGTTGGCTTAGGATATGTATTAGGATAAGCATAGTGGTTAGGATAGACTAAGCATTAGGGTAAGTGTTGGAGTTACACTAGGGAGGCTAGAGAGGGCTGGCAATGTTGGCTTAGGATAGGAGTTAGAATAAGCCTAGTGGTTAGGATAGGCTAAGCATTAGGGTAAGTGTTGGAGTTGGACTAGGGAGGTTGGAGAGGGCTGGCGATGTTGGCTTAGGATAGGTTTTAGAATAAGCCTAGTGGTTAGGATAGTCTAAGCATTAGGGTAAGTGTTAGAGTTGCACTAGGGAGGTTGGAGAGGGCTGGCGATGTTGGCTTAGGATAGGTTTTAGAATAAGCCTAGTGGTTAGGATAGACTATGCATTAGGGTAAGTGTTAGAGTTGCACTAGGGAGGCTAGAGAGGGCTGGCAATGTGGGTTTAGGATAGGGGTTAGGATAAGCCTAGTGCTTAGGATAGACTAAGCATTAGGGGAAGTGTTTGAGTTGCACTAGGGAGGCTAGAGAGGGCTGGCAATGTGGGCTTAGGATAGGGGTTAGGATAAGCCTAGTGCTTAGGATAGACTAAGCATTAGGGTAAGTGTTTGAGTTGCACTAGGGAGGTTGGAGAGTGCTGGCAATGTGGGCTTAGGATAAGGGTTAGTATAAGCCTAGTGCTTAGGATAGACTAAGCATTAGGGTAAGTGTTGGAGTTGCACTAGGGAGGTTGGAGAGGGCTGGCGATGTTGGCTTAGGATAGGGGTTAGAATAAGCCTAGTGGTTAGGATCGACTAAGCATTAGGGTAAGTGTTTGAGTTGCACTAGGGAGGTTGGAGAGTGCTGGCGATGTGGGCTTAGGATAGGGGTTAGAATAAGCCTAGTGATTATGATAGCCTAAGCATTAGGGTAAGTGTTAGAGTTGCACTAGGGAGGTTGAAGAGGGCTGGCGATGTTGGCTTAGGATAGGTGTTAGGATAAGCCTAGTGGTTAGGATCGACTAAGCATTAGGGTAAGTGTTGGAGTTGCACTAGGGAGGTTGGAGAGTGCTGGTGATGTGGGCTTAGGATATGTATTAGGATAAGCATAGTGGTTAGGATAGACTAAGCATTAGGGTAAGTGTTGGAGTTACACTAGGGAGGCTAGAGAGGGCTGGCAATGTTGTCTTAGGATAGGAGTTAGAATAAGCCTAGTGGTTAGGATAGGCTAAGCATTAGGGTAAGTGTTGGAGTTGGACTAGGGAGGTTGGAGAGGGCTGGCGATGTTGGCTTAGGATAGGTTTTAGAATAAGCCTAGTGGTTAGGATAGTCTAAGCATTAGGGTAAGTGTTAGAGTTGCACTAGGGAGCTTGGAGAGGGCTGGCGATGTGGTCTTAGGATATGTATTAGGATAAGCCTAGTGGTTAGGATAGACTATGCATTAGGGTAAGTGTTAGAGTTGCACTAGGGAGGCTAGAGAGGGCTGGCAATGTGGGTTTAGGATAGGGGTTAGGATAAGCCTAGTGCTTAGGATAGACTAAGCATTAGGGGAAGTGTTTGAGTTGCACTAGGGAGGCTAGAGAGGGCTGGCAATGTGGGCTTAGGATAGGGGTTAGGATAAGCCTAGTGCTTAGGATAAACTAAGCATTAGGTTAAGTGTTTGAGTTGCACTAGGGAGGTTGGAGAGTGCTGGCAATGTGGGCTTATGATAAGGGTTAGTATAAGCCTAGTGCTTAGGATAGACTAAGCATTAGGGTAAGTGTTAGAGTTGCACTAGGAAGGTTGGAGAGGGCTGGCGATGTTGGTTTAGGATATGTATTAGGATAAGCCTAGTGGTTAGGGTAAGTGTTAGAGTTGCACTCGGGAGGTTGGAGAGTGCTGGCAATGTGGGCTTAGGATAAGGGTTAGTATAAGCCTAGTGCTTAGGATAGACTAAGCATTAGGGTAAGTGTTGGAGTTGCAATAGGGAGGTTGGAGAGGGCTGGCGATGTTGGCTTAGGATAGGGGTTAGAATAAGCCTAGTGGTTGGGATCGACTAAGCATTAGGGTAAGTGTTTGAGTTGCACTAGGGAGGTTGGAGAGTGCTGGCGATGTGGGCTTAGGATAGGGGTTAGGATAAGCCTAGTGATTATGATAGCCTAAGCATTAGGGTAAGTGTTGGAGTTGCACTAGGGAGGCTAGAGAGGGCTGGCAATGTTGGCTTAAGATTGGAGTTAGAATAAGCCTAGTGGTTAGGATAGGCTAAGCATTAGGGGAAGTGTTGGAGTAGCACTAGGGAGGTTGGAGAGGGCTGGCGATGTTGGATTAGGATAGGTGTTAGGATAAGCCTAGTGGTTATGATCGACTAAGCATTAGGGTAAGTGTTGGAGTTGCACTAGGGAGGTTGGAGAGTGCTGGTGATGTGGGTTTAGGATATGTATTAGGATAAGCCTAGTGGTTAGGATAGACTAAGCATTAGGGTAAGTGTTGGAGTTACACTAGGGAGGCTAGAGAGGGCTGGCAATGTTGGCTTAGGATTGGAGTTAGAATAAGCCTAGTGGTTAGGATAGGCTAAGCATTAGGGTAAGTGTTGGAGTAGCACTAGGGAGGTTGGAGAGGGCTGGCGATGTTGGATTAGGATATGTATTAGGATAAGCCTAGTGGTTAGGATCGACTAAGCATTAGGGTAAGTGTTGGAGTTGCACTAGGGAGGTTGGAGAGTGCTGGTGATGTGGGCTTAGGATAAGAGTTAGTATAAGCCTAGTGGTTAGGATAGGCTAAGCATTAGGGTAAGTGTTGGAGTTGCACTAGGGAGGTTGGAGAGGGCTGGCGATGTTGGCTTAGGATAGGTGTTAGAATAAGCCTAGTGCTTACGATAGACTAAGCATTAGGGTAAGTGTTAGAGTTGCACTAGGGAGGTTGGAGAGGGCTGGTGATGTTGGCTTAGGATAAGGGTTAGTATAAGCCTAGTGCTTAGGATAGGCTAACCATTAGGGTAAGTGTTGGAGTTGCACTAGGGAGGTTGGAGAGGGCTGGCGATGTTGGCTTAGGATAGGTGTTAGGATAAGCCTAGTGGTTAGGATAGTCTAAGCATTAGGGTAAGTGGTGGAGTTGCACTAGGGAGGTTGGAGAGGGCTGGCGATGTTGGCTTAGGAAAGGAGTTAGGATAAGCTTAGTGGTTAGGATCGACTAAGCATTAGGGTAATTAAGTGTTGGAGTTGCACTAGGGAGGTTGGAGTGGGCTGGCTATGTTGGCTTAGGATAGGTGTTAGAATAAGCCTAGTGCTTACGATAGACTAAGCATTAGGGTAAGTGTTGGAGTTGCACTAGGGAGGCTAGAGAGGGCTGGCAATGTTGGATTAGGATAGGGGTTAGAATAAGCCTAGTGGTTAGGATAGGCTAACCATTAGGGTAAGTGTTGGAGTTGCACTAGGGAGGTTGGAGAGGGCTGGCGATGTTGGCTTAGGATAGGTGTTAGGATAAGCCTAGTGGTTAGGATAGTCTAAGCATTAGGGTAAGTGGTGGAGTTGCACTAGGGAGGTTGGAGAGGGCTGGCGATGTTGGCTTAGGAAAGGAGTTAGGATAAGCTTAGTGGTTAGGATCGACTAAGCATTAGGGTAATTAAGTGTTGGAGTTGCACTAGGGAGGTTGGAGTGGGCTGGCGATGTTGGCTTAGGATAGGAGTTAGGATAAGCCTAGTGGTTAGGCTAGACTAAGCATTAGGGTAAGTGTTAGAGTTGCACTAGGGAGGTTGGAGAGGGCTGGCGATGTTGGCTTAGGATAGGTGTTAGAATATGCCTAGTGGTTAGGATCGACTAAGCATTAGGGTAAGTGTTAGAGTTGCACTCTGGAGGTTGGAGAGGGCTGGTGATGTTGGCTTAGGATATGTATTAGGATAAGCCTAGTGGTTAGGATAGACTAAGCATTAGGGTAAGTGTTGGAGTTACACTAGGGAGGCTAGAGAAGGCTGGCAATGTTGGCTTAGGATAGGGGTTAGGATAAGCCTAGTGATTATGATAGCCTAAGCATTAGGGTAAATGTTAGAGTTGCACTAGGAGGTTGGAGAGGCCTAGTGATGTTGGCTTAGGATATGTATTAGAATAAGCCTAGTGGTTAGGATAGGCTAAGCATTAGGGTAAGTGTTAGAGTTGCACTAGGGAGGTTGGAGAGTGCTGGTGATGTGGGCTTAGGATATGTATTAGGATAAGCCTAGTGGTTAGGATAGACTAAGCATTAGGGTAAGTGTTGGAGTTACACTAGGGAGGCTAGAGAAGGCTGGCAATGTTGGCTTAGGATAGGGGTTAGGATAAGCCTAGTGATTATGATAGCCTAAGCATTAGGGTAAATGTTAGAGTTGCACTAGGAGGTTGGAGAGGGCTAGCGATGTTGGCTTAGGATATGTATTAGAATAAGCCTAGTGGTTAGGATAGGCTAAGCATTAGGGTAAGTGTTGGAGTTGCACTAGGGAGGTTGGAGAGGGCTGGCGATGTTGGCTTAGGATAGGCGTTAGAATAAGCCTAGTGGTTAGGATAGTCTAAGCATTAGGGTAAGTGGTGGAGTTGCACTAGGGAGGTTGGAGAGGGCTGGCGATGTTGGCTTAGGAAAGGAGTTAGGATAAGCCTAGTGGTTAGGATCGACTAAGCATTAGGGTAAGTGTTGGAGTTGCACTAGGGAGGTTGGAGAGTGCTGGTGATGTGGGCTTAGGATATGTATTAGGATAAGCCTAGTGGTTAGGATAGGCTAAGCATTAGGGTAAGTGTTGGAGTTGCACTAGGGAGGTTGGAGAGTGCTGGCGATGTGGGCTTAGGATATGTTTTAGGATAAGCCTAGTGCTTAGGATAGACTAAGCATTAGGGTAAGTGTTAGAGTTGCACTAGGGAGGTTGGAGAGGGCTGGGATGTTGGCTTAGGATAAGGGTTATTATAAGCCTAGTGCTTAGGATAGACTAAGCATTAGGGTAAGGGTTGGAGTTGCACTAGGGAGGCTAGAGAGGGCTGGCAATGTTGGGTTAGGATAGGAGCTAGAATAAGCCTAGTGGTTAGGATAGGCTAAGCATGAGGGTAAGTGTTGGAGTTGCACTAGGGAGGTTGGAGAGTGCTGGTGATGTGGTCTTAGGATATGTATTAGGATAAGCCTAGTGTTTAGGATAGACTAAGCATTAGGGTAAGTGTTTGAGTTACACTAGGGAGGCCAGAGAGGGCTGGCAATGTTGGCTTAGGATAGGAGTTAGAATAAGCCTAGTGGTTAGGATACGCTAAGCATTAGGGTAAGTGTTGGAGTTGCACTAGGGAGGTTGGAGAGGGCTGGCGATGTTGGCTTAGGATAGGTGTTAGGATAAGCCTAGTTGTTAGGATCGACTAAGCATTAGGGTAAGTGTTGGAGTTGCACTAGGGAGGTTGGAGAGTGCTGGTGATGTGGGCTTAGGATATGTATTAGGATAAGCCTAGTGGTTAGGATAGACTAAGCATTAGGGTAAGTGTTGGAGTTACACTAGGGAGGCCAGAGAGGGCTGGCAATGTTGGCTTAGGATAGGAGTTAGAATAAGCCTAGTGGTTAGGATAGGCTAAGCATTAGGGTAAGTGTTGGAGTTGCACTAGGGAGGTTGGAGAGGGCTGGCGATGTTGGCTTAGGATAGGTGTTAGAATAAGCCTAGTGGTTAGGATAGTCTAAGCATTAGGGTAAGTGGTGGAGTTGCACTAGGGAGGTTGGAGAGGGCTGGCGATGTTGGCTTAGGAAAGGAGTTAGTATAAGCCTAGTGCTTAGGATAGACTAAGCATTAGGGTAAGTGTTAGAGTTGCACTAGGGAGGTTGGAGAGGGTTTGCAATGTTGGCTTAGGATATGTATTAGGATAAGCCTAGTGGTTAGGATAGACTAAGCATTAGGGTAAGTGTTGGAATTGCACTAGGGAGGTTGGAGAGTGCTGGCGATGTGGGCTTAGGATATGTATTAGGATAAGCCTAGTGCTTAGGATAGACTAAGCATTAGGGTAAGTGTTAGAGTTGCACTAGGGAGGTTGGAGAGGGCTGGCGATGTTGGCTTAGGATAGGTGTTAGAATATGCCTAGTGGTTAGGATCGACTAAGCATTAGGGTAAGTGTTAGAGTTGCACTCTGGAGGTTGGAGAGGGCTGGTGATGTTGGCTTAGGATATGTATTAGGATAAGCCTAGTGGTTAGGATAGACTAAGCATTAGGGTAAGTGTTGGAGTTACACTAGGGAGGCTAGAGAGGGCTGGCAATGTTGGCTTAGGATAGGGGTTAAGATAAGCCTAGTGATTATGATAGCCTAAGCATTAGGGTAAATGTTAGAGTTGCACTAGGAGGTTGGAGAGGGCTAGCGATGTTGGCTTAGGATATGTATTAGAATAAGCCTAGTGGTTAGGATAGGCTAAGCATTAGGGTAAGTGTTGGAGTTGCACTAGGGAGGTTGGAGAGGGCTGGCGATGTTGGCTTAGGATAGGCGTTAGAATAAGCCTAGTGGTTAGGATAGTCTAAGCATTAGGGTAAGTGGTGGAGTTGTACTAGGGAGGTTGGAGAGGGCTGGCGATGTTGGCTTAGGAAAGGAGTTAGGATAAGCCTAGTGGTTAGGATCGACTAAGCATTAGGGTAAGTGTTGGAGTTGCACTAGTGAGGTTGGAGAGTGCTGGTGATGTGGGCTTAGGATATGTATTAGGATAAGCCTAGTGGTTAGGATAGACTAAGCATTAGGGTAAGTGTTGGAGTTGCACTAGGGAGGTTGGAGAGTGCTGGCGATGTGGGCTTAGGATATGTATTAGGATAAGCCTAGTGCTTAGGATAGACTAAGCATTAGGGTAAGTGTTAGAGTTGCACTAGGGAGGTTGGAGAGGGCTGGGATGTTGGCTTAGGATAAGGGTTATTATAAGCCTAGTGCTTAGGATAGACTAAGCATTAGGGTAAGGGTTGCAGTTGCACTAGGGAGGCTAGAGAGGGCTGGCAATGTTGGCTTAGGATAGGAGCTAGAATAAGCCTAGTGGTTAGGATAGGCTAAGCATTAGGGTAAGTGTTGGAGTTGCACTAGGGAGGTTGGAGAGGGCTGGCGATTTTGGCTTAGGATAGGTGTTAGGATAAGCCTAGTGGTTAGGATCGACTAAGCATTAGGGTAAGTGTTGGAGTTGCACTAGGGAGGTTGGAGAGGGCTGGCGATGTTGGCTTAGGATAGGTGTTAGGATAAGCCTAGTGGTTAGGATCGACTAAGCATTAGGGTAAGTGTTGGAGTTGCACTAGGGAGGTTGGAGAGTGCTGGTGATGTGGGCTTAGGATATGTATTAGGATAAGCCTAGTGGTTAGGATAGACTAAGCATTAGGGTAAGTGTTGGAGTTACACTAGGGAGGCTAGAGAGGGCTGGCAATGTTGGCTTAGGATAGGGGTTAGGATAAGCCTAGTGATTATGATAGCCTAAGCATTAGGGTAAGTGTTGGAGTTGCACTAGGAGGTTGGAGAGGGCTGGCGATGTTGGCTTAGGATATGTATTAGAATAAGCCTAGTGGTTAGGATAGGCTAAGCATTAGGGTAAGTGTTGGAGTTGCACTAGGGAGGTTGGAGAGGGCTGGCGATGTTGGCTTAGGATAGGCGTTAGAATAAGCCTAGTGGTTAGGATAGTCTAAGCATTAGGGTAAGTGGTGGAGTTGCACTAGGGAGGTTGGAGAGGGCTGGCGATGTTGGCTTAGGAAAGGAGTTAGGATAAGCCTAGTGGTTAGGATCGACTAAGCATTAGGGTAAGTGTTGGAGTTGCACTAGGGAGGTTGGAGAGTGCTGGTGATGTGGGCTTAGGATATGTATTAGGATAAGCCTAGTGGTTAGGATAGACTAAGCATTAGGGTAAGTGTTGGAGTTGCACTAGGGAGGTTGGAGAGTGCTGGCGATGTGGGCTTAGGATATGTATTAGGATAAGCCTAGTGCTTAGGATAGACTAAGCATTAGGGTAAGTGTTAGAGTTGCACTAGGGAGGTTGGAGAGGGCTGGTGATGTTGGCTTAGGATAAGGGTTATTATAAGCCTAGTGCTTAGGATAAACTAAGCATAAGGGTAAGTGTTGGAGTTGCACTAGGGAGGTTGGAGAGTGCTGGTGATGTGGGCTTAGGATATGTATTAGGATAAGCCTAGTGGTTAGGATAGACTAAGCATTAGGGTAAGTGTTGGAGTTGCACTAGGAGGTTGGAGAGGGCTGGCGATGTTGGCTTAGGATATGTATTAGAATAAGCCTAGTGGTTAGGATAGGATAAGCATTAGGGTAAGTGTTGGAGTTGCACTAGGGAGGTTGGAGAGGGCTGGCGATGTTGGCTTAGGATAGGCGTTAGAATAAGCCTAGTGGTTAGGATAGTCTAAGCATTAGGGTAAGTGGTGGAGTTGCACTAGGGAGGTTGGAGAGGGCTGGCGATGTTGGCTTAGGAAAGGAGTTAGGATAAGCCTAGTGGTTAGGATCGACTAAGCATTAGGGTAAGTGTTGGAGTTGCACTAGGGAGGTTGGAGAGTGCTGGTGATGTGGGCTTAGGATATGTATTAGGATAAGCCTAGTGGTTAGGAAAGACTAAGCATTAGGGTAAGTGTTGGAGTTACACTAGGGAGGCCAGAGAGGGCTGGCAATGTTGGCTTAGGATAGGAGTTAGAATAAGCCTAGTGGTTAGGATAGGCTAAGCATTAGGGTAAGTGTTGGAGTTGCACTAGGGAGGTTGGAGAGGGCTGGCGATGTTGGCTTAGGATAGGTGTTAGGATAAGCCTAGTGGTTAGGATCGACTAAGCATTAGGGTAAGTGTTGGAGTTGCACTAGGGAGGTTGGAGAGTGCTGGTGATGTGGGCTTAGGGTATGTATTAGGATAAGCCTAGTGGTTAGGATAGACTAAGCATTAGGGTAAGTGTTGGAGTTACACTAGGGAGGCCAGAGAGGGCTGGCAATGTTGGCTTAGGATAGGAGTTAGAATAAGCCTAGTGGTTAGGATAGGCTAAGCATTAGGGTAAGTGTTGGAGTTGCACTAGAGAGGTTGGAGAGGGCTGGCGATGTTGGCTTAGGATAGGTGTTAGAATAAGCCTAGTGGTTAGGATAGTCTAAGCATTAGGGTAAGTGGTGGAGTTGCACTAGGGAGGTTGGAGAGGGCTGGCGATGTTAGCTTAGGAAAGGAGTTAGTATAAGCCTAGTGCTTAGGATAGACTAAGCATTAGGGTAAGTGTTAGAGTTGCACTAGGGAGGTTGGAGAGGGCTTGCAATGTTGGCTTAGGATATGTATTAGGATAAGCCTAGTGGTTAGGATAGACTAAGCATTAGGGTAAGTGTTGGAATTGCACTAGGGAGGTTGGAGAGTGCTGGCGATGTGGGCTTAGGATATGTATTAGGATAAGCCTAGTGCTTAGGATAGACTAAGCATTAGGGTAAGTGTTAGAGTTGCACTAGGGAGGTTGGAGAGGGCTGGCGATGTTGGCTTAGGATAAGGGTTAGGATAAGCCAAGTGCTTAGTATAGACTAAGCATTAGGGTAAGTGTTGGAGTTGCACTAGGGAGGCTAGAGAGGGCTGGCAATGTTGGCTTAGGATAGGAGTTAGAATAAGCCTAGTGGTTAGGATAGGCTAAGCATTAGGGTAAGTGTTGGAGTTGCACTAGGGAGGTTGGAGAGGACTGGCGATGTTGTCTTAGGATAGGTGTTAGAATAAGCCTAGTGGTTAGGATAGTCTAAGCATTAGGGTAAGTGTTTGAGTTGCACTAGGGAGGTTGGAAAGGGCTGGTGATGTTGGCTTAGGAAAGGAGTTAGGATAAGCCTAGTGCTTAGGATCGACTAAGCATTAGGGTAAGTGTTGGAGTTGCACTAGGGAGGTTGGAGTGGGCTGGCGATGTTGGATTAGGATAGGAGTTAGGATAAGCCTAGTGGTTAGGATAGACTAAGCATTAGGGTAAGTGTTGGAGTTGCACTAGGGATTTTGGAGAGGGCTGGCGATGTTGGCTTAGGATAGGTGTTAGAATAAGCCTAGTGGTTAGGATCGACTAAGCATTAGGGTAAGTGTTGGAGTTGCACTAGGGAGGCTAGAGAGGGCTGGCAATGTTGGCTTAGGATAGGGGTTAGGATAAGCCTAGTGAATATGATAGCCTAAGCATTAGGGTAAGTGTTGGAGTTGCACTAGGGAGGTTGGAGAGGGCTGGCGATATTGGCTTAGGATAAGGGTTCGTATAAGCCTAGTGCTTAGGATAGACTAAGCATTAGGGTAAGTGTTAGAGTTGCACTAGGGAGGTTGGAGAGGGCTGGCGATGTTGGCTTAGGATAAGGGTTAGTATAAGCCTAGTGCTTAGGATAGACTAAGCATTAGGGTAAGTGTTGGAGTTGCACTAGGGAGGCTAGAGAGGGCTGGCAATGTTGGCTTAGGATAGGAGTTAGAATAAGCCTAGTGGTTAAGATAGGCTAAGCATTAGGGTAAGTGTTGGAGTTGCACTAGGGAGGTTGGATAGTGCTGGTGATGTGGGCTTAGGATATGCATTAGGATAAGCCTAGTGGTTAGGATAGACTAAGCATTAGGGTAAGTGTTGGAGTTACACTAGGGAGGCTAGAGAGGGCTGGCGATGTTGGCTTAGGATAAGGGTTCGTATAAGCCTAGTGCTTAGGATAGACTAAGCATTAGGGTAAGTGTTAGAGTTGCACTAGGGAGGTTGGAGAGGGCTGGCGATGTTGGCTTAGGATATGTATTAGGATAAGCCTAGTGGTTAGGATAGACTAAGCATTAGGGTAAGTGTTGGAATTGCACTAGGGAGGTTGGAGAGGGCTGGCGATGTGGGTTTAGGATATGTATTAGGATAAGCCTAGAGCTTAGGATAGACTAAGCATTAGGGTAAGTGTTAGAGTTGCACTAGGGAGGTTAGAGAGGGCTGGCGATGTTGGCTTAGGATAAGGGTTAGTATAAGCCTAGTGCTTAGGATAGACTAAGCATTAGGGTAAGTGTTGGAGTTGCACTAGGGAGGTTGGAGAGGGCTGGCGATGTTGGCTAGGATAGGTGTTAGAATAAGCCTAGTGGTTAGGATAGTCTAAGCATTAGGGTAAGTGGTGGAGTTGCACTAGGGAGGTTGGAGAGGGCTGGCGATGTTGGCTTAGGAAAGGAGTTAGTATAAGCCTAGTGCTTAGGATAGACTAAGCATTAGGGTAAGTGTTAGAGTTGCACTAGGGAGGTTGGAGAGGGCTTGCAATGTTGGCTTAGGATATGTATTAGGATAAGCCTAGTGGTTAGGATAGACTAAGCATTAGGGTAAGTGTTGGAATTGCACTAGGGAGGTTGGAGAGTGCTGGCGATGTGGGCTTAGGATATGTATTAGGATAAGCCTAGTGCTTAGGATAGACTAAGCATTAGGGTAAGTGTTAGAGTTGCACTAGGGAGGTTGGAGAGGGCTGGCGATGTTGGCTTAGGATAGGTGTTAGAATATGCCTAGTGGTTAGGATCGACTAAGCATTAGGGTAAGTGTTAGAGTTGCACTCTGGAGGTTGGAGAGGGCTGGTGATGTTGGCTTAGGATATGTATTAGGATAAGCCTAGTGGTTAGGATAGACTAAGCATTAGGGTAAGTGTTGGAGTTACACTAGGGAGGCTAGAGAGGGCTGGCAATGTTGGCTTAGGATAGGGGTTAAGATAAGCCTAGTGATTATGATAGCCTAAGCATTAGGGTAAATGTTAGAGTTGCACTAGGAGGTTGGAGAGGGCTAGCGATGTTGGCTTAGGATATGTATTAGAATAAGCCTAGTGGTTAGGATAGGCTAAGCATTAGGGTAAGTGTTGGAGTTGCACTAGGGAGGTTGGAGAGGGCTGGCGATGTTGGCTTAGGATAGGCGTTAGAATAAGCCTAGTGGTTAGGATAGTCTAAGCATTAGGGTAAGTGGTGGAGTTGTACTAGGGAGGTTGGAGAGGGCTGGCGATGTTGGCTTAGGAAAGGAGTTAGGATAAGCCTAGTGGTTAGGATCGACTAAGCATTAGGGTAAGTGTTGGAGTTGCACTAGTGAGGTTGGAGAGTGCTGGTGATGTGGGCTTAGGATATGTATTAGGATAAGCCTAGTGGTTAGGATAGACTAAGCATTAGGGTAAGTGTTGGAGTTGCACTAGGGAGGTTGGAGAGTGCTGGCGATGTGGGCTTAGGATATGTATTAGGATAAGCCTAGTGCTTAGGATAGACTAAGCATTAGGGTAAGTGTTAGAGTTGCACTAGGGAGGTTGGAGAGGGCTGGGATGTTGGCTTAGGATAAGGGTTATTATAAGCCTAGTGCTTAGGATAGACTAAGCATTAGGGTAAGGGTTGCAGTTGCACTAGGGAGGCTAGAGAGGGCTGGCAATGTTGGCTTAGGATAGGAGCTAGAATAAGCCTAGTGGTTAGGATAGGCTAAGCATTAGGGTAAGTGTTGGAGTTGCACTAGGGAGGTTGGAGAGGGCTGGCGATTTTGGCTTAGGATAGGTGTTAGGATAAGCCTAGTGGTTAGGATCGACTAAGCATTAGGGTAAGTGTTGGAGTTGCACTAGGGAGGTTGGAGAGGGCTGGCGATGTTGGCTTAGGATAGGTGTTAGGATAAGCCTAGTGGTTAGGATCGACTAAGCATTAGGGTAAGTGTTGGAGTTGCACTAGGGAGGTTGGAGAGTGCTGGTGATGTGGGCTTAGGATATGTATTAGGATAAGCCTAGTGGTTAGGATAGACTAAGCATTAGGGTAAGTGTTGGAGTTACACTAGGGAGGCTAGAGAGGGCTGGCAATGTTGGCTTAGGATAGGGGTTAGGATAAGCCTAGTGATTATGATAGCCTAAGCATTAGGGTAAGTGTTGGAGTTGCACTAGGAGGTTGGAGAGGGCTGGCGATGTTGGCTTAGGATATGTATTAGAATAAGCCTAGTGGTTAGGATAGGCTAAGCATTAGGGTAAGTGTTGGAGTTGCACTAGGGAGGTTGGAGAGGGCTGGCGATGTTGGCTTAGGATAGGCGTTAGAATAAGCCTAGTGGTTAGGATAGTCTAAGCATTAGGGTAAGTGGTGGAGTTGCACTAGGGAGGTTGGAGAGGGCTGGCGATGTTGGCTTAGGAAAGGAGTTAGGATAAGCCTAGTGGTTAGGATCGACTAAGCATTAGGGTAAGTGTTGGAGTTGCACTAGGGAGGTTGGAGAGTGCTGGTGATGTGGGCTTAGGATATGTATTAGGATAAGCCTAGTGGTTAGGATAGACTAAGCATTAGGGTAAGTGTTGGAGTTGCACTAGGGAGGTTGGAGAGTGCTGGCGATGTGGGCTTAGGATATGTATTAGGATAAGCCTAGTGCTTAGGATAGACTAAGCATTAGGGTAAGTGTTAGAGTTGCACTAGGGAGGTTGGAGAGGGCTGGTGATGTTGGCTTAGGATAAGGGTTATTATAAGCCTAGTGCTTAGGATAAACTAAGCATAAGGGTAAGTGTTGGAGTTGCACTAGGGAGGTTGGAGAGTGCTGGTGATGTGGGCTTAGGATATGTATTAGGATAAGCCTAGTGGTTAGGATAGACTAAGCATTAGGGTAAGTGTTGGAGTTGCACTAGGAGGTTGGAGAGGGCTGGCGATGTTGGCTTAGGATATGTATTAGAATAAGCCTAGTGGTTAGGATAGGCTAAGCATTAGGGTAAGTGTTGGAGTTGCACTAGGGAGGTTGGAGAGGGCTGGCGATGTTGGCTTAGGATAGGCGTTAGAATAAGCCTAGTGGTTAGGATAGTCTAAGCATTAGGGTAAGTGGTGGAGTTGCACTAGGGAGGTTGGAGAGGGCTGGCGATGTTGGCTTAGGAAAGGAGTTAGGATAAGCCTAGTGGTTAGGATCGACTAAGCATTAGGGTAAGTGTTGGAGTTGCACTAGGGAGGTTGGAGAGTGCTGGTGATGTGGGCTTAGGATATGTATTAGGATAAGCCTAGTGGTTAGGAAAGACTAAGCATTAGGGTAAGTGTTGGAGTTACACTAGGGAGGCCAGAGAGGGCTGGCAATGTTGGCTTAGGATAGGAGTTAGAATAAGCCTAGTGGTTAGGATAGGCTAAGCATTAGGGTAAGTGTTGGAGTTGCACTAGGGAGGTTGGAGAGGGCTGGCGATGTTGGCTTAGGATAGGTGTTAGGATAAGCCTAGTGGTTAGGATCGACTAAGCATTAGGGTAAGTGTTGGAGTTGCACTAGGGAGGTTGGAGAGTGCTGGTGATGTGGGCTTAGGGTATGTATTAGGATAAGCCTAGTGGTTAGGATAGACTAAGCATTAGGGTAAGTGTTGGAGTTACACTAGGGAGGCCAGAGAGGGCTGGCAATGTTGGCTTAGGATAGGAGTTAGAATAAGCCTAGTGGTTAGGATAGGCTAAGCATTAGGGTAAGTGTTGGAGTTGCACTAGAGAGGTTGGAGAGGGCTGGCGATGTTGGCTTAGGATAGGTGTTAGAATAAGCCTAGTGGTTAGGATAGTCTAAGCATTAGGGTAAGTGGTGGAGTTGCACTAGGGAGGTTGGAGAGGGCTGGCGATGTTAGCTTAGGAAAGGAGTTAGTATAAGCCTAGTGCTTAGGATAGACTAAGCATTAGGGTAAGTGTTAGAGTTGCACTAGGGAGGTTGGAGAGGGCTTGCAATGTTGGCTTAGGATATGTATTAGGATAAGCCTAGTGGTTAGGATAGACTAAGCATTAGGGTAAGTGTTGGAATTGCACTAGGGAGGTTGGAGAGTGCTGGCGATGTGGGCTTAGGATATGTATTAGGATAAGCCTAGTGCTTAGGATAGACTAAGCATTAGGGTAAGTGTTAGAGTTGCACTAGGGAGGTTGGAGAGGGCTGGCGATGTTGGCTTAGGATAAGGGTTAGGATAAGCCAAGTGCTTAGTATAGACTAAGCATTAGGGTAAGTGTTGGAGTTGCACTAGGGAGGCTAGAGAGGGCTGGCAATGTTGGCTTAGGATAGGAGTTAGAATAAGCCTAGTGGTTAGGATAGGCTAAGCATTAGGGTAAGTGTTGGAGTTGCACTAGGGAGGTTGGAGAGGACTGGCGATGTTGTCTTAGGATAGGTGTTAGAATAAGCCTAGTGGTTAGGATAGTCTAAGCATTAGGGTAAGTGTTTGAGTTGCACTAGGGAGGTTGGAAAGGGCTGGTGATGTTGGCTTAGGAAAGGAGTTAGGATAAGCCTAGTGCTTAGGATCGACTAAGCATTAGGGTAAGTGTTGGAGTTGCACTAGGGAGGTTGGAGTGGGCTGGCGATGTTGGATTAGGATAGGAGTTAGGATAAGCCTAGTGGTTAGGATAGACTAAGCATTAGGGTAAGTGTTGGAGTTGCACTAGGGATTTTGGAGAGGGCTGGCGATGTTGGCTTAGGATAGGTGTTAGAATAAGCCTAGTGGTTAGGATCGACTAAGCATTAGGGTAAGTGTTGGAGTTGCACTAGGGAGGCTAGAGAGGGCTGGCAATGTTGGCTTAGGATAGGGGTTAGGATAAGCCTAGTGAATATGATAGCCTAAGCATTAGGGTAAGTGTTGGAATTGCACTAGGGAGGTTGGAGAGGGCTGGCGATATTGGCTTAGGATAAGGGTTCGTATAAGCCTAGTGCTTAGGATAGACTAAGCATTAGGGTAAGTGTTAGAGTTGCACTAGGGAGGTTGGAGAGGGCTGGCGATGTTGGCTTAGGATAAGGGTTAGTATAAGCCTAGTGCTTAGGATAGACTAAGCATTAGGGTAAGTGTTGGAGTTGCACTAGGGAGGCTAGAGAGGGCTGGCAATGTTGGCTTAGGATAGGAGTTAGAATAAGCCTAGTGGTTAAGATAGGCTAAGCATTAGGGTAAGTGTTGGAGTTGCACTAGGGAGGTTGGAGAGTGCTGGTGATGTGGGCTTAGGATATGCATTAGGATAAGCCTAGTGGTTAGGATAGACTAAGCATTAGGGTAAGTGTTGGAGTTACACTAGGGAGGCTAGAGAGGGCTGGCGATGTTGGCTTAGGATAAGGGTTCGTATAAGCCTAGTGCTTAGGATAGACTAAGCATTAGGGTAAGTGTTAGAGTTGCACTAGGGAGGTTGGAGAGGGCTGGCGATGTTGGCTTAGGATATGTATTAGGATAAGCCTAGTGGTTAGGATAGACTAAGCATTAGGGTAAGTGTTGGAATTGCACTAGGGAGGTTGGAGAGGGCTGGCGATGTGGGTTTAGGATATGTATTAGGATAAGCCTAGAGCTTAGGATAGACTAAGCATTAGGGTAAGTGTTAGAGTTGCACTAGGGAGGTTAGAGAGGGCTGGCGATGTTGGCTTAGGATAAGGGTTAGTATAAGCCTAGTGCTTAGGATAGACTAAGCATTAGGGTAAGTGTTGGAGTTGCACTAGGGAGGCTAGAGAGGGCTGGCAATGTTGGCTTAGGATAGGAGTTAGAATAAGCCTAGTGGTTAGGATAGGCTAAGCATTAGGGTAAGTGTTGGAGTTGCACTAGGGAGGTTGGAGAGGGCTGGCGATGTTGGCTTAGGATAGGTGTTAGGATAAGCCTAGTGGTTAGGATCGACTAAGCATTAGGGTAAGTGTTGGAGTTGCACTAGGGAGGTTGGAGAGTGCTGGTGATGTGGGCTTAGGTTATGTATTAGGATAAGCCTAGTGGTTAGGATAGACTAAGCATTAGGGTAAGTGTTGGAGTTACACTAGGGAGGCTAGAGAGGGCTGGCAATGTTGGCTTAGGATAGGAGTTAGAATAAGCCTAGTGGTTAGGATAGGCTAAGCATTAGGGTAAGTGTTGGAGTTGCAGTAGGGAGGTTGGAGAGGGCTGGCGATGTTGGCTTAGGATAGGTGTTAGAATAAGCCTAGTGGTTAGGATAGTCTAAGCATTAGGGTAAGTGGTGGAGTTGCACTAGGGAGGTTGGAGAGAGCTGGTGATGTTGGCTTAGGAAAGGAGTTAGGATACGCCTAGTGGTTAGGATCGACTAAGCATTGGGGTAAGTGTTGGAGTTGCACTAGGGAGGTTGGAGTGGGCTGGCGATGTTGGCTTAGGATAGGAGTTAGGATAAGCCTAGTGGTTAGGCTAGACTAAGCATTAGGGTAAGTGTTAGAGTTGCACTAGGGAGGTTGGAGAGGGCTTGCGATGTTGGCTTAGGATAGGTGTTAGAATAAGCATAGTGGTTAGGATAGACTAAGCATTAGGGTAAGTGTTGGAGTTACACTAGGGAGGCTAGAGAGGGCTGGCAATGTTGGCTTAGGATAGGAGTTAGAATAAGCCTAGTGGTTAGGATAGGCTAAGCATTAGGGTAAATGTTGGAGTTGGATTAGGGAAGTTGGAGAGGGCTGGCGATGTTGGCTTAGGATAGGGGTTAGGATAAGCCTAGTGGTTAGGTTCGACTAAGCATTAGGGTAAGTGTTGGAGTTGCACTAGGGAGGTTGGAGAGTGCTGGTGATGTGGGCTTAAGATATGTATTAGGATAAGCCTAGTGGTTAGGATAGACTAAGCATTAGGGTAAGTGTTGGAGTTACACTAGGGAGGCTAGAGAGGGCTGGCAATGTTGGCTTAGGATAGGAGTTATAATAAGCCTAGTGGTTAGGATAGGCTAAGCATTAGGGTAAGTGTTGGAGTTGCACTAGGGAGGTTGGAGAGGGCTGGAGATGTTGGCTTAGGATAGGTGTTCGAATAAGCCTAGTGGTTAGGATAGTCTAAGCATTAGGGTAAGTGTTGGAGTTGCACTAGGGAGGTTGGAGAGGGCTGGCGATGTTGGCTTAGGAAAGGAGTTAGGATACGCCTAGTGGTTAGGATCGACTAAGCATTAGGGTAAGTGTTGGAGTTGCACTAGGGAGGTTGGAGTGGGCTGGCGATGTTGGCTTAGGATAGGAGTTAGGATAAGCCTAGTGGTTAGGCTAGACTAAGCATTAGGGTAAGTGTTAGAGTTGCACTAGGGAGGTTGGAGAGGGCTTGCGATGTTGGATTAGGATAGGTGTTAGAATAAGCATAGTGGTTAGGATCGACTAAGCATTAGGGTAAGTGTTAGAGTTGCACTCGGGAGGTTGGAGAGGGCTGGCGATGTTGGCTTAGGATATGTATTAGGATAAGCCTAGTGGTTAGGGTAAGTGTTAGAGTTGCACTAGGAAGGTTGGAGAGTGCTGGCGATGTGGGCTTAGGATATGTATTAGGATAAGCCTAGTGGTTAGGATAGACTAAGCATTAGGGTAAGTGTTAGAGTTGCACTAGGGAGGCTAGAGAGGGCTGGCAATGTGGGCTTAGGATAGGGGTTAGGATAAGCCTAGTGCTTAGGATAGACTAAGCATTAGGGTAAGTGTTGGAGTTGCACTAGGGAGGTTGGAGAGGGCTGGCGATGTTGGCTTAGGAGAAGGGTTAGTATAAGCCTAGTGCTTAGGATAGACTAAGCATTAGGGTAAGTGTTGGAGTTGCACTAGGGAGGTTGGAGAGGGCTGGCGATGTTGGCTTAGGATAGGGGTTAGGATAAGCCTAGTGGTTAGGATCGACTAAGCATTAGGGTAAGTGTTTGAGTTGCACTAGGGAGGTTGGAGAGTGCTGGCGATGTGGGCTTAGGATAGGGGTTAGGATAAGCCTAGTGATTCTGATAGCCTAAGCATTAGGGTAAGTGTTGGAGTTGCACTAGGGAGGTTGGAGAGGGCTGGCAATGTTGGCTTAGGATAAGGGTTAGTATAGGCCTAGTGCTTAGGATAGACTAAGCATTAGGGTAAGTGTTAGAGTTGCACTAGGGAGGTTGGAGAGGGCTGGCGATGTTGGCTTAGGATATGTATTAGGATAAGCCTAGTGGTTAGGATAGACTAAGCATTAGGGTAAGTGTTGGAATTGCACTAGGGAGGTTGGAGAGTGCTGGCGATGTGGGCTTAGTATATGTATTAGGATAAGCCTAGTGCTTAGGATAGACTAAGGATTAGGGTAAGTGTTGGAGTTGCACTAGGGAGGTTGGAGAGGGCTGGCGATATTGGCTTAGGATATGTATTAGGTTAAGCCTAGTGGTTAGGATAGACTAAGCATTAGGGTAAGTGTTGGAGTTACACTAGGGAGGCTAGAGAGGGCTGGCAATGTTGGCTTAGGATAGGAATTAGAATAAGCCTAGTGGTTAGGTTAGGCTAAGCATTAGGGTAAGTGTTGGAGTTGCACTAGGGAGGTTGGAGAGGGCTGGCGATGTTGGCTTAGGATAGGTGTTAGAATAAGCCTAGTGGTTAGGATAGTCTAAGCATTAGGGTAAGTGGTGGAGTTGCACTAGGGCGGTTGGAGAGGGCTGGCGATGTTGGCTTAGGATAGGAGTTAGGATAAGCCTAATGGTTAGGCTAGACTAAGCATTAGGGTAAGTGTTAGAGTTGCACTAGGGAGGTTGGAGAGAGCTGGCGATGCTGGCTTAGGATAGGTGTTAGAATAAGCCTAGTGGTTAGGATCGACTAAGCATTAGGGTAAGTGTTAGAGTTGCACTAGGGAGGTTGGAGAGGGCCGGTGATGTTGGCTTAGGATATGTATTAGGATAAGCCTAGTGGTTAGGATAGACTAACCATTATGGTAAGTGTTGGAGTTACACTAGGGAGGCTAGAGAGGGCTGGCAATGTTGGCTTAGGATACGAGATAGAATAAGCCTAGTGGTTAGGATAGGCTAAGCATTAGGGTAAGTGTTGGAGATGGACTAGGGAGGTTGGAGAGGGCTGGCGATGTTGGCTTAGGATAGGTGTTAGAATTAGCCTAGTGGTTAGGATAGTCTAAGCATGAGGGTAAGTTTTAGAGTTGCACTAGGGAGGTTGGAGTGGGCTGGCGATGTTGGCTTAGGATAGGAGTTAGGATAAGCCTAGTGATTAGGATAGACTAATCATTAGGGTAAATGTTAGAGTTGCTCTAGGGAGGCTAGAGAGGGCTGGCAATGTGTGCTTAGGATATGTATTAGGATAAGCCTAGTGGTTAGGATAGACTAAGCATTAGGGTAAGTGTTAGAGTTGCACTAGGGAGCTTGCAGAGGGCTGGCGATGTGGGTTTAGGATATGTATTAGGATAAGCCTAGTGGTTAGAGGAGACCAAGCATTAGGGTAAGTGTTAGAGTTGCACTAGGGAGGCTAGAGAGGGCTGGCAATGTGGGCTTAGGATAGGGGTTAGGATAAGCCTAGTGCTTAGGATAGACTAAGCATTAAGGTAAGTGTTTGAGTTGCACTAGGGAGGCTAGAGAGGGCTGGCAATGTGGGCTTAGGATAGGGGTTAGGATAAGCCTAGTGCTTAGGATAGACTAAGCATTAGGGTAAGTGTTTGAGTTGCACTAGGGAGGTTGGAGAGTGCTGGCAATGTGGGCTTAGGATAAGGGTTAGTATAAGCCTAGTGCTTAGGATAGACTAAGCATTAGGGTAAGTGTTGGAATTGCACTAGGGAGGTTGGAGAGTGCTGGCGATGTGGGCTTAGGATATGTATTAGGATACGCCTAGTGCTTAGGATAGACTAAGCATTAGGGTAAGTGTTAGAGTTGCACTAGGGAGGTTGGAGAGGGCTGGCGATGTTGGCTTAGGATAAGGGTTAGTATAAGCCTAGTGCTTAGGATAGACTAAGCATTAGGGTAAGTGTTGGAGTTGCACTAGGGAGGCTAGCGAGGGCTGGCAATGTTGGCTTAGGATAGGAGTTAGAATAAGCCTAGTGGTTAGGATAGGCTAAGCATTAGGGTAAGTGTTGGAGTTGCACTAGGGAGGTTGGAGAGGGCTGGCGATGTAGGCTTAGGATAGGCGTTAGGATAAGCCTAGTTGTTAGGATCGACTAAGCATTAGGGTAAGTGTTGGAGTTGCACTAGGGAGGTTGGAGAGTGCTGGTGATGTGGGCTTAGGATATGTATTAGGATAAGCCTAGTGGTTAGGATAGACTAAGCATTAGGGTAAGTGTTGGAGTTACACTAGGGAGGCTAGAGAGGGCTGGCAATGTTGGCTTAGGATAGGAGTTAGAATAAGCCTAGTGGTTAGGTTAGGCTAGGCATTAGGGTAAGTGTTGGAGTTGCACTAGGGAGGTTGGAGAGGGCTGGCGATGTTGGCTTAGGATAGGTGTTAGAATAAGCCTAGTGGTTAGGATAGTCTAAGCATTAGGGTAAGTGGTGGAGTTGCACTAGGGTGGTTGGAGAGGGCTGGCGATGTTGTCTTAGGAAAGGAGTTAGGATAAGCCTAGTGGTTAGGATCGACTTACCATTAGGGTAAGTGTTGGAGTTGCACTAGGGACGTTGGAGTGGGCTGGCGATGTTGGCTTAGGATAGGAGTTAGGATAAGCCTAGTGGTTAGGCTAAACTAAGCATTAGGGTAAGTGTTAGAGTTGCACTAGGGAGGTTGGAGAGGGCTGGCGATGTTGGCTTAGAATATGTATTAGGATAAGCCTAGTGGTTAGGATAGACTAAGCATTAGGGTAAGTGTTGGAGTTACACTAGGAAGGCTAGAGAGGGCTGGCAATGTTGGCTTTGGATAGGAGTTAGAATAAGCCTAGTGGTTAGGATAGGCTAAGCATTAGGGTAAGTGTTGGAGTTGGACTAGGGAGGTTGGAGAGGGCTGGCGATGTTGGCTTAGGATAGGTGTTAGAATAAGCCTAGTGGTTAGGATAGTCTAAGCATTAGGGTAAGTGTTAGAGTTGCACTAGGGAGGTTGGAGTGGGCTGGCGATGTGGGCTTAGGATATGTATTAGGATAAGCCTACTGGTTAGGATAGACTAAGCATTAGGGTAAGTGTTAGAGTTGCACTAGGGAGGCTAGAGAGGGCTGGCAATGTGGGCTTAGGATAGGGATTAGGATAAGCCTAGTGCTTAGGATAGACTAAGCATTAAGGTAAGTGTTTGAGTTGCACTAGGTGGCCAGAGAGGGCTGGCAATGTGGGCTTAGGATAGGGGTTAGGATAAGCCTAGTGCTTAGGATAGACTAAGCAGTAGGGTAAGTGTTTGAGTTGCACTAGGGAGGTTGGAGATTGCTGGCAATGTGGGCTTAGGATAAGGGTTAGTATAAGCCTAGTGCTTAGGATAGACTAAGCATTAGGGTAAGTGTTAGAGTTGCACTAGGGAGGTTGGAGAGGGCTGACAATGTTGGCTTAGGATATGTATTAGGATAAGCCTAGTGGTTAGAGTAAGTGTTAGAGTTGCACTAGGGAGGTTTGAGAGTGCTGGCGATGTGGGATTAGGAAAGGAGTTAGAATAAGCCTAGTGGTTAGGATAGGCTAAGCATTAGGGTAAGTGTTGAAGTTGCACTAGGGAGCTTGGAGAGGGCTGGTGATGTTGGCTTAGGATAGGCGTTAGGATAAGCCTAGTGGTTAGGATCGACTAAGCATTAGAGTAAGTGTTAGAGTTGCACTAGGGAGGTTGGAGTGGGCTGGCGATGTTGGCTTAGGATAGGAGTTAGAATAAGCCTAGTGGTTAGGTTAGAATAAGCCTAGTGGTTAGGATAGTCTAAGCATTAGGGTAAGTGTTGGAGTTGCACTAGAGAGGTTGGAGAGTGCTGGCGATGTTGGTTTGGGAACGGAGTTAGGATAAGCCTAGTGGTTAGGATCGACTAAGCATTAGGGTAAGTGTTAGAGTTGCACTAGGGAGGTTGGAGTAGGCTGGCGATGTGGGCTTAGGATAGGAGTTAGGATAAGCCTAGTGGTTAGGATAGACTAAGCATTAGGGTAAGTGTTGGAGTTGCACTAGGAAGGTTGGAGAGGGCTGGCGATGCTGGCTTAGGATAGGTGTTAGAATAGGCCTAGTGGTTAGGATCGACTAAGCATTAGGCTAAGTGTTAGAGTTGCACTAGGGATGTTGGAGAGGGCTGGTGATGTTGGCTTAGGATATGTATTAGGATAAGCCTAGTGGTTAGGATAGACTAAGCATTAGGGTAAGTGTTGGAGTTACACTAGGGAGGCTAGAGAGGGCTGGCAATGTTGGCTTAGGATAGGAGTTAGAATAAGCCTAGTGGTTAGGATAGGCTAAGCATTAGGGTAAGTGTTGGAGTTGGACTAGGGGGGTTGGAGAGGGCTGGCGATGTTGGCTTAGGATATGTGTTAGAATTAGCCTAGTGGTTAGGATAGTCTAAGCATTCGGGTAAGTTTAAGAGTTGCACTAGGGAGGTTGGAGAGTGCTGGCGATGTTGGCTTATGATATGTATTAGGATAAGCCTAGTGCTTAGGATAGACTAAGCATTAGGGTATGTGTTTGAGTTGCACTAGGGAGGTTGGAGAGTGCTGGCAATGTGGGCTTAGGATAAGGGTTAGTATAAGCCTAGTGCTTAGGATAGACAAAGCATTAGGGTAAGTGTTGGAATTGCACTAGGGAGGTTGGAGAGTGCTGGCGACGTGTGCTTAGGATATGTATTAGGATAAGCCTAGTGGTTAGGATAGGCTAAGCATTAGGGTAAATGTTGGAGTTACACTAGGGAGGTTGGAGAGGGCTGGCGATGTTGGCTTAGGATAGGCGTTAGGAGAAGCCTAGTTGTTAGGATCGACTAAGCATTAGGGTAAGTGTTGGAGTTGCACTAGGGAGGTTGGAGAGTGCTGATGATGTGGGCTTAGGATATGTATTAGGATAAGCCTAGTGGTTAGGATAGACTAAGCATTAGGGTAAGTGTTGGAGTTACACTAAGGAGGCTAGAGAGGGCTGGCAATGTTTGCTTAGGATAGGAGTTAGAATAAGCCTAGTGGTTAGGTTAGGTTAGGTTAGGCTAAGCATTAGGGTAAGTGTTGGAGTTGCACTAGGGAGATTGGAGAGGGCTGGCGATGTTGGCTTAGGAAAGGAGTTAGGATAAGCCTAGTGGTTAGGATCGACTAAGCATTAGGGTAAGTGTTGGAGTTGCACTAGTGAGGTTGGAGAGTGCTGGCGATGTGGGCTTAGGATATGTATTAGGATAAGCCTAGTGCTTAGGATAGTCTAAGCATTAGGGTAAGTGTTAGAGTTGCACTAGGGAGGTTGGAGAGGGCTGGCGATGTTGGCTTAGGATAAGGGTTAGTATAAGCCTAGTGCTTAGGATAGACTAAGCATTAGGGTAAGTGTTGGAGTTGCACTAGGGAGGCTAGCGAGGGCTGGCAATGTTGGCTTAGGATAGGAGTTAGAATAAGCCTAGTGGTTAGGATAGGCTAAGCATTAGGGTAAGTGTTGGAGTTGCACTAGGGAGGTTGGAGAGGGCTGGCGATGTTGGCTTAGGATAGGTGTTAGAATAAGCCTAGTGGTTAGGATAGTCTAAGCATTAGGGTAAGTGGTGGAGTTGCACTAGGGTGGTTGGAGAGGGCTGGCGATGTTGGCTTAGGAAAGGAGTTAGGATAAGCCTAGTGGTTAGGATCGACTAACCATTAGGGTAAGTGTTGGAGTTGCACTAGGGAGGTTGGAGTGGGCTGGCGATGTTGGCTTAGGATAGGAGTTAGGATAAGCCTAGTGGTTAGGCTAGACTAAGCATTAGGGTAAGTGTTAGAGTTGCACTATGGAGGTTGGAGAGGGCTGGCGATGTTGTCTTAGGATATGTATTAGGATAAGCCTAGTGGTTAGGATAGACTAAGCATTAGGGTAAGTGTTGGAGTTACACTAGGAAGGCTAGAGAGGGCTGGCAATGTTGGCTTTGGATAGGAGTTAGAATAAGCCTAGTGGTTAGGATAGGCTAAGCATTAGGGTAAGTGTTGGAGTTGGACTAGGGAGGTTGGAGAGGGCTGGCGATGTTGGCTTAGGATAGGTATTAGAATAAGCCTAGTGGTTAGGATAGTCTAAGCATTAGGGTAAGTGTTAGAGTTGCACTAGGGAGGTTGGAGTGGGCTGGCGATGTTGGCTTAGGATAGGAGTTAGGATAAGCCTAGTGATTAGGATAGACTAAGCATTAGGGTAAGTGTTAGAGTTGCACTAGGGAGGCTAGAGAGGGCTGGCAATGTGGGTTTAGGATATGTATTAGGATAAGCCTAGTGGTTAGGATAGACTAAGCATTAGGGTAAGTGTTAGAGTTGCACTAGGGAGCTTGGAGAGGGCTGGCGATGTGGGCTTAGGATATGTATTAGGATAAGCCTACTGCTTAGGATAGACTAAGCATTAGGGTAAGTGTTAGAGTTGCACTAGGGAGGCTAGAGAGGGCTGGCAAGGTGGGCTTAGGATAGGGATTAGGATAAGCCTAGTGCTTAGGATAGACTTAGCATTAAGGTAAGTGTTTGAGTTGCACTAGGTAGGCTAGAGAGGGCTGGCAATGTGGGCTTAGGATAGGGGTTAGGATAAGCCTAGTGCTTAGGATAGACTAAGCATTAGGGTAAGTGTTTGAGTTGCACTAGGGAGGTTGGAGAGGGCTGGCGATGTTGGCTTAGGATATGTATTAGGATAAGCCTAGTGGTTAGAGTAAGTGTTAGAGTTGCACTAGGGAGGTTGGAGAGGGTTGGCGATGTTGGCTTAGGGTATGTATTAGGATAAGCCTAGTGGTTAGAGTAAGTTTTAGAGTTGCACTAGGGAGGTTTGAGAGTGCAGGCGATGTGGGTTTAGGATAGGAGTTAGAATAAGCCTAGTGGTTAGGATAGGCAAAGCATTAGGGTAAGTATTGAAGTTGCACTAGGGAGCTTGGAGAGGGCTGGCGATGTTGGCTTAGGATAAGCGTTAGGATAAGCCTAGTGGTTAGGATTGACTAAGCATTAGAGTAAGTGTTAGAGTTGCACTAGGGAGGTTGGAGTGGGCTGGCAATGTTGGCTTAGGATAGGAGTTAGAATAAGCCTAGTGGTTAGGATAGTCTAAGCATTAGGGTAAGTGTTGGAGTTGCACTAGGGAGGTTGGAGAGTGCTGGCGATGTTGGTTTAGGAACGGAGTTAGGATAAGCCTAGTGGTTAGGATCGACTAAGCATTAGGGTAAGTGTTAGAGTTGCACTGGGGAGGTTGGAGTGGGCTGGCGATGTGGGCTTAGGATAGGAGTTAGGATACCCCTAGTGGTTAGGATAGACTAAGCATTAGGGTAAGTGTTAGAGTTGCACTAGGGAGGTTGGAGAGGGCTGGCGATGTTGGCTTAGGATATGTATTAGGATAAGCCTAGTGGTTAGGATAGACTAAGCATTAGGGTAAGTGTTGGAGTTACACTAGGAAGGCTAGAGAGGGCTGGCAATGTTGGCTTTGGATAGGAGTTAGAATAAGCCTAGTGGTTAGGATAGGCTAAGCATTAGGGTAAGTGTTGGAGTTGGACTAGGGAGGTTGGAGAGGGCTGGCGATGTTGGCTTAGGATAGGAGTTAGGATAAGCCTAGGGATTAGGATAGACTAAGCATTAGGGTAAGTGTTAGAGTTGCACTAGGGAGGCTAGAGAGGGCTGGCAATGTGGGCTTAGGATATGTATTAGGATAAGCCTAGTGGTTAGGATAGACTAAGCATTAGGGTAAGTGTTAGAATTGCACTAGGGAGCTTGGAGAGGGCTGGCGATGTGGGCTTAGGATATGTATTAGGATAAACCTACTGGTTAGGATAGACTAAGCATTAGGGTAAGTGTTAGAGTTGCACTAGGGAGGCTAGAGAGGGCTGGCAATGTGGGCTTAGGATAGGGATTAGGATATGCCTAGTGCTTAGGATAGACTAAGCATTAAGGTAAGTGTTTGAGTTGCACTAGGTAGGCTAGAGAGGGCTGGCAATGTGGGCTTAGGATTGGGGTTAGGATAAGCCTAGTGCTTAGGATAGACTAAGCATTAGGGTAAGTGTTTGAGTTGCACTAGGGAGGTTGGAGAGTGCTAGCAATGTGGGCTTAGGATAAGGGTTAGTATAAGCCTAGTGCTTAGGATAGACTAAGCATTAGGGTAAGTGTTAGAGTTGCACTAGGGAGGTTGGAGAGGGCTGGCGATGTTGGCTTAGGATATGTATTAGGATAAGCCTAGTGGTTAGGATAGACTAAGCATTAGGGTAAGTGTTAGAGTTGCACTAGGGAGGCTAGAGAGGGCTGGCAATGTGGGTTTAGGATAGAGGTTAGGATAAGCCTAGTGCTAAGGATAGACTAAGCATTAAGGTAAGTGTTTGAGTTGCACTAGGGAGGCTAGAGAGGGCTGGCAATGTGGGCTTAGGATAGGGGTTAGGATAAGCCTAGTGCTTAGGATAGACTAAGCATTAGGGTAAGTGTTTCAGTTACACTAGGGAGGTTGGAGAGTGCTGGCAATGTGGGCTTAGGATAAGGGTTAGTATAAGCCTAGTGCTTAGGATAGACTAAGCATTAGGGTAAGTGTTGGAATTGCACTAGGGAGGTTGGAGAGTGCTGGCGATGTGGGCTTAGGATATGTATTAGGATAAGCCCAGTGGTTAGGATAGGCTAAGCATTAGGGTAAATGTTGGAGTTACACTAGGGAGGTTGGAGAGGGCTGGCGATGTTGGCTTAGGAAAGGAGTTAGGATAAGCCTAGTGGTTAGGATCGACTAAGCATTAGGGTAAGTGTTGGAGTTGCACTAGGGAGGCTAGCGAGGGCTGGCAATGTTGGCTTAGGATAGGAGTTAGAATAAGCCTAGTGGTTAGGATAGGCTAAGCATTAGGGTAAGTGTTGGAGTTGCACTAGGGAGGTTGGAGAGGGCTGGCGATGTTGGCTTAGGATAGGTGTTAGGATAAGCCTAGTGGTTAGGATCGACTAAGCATTAGGGTAAGTGTTGGAGTTGCACTAGGGAGGTTGGAGAGTGCTGGTGATGTGGGCTTAGGATATGTATTAGGATAAGCCTAGTGGTTAGGATAGACTAAGCATTAGGGTAAGTGTTGGAGTTACACTAGGGAGGCTAGAGAGGGCTGGCAATGCTGGCTTAGGATAGGAGTTAGAATAAGCCTAGTGGTTAGGTTAGGCTAAGCATTAGGGTAAGTGTTGGAGTTGCACTAGGGAGGTTGGAGAGGGCTGGCGATGTTGGCTTAGGATAGGTGTTAGAATAAGCCTAGTGGTTAGGATAGTCTAAGCATTAGGGTAAGTGGTGGAATTGCACTAGGGTGGTTGGAGAGGGCTGGCGATGTTGGCTTAGGAAAGGAGTTAGGATAAGCCTAGTGGTTAGGATCGACTAACCATTAGGGTAAGTGTTGGAGTTGCACTAGGGAGGTTGGAGTGGGCTGGCGATGTTGGCTTAGGATAGGAGTTAGGATAAGCCTAGTGGTTAGGCTAGACTAAGCATTAGGGTAAGTGTTAGAGTTGCACTAGGGAGGTTGGAGAGGGCTGGCGATGTTGGCTTAGGATATGTATTAGGATAAGCCTAGTGGTTAGGATAGACTAAGCATTAGGGTAAGTGTTGGAGTTACACTAGGAAGGCTAGAGAGGGCTGGCAATGTTGGTTTTGGATAGGAGTTAGAATAAGCCTAGTGGTTAGGATAGGCTAAGCATTAGGGTAAGTGTTGGAGTTGGACTAGGGAGGTTGGAGAGGGCTGGCGATGTTGGCTTAGGATAGGTGTTAGAATAAGCCTAGTGGTTAGGATAGTCTAAGCATTAGGTTAAGTGTTAGAGTTGCACTAGGGAGGTTGGAGTGGGCTGGCGATGTTGGCTTAGGATAGGAGTTAGGATAAGCCTAGTGATTAGGATAGACTAAGCATTAGGGTAAGTGTTAGAGTTGCACTAGGGAGGCTAGAGAGGGCTGGCAATGTGGGCTTAGGATATGTATTAGGATAAGCCTAGTGGTTAGGATAGACTAAGCATTAGGGTAAGTGTTAGAGTTGCACTAGGGAGCTTGGAGAGGGCTGGCGATGTGGGCTTAGGATATGTATTAGGATAAGCCTACTGGTTAGGATAGACTAAGCATTAGGGTAAGTGTTAGAGTTGCACTAGGGAGGCTAGAGAGAGCTGGCAATGTCGGCTTAGGATAGGGATTAGGATAAGCCTAGTGCTTAGGATATACTAAGCATTAGGGTAAGTGTTTGAGTTGCACTAGGTAGGCTAGAGATGGCTGGCAATGTGGGCTTAGGATAGGGTTTAGGATAAGCCTAGTGCTTAGGATAGACTAAGCATTAGAGTAAGTGTTTGAGTTGCACTAGGGAGGTTGGAGAGTGCTGTCAATGTGGGCTTAGGATAAGGGTTAGTATAAGCCTAGTGCTTAGGATAGACTAAGCATTAGGGTAAGTGTTAAAGTTGCACTAGGGAGGTTGGAGAGGGCTGGCGATGTTGGCTTAGGATATGTATTAGGATAAGCCTAGTGGTTAGAGTAAGTGTTAGAGTTGCACTAGGGAGGTTGGAGAGTGCTGGCGATGTTGGCTTAGGATATGTATTAGGATAAGCCTAGTGGTTAGAGTAAGTGTTAGAGTTGCACTAGGGAGGTTTGAGAGTGCTGGCGATGTGGGCTTAGGATAGGAGTTAGAATAAGCCTAGTGGTTAGGATAGGCTAAGCATTAGGATAAGTGTTGAAGTTGCACGAGGGAGCTTGGAGAGGGCTGGCGATGTTGGCTTAGGATAAGCGTTAGGATAAGCCTAGTGGTTAGGATCGACTAAGCATTAGAGTAAGTGTTAGAGTTGCACTAGGGAGGTTGGAGTGGGCTGGCAATGTTGGCTTAGGATAGGAGTTAGAATAAGCCTAGTGGTTAGGATAGTCTAAGCATTAGGGTAAGTGTTGGAGTTACACTAGGAAGGCTAGAGAGGGCTGGCAATGTTGCTTTGGATAGGAGTTAGAATAAGCCTAGTGGTTAGGATAGGCTAAGCATTAGGGTAAGTGTTGGAGTTGGACTAGGGAGATTGGAGAGGGCTGGCGATGTTGGCTTAGGATAGGCGTTAGGATAAGCCTAGTGGTTAGAGTAAGTGTTAGAGTTGCACTAGGGAGGTTTGAGAGTGCTGGCGATGTGGGCTTAGGATAGGAGTTAGAATAAACCTAGTGGTTAGGATAGGCTAAGCATTAGGGTAAGTGTTGAAGTTGCACTAGGGAGCTTGGAGAGGGCTGGCGATGTTGGCTTAGGATAGGCGTTAGGATAAGCCTAGTGGTTAGGATCGACTAAGCATTAGAGTAAGTGTTAGAGTTGCACTAGGGAGGTTGGAGTGGGCTGGCGATGTTGGCTTAGGATAGGAGTTAGAATAAGCCTAGTGGTTAGGATAGTCTAAGCATTAGGGTAAGTGTTGGAGTTGCACTAGGGAGGTTGGAGAGTGCTGGCGATGTTGGTTTAGGAACAGAGTTAGGATAAGCCTAGTGGTTAGGATCGACTAAGCATTAGGGTAAGTGTTAGAGTTGCACTAGGGAGGTTGGAGTGGGCTGGCGATGTGGGCTTTGGATAGGAGTTAGGATAAGCCTAGTGGTTAGGATAGACTAAGCATTAGGGTAAGTGTTAGAGTTGCACTAGGGAGGTTGGAGAGTGCTGGCATTGTGGGCATAGGATAGGGGTTAGGATAAGCCTAGTGGTTAGGATAGACTAAGCATTAGGGTAAGTGTTGGAGTTGCACTAGGGAGGTTGGAGAGGGCTGGCGATGCTGGCTTAGGATAGGTGTTAGAATAAGCCTAGTGGTTAGGATCGACTAAGCATTAGGGTAAGTGTTAGAGTTGCACTAGGGAGCTTGGAGATGGCTGGTGATGTTGGCTTAGGATATTTATTAGGATAAGCCTAGTGGTTAGGATAGACTAAGCATTAGGGTAAGTGTTGGAGTTACACTAGGGAGGCTAGAGAGGGCTGGCAATGTGGGCTCAGGATAGGAGTTAGGATAAGCCTAGTGGTTAGGATCGACTAAGCATTAGAGTAAGTGTTAGAGTTGCACTAGGGAGTTTGGAGTGGGCTGGCGATGTGGGCTCAGGATATGTATTAGGATAAGCCTAGTGGTTAGGATAGACTAAGCATTAGGGTAAGTGTTAGAGTGGCACTAGGGAGCTTGGAGAGGGCTGGCGATGTGGGCTTAGGATATGTATTAGGATAAGCCTACTGGTTAGGATAGACTAAGCATTAGGGTAAGTGTTAGAGTTGCACTGGGGTGGCTAGAGAGGGCTGGCAATGTGGGTTTAGGATAGGGATTAGGATAAGCCTAGTGCTTAGGATAGACTAAGCATTAAGGTAAGTGTTTGAGTTGCACTAGGTAGGCTAGAGAGGGCTGGCAATGTGGGCTTAGGATAGGGGTTAGGATAAGCCTAGTGCTTAGGATAGACTAAGCATTAGGGTAAGTGTTTGAGTTGCACTAGGGAGGTTGGAGAGTGCTAGCAATGCCGGCTTAGGATAAGGGTTAGTATAAGCCTAGTGATTAGGATAGACTAAGCATTAGGGTAAGTGTTAGAGTTGCACTAGGGAGGTTGGAGAGGGCTGGCGATGTTGGCTTAGGATATGTATTAGGATAAGCCTAGTGGTTAGAGTAAGTGTTAGAGTTGCACTAGGGAGGTTTGAGAGTGCTGGCGATGTGGGCTTAGGATAGGAGTTAGAATAAGCCTAGTGGTTAGGATAGGCTAAGCATTAGGTTAAGTGTTAGAGTTGCACTAGGGAGGTTGGAGTGGGCTGGCGATGTTGGCTTAGGATAGGAGTTAGAATAAGCCTAGTGGTTAGGATAGTCTAAGCATTAGGGTAAGTGTTGGAGTTGCACTAGGGAGGTTGGAGAGTGCTGGCGATGTTGGTTTAGGAACGGAGTTAGGATAAGCCTAGTGGTTAGGATCGACTAAGCATTAGGGTAAGTGTTAGAGTTGCACTAGGGAGGTTGGAGTGGGCTGGCGATGTGGGCTTAGCATAGGAGTTAGGATAAGCCTAGTGGTTAGGATAGACTAAACATTAGGGTAAGTGTTAGAGTTGCACTAGGGAGGTTGGAGAGTGCTGGCATTGTGGGCATAGGATAGGGGTTAGGATAAGCCTAGTGGTTAGGATAGACTAAGCATTAGGGTAAGTGTTGGAGTTGCACTAGGGAGGTTGGAGAGGGCTGGCGATGCTGGCTTAGGATAGGTGATAGAATAAGCCTAGTGGTTAGGATCGACTAAGCATTAGGGTAAGTGTTAGAGTTGCACTAGGGAGGTTGGAGAGGGCTGGTGATGTTGGCTTAGGATATGTATTAGGATAAACCTAGTGGTTAGGATAGGCTAAGCATTAGGGTAAGTGTTGGAGTTGGACTAGGGAGGTTGGAGAGGGCTGGCGATGTTGGCTTAGGATAGGTGTTAGAATTAGCCTAGTGGTTAGGATAGTCTAAGCATTAGGGTAAGTATTAGTGTTGCACTAGGGAAGTTGGAGTGGGCTGGCAATGTTGGCTTAGGATAGGGGTTAGGATAAGCCTAGTGCTTAGGATAGACTAAGCATTAAGGTAAGTGTTTGAGTTGCACTAGGGAGGCTAGAGAGGGTTGGCAATGTGGGCTTAGGATAGGGGTTAGGATAAGCCTAGTGCTTAGGATAGACTAAGCATTAGGGTAAGTGTTTGAGTTGCACTAGAGAGGTTGGAGAGTGCTGGCAATGTGGGCTTAGGATAAGGGTTAGTATAAGCCTAGTGCTTAGGATAGACTAAGCATTAGGCTAAGTGTTAGAGTTGCACTAGGGAGGTTGGAGAGTGCTGGCGATGTGGGTTTAGGATATGTATTAGGATAAGCCTAGTGGTTAGGTTAGACTAAGCATTAGGGTAAATGTTGGAGTTACACTAGGGAGGTTGGAGAGGGCTGGCGATGTTGGCTTAGGATAGGCGTTAGGATAAGCCTAGTGGTTAGGATCGACTAAGCATTAGGGTAAGTGTTGGAGTTGCACTAGGGAGGTTGGAGAGTGCTGATGATGTGGGCTTAGGATATGTATTAGGATAAGCCTAGTGGTTAGGATAGACTAAGCATTAGGGTAAGTGTTGGAGTTACACTAGGGAGGCTAGAGAGGGCTGGCAATGTTGGCTTAGGATAGGAGTTAGAATAAACCTAGTGGTTAGGTTAGGCTAAGCATTAGGGTAAGTGTTGGAGTTGCACTAGGGAGGTTGGAGAGGGCTGGCGATGTTGGCTTAGGATAGGTTTTAGAATAAGCCTAGTGGTTAGGATAGTCTAAGCATTACGGTAAGTGGTGGAGTTGCACTAGGGAGGTTGGAGAGGACTGGCGATGTTGGCTTAGGAAAGGAGTTAGGATAAGCCTAGTGGTTAGGATCGACTAAGCATTAGGGTAAGTGTTGGAGTTGCACTAGGGAGGTTGGAGAGGGCTGGCGATGTTGGCTTAGGATATGTATTAGGATAAGCCTAGTGGTTAGGATAGACTAAGCTTTAGGGTAAGTGTTGGAATTGCACTAGTGAGGTTGGAGAGTGCTGGCGATGTGGGCTTAGGATATGTATTAGGATAAGCCTAGTGCTTAGGATAGACTAAGCATTAGGGTAAGTGTTAGAGTTGCACTAGGGAGGTTGGAGAGGGCTGGCGATGTTGGCTTAGGATAAGGGTTAGTATAAGCCTAGTGCTTAGGATAGACTAAGCATTAGGGTAAGTGTTGGAGTTGCACTAGGGAGGCTAGCGAGGGCTGGCAATGTTGGCTTAGGATAGGAGTTCGAATAAGCCTAGTGGTTAGGATAGGCTAAGCATTAGTTTAAGTGTTGGAGTTGCACTAGGGAGGTTGGAGAGGGCTGGCGATGTTGGCTTAGGATAGGCGTTAGGATAAGCCTAGTGGTTAGGATCGACTAAGCATTAGGGTAAGTGTTGGAGTTGCACTAGGGAGGTTGGAGAGTGCTGGTGATGTGGGCTTAGGATATGTATTAGGATAAGCCTAGTGGTTAGGATAGACTAAGCATTAGGGTAACTGTTGGAGTTACACTAGGGAGGCTAGAGAGGGCTGGCAATGTTGGCTTAGGATAGGAGTTAGAATAAGCCTAGTGGTTAGGTTAGGCTAAGCATTAGGGTAAGTGTTGGAGTTGCACTAGGGAGGTTGGAGAGGGCTGGCGATGTTGTCTTAGGATAGGTGTTAGAATAAGCCTAGTGGTTAGGATAGTCTAAGCATTAGGGTAAGTGGTGGAGTTGCACTAGGGTGGTTGGAGAGGGCTGGCGATGTTGGCTTAGGAAAGGAGTTAGGATAAGCCTAGTGGTTGGGATCGACTAACCATTAGGGTAAGTGTTGGAGTTGCACTAGGGAGGTTGGAGTGGGCTGGCGATGTTGGCTTAGGATAGGAGTTAGGATAAGCCTAGTGGTTAGGCTAGACTAAGCATTAGGGTAAGTGTTAGAGTTGCACTAGGGAGGTTGGAGAGGGCTGGCGATGTTGGCTTAGGATAGGAGTTAGGATAAGCCTAGTGGTTAGGCTAGACTAAGCATTAGGGTAAGTGTTAGAGTTGCACTGTGGAGGTTGGAGTCGGCTGGCGATGTGGGCTTAGGATATGTATTAGGATAAGCCTAGTGGTTAGGGTAAGTGTTATAGTTGCACTAGGGAGGTTGGAGTGGGCTGGCGATGTGGGCTTAGGATATGTATTAGGATAAGCCTAGTCGTTAGGATAGACTAAGCATTAGGGTAAGTGTTGGAGTTACACTAGGAAGGCTAGAGAGGGCTGGCAATGTTGGCTTTGGATAGGAGTTAGAATAAGCCTAGTGGTTAGGATCGACTAAGCATTAGGGTAAGTGTTAGAGTTGCACTAGGGAGGTTGGAGAGGGCTGGTGATGTTGGCTTAGGATATGTATTAGGATAAGCTTAGTGGTTAGGATAGACTAAGCATTAGGGTAAGTGTTGGAGTTACACTAGGGAGGCTAGAGAGGGCTGGCAATGTTGGCTTAGGATAGGAGTTATAATAAGCCTAGTGGTTAGGATAGGCTAAGCATTAGGGTAAGTGTTGGAGTTGGACTAGAGAGGTTGGAGAGGGCTGGCGATGTTGGCTTAGGATAGGTGTTAGAATTAGCCTAGTGGTTAGGATAGTCTAAGCATTAGGGTAAGTTTTAGAGTTGCACTAGGGAGGTTGGAGTGGGCTGGTGATGTTGGCTTAGGATAGGAGTTAGGATAAGCCTAGTGATTAGGATAGACTAAGCATTAGGGTAAATGTTAGAGTTGCACTAGGGAGGCTAAAGAGGGCTGGCAATGTGTGCTTAGGATATGTATTAGGATAAGCCTAGTGGTTAGGATAGACTAAGCATTAGGGTAAGTGTGAGAGTTGCACTAGGGAGCTTGGAGAGGGCTGGCGATGTGGGCTTAGGATATGTATTAGGATAAGCCTAGTGGTTAGGATAGACTAAGCATTAGGGTAAGTGTTAGAGTTGCACTAGGGAGGCTAGAGAGGGCTGGCAATGTGGGCTTAGGATAGGGGTTAGGATAAGCCTAGTGCTTAGGATAGACTAAGCATTAAGGTAAGTGTTTGAGTTGCACTAGGGAGGCTAGAGAGGGCTGGCAATGTGGGCTTAGGATAGGGGTTAGGATAAGCCTAGTGCTTAGGATAGACTAAGCATTAGGGTAAGTGTTATAGTTGCACTAGGGAGGTTGGAGTGGGCTGGCGATGTGGGCTTAGGATATGTATTAGGATAAGCCTAGTCGTTAGGATAGACTAAGCATTAGGGTAAGTGTTGGAGTTACACTAGGAAGGCTAGAGAGGGCTGGCAATGTTGGCTTTGGATAGGAGTTAGAATAAGCCTAGTGGTTAGGATCGACTAAGCATTAGGGTAAGTGTTAGAGTTGCACTAGGGAGGTTGGAGAGGGCTGGTGATGTTGGCTTAGGATATGTATTAGGATAAGCTTAGTGGTTAGGATAGACTAAGCATTAGGGTAAGTGTTGGAGTTACACTAGGGAGGCTAGAGAGGGCTGGCAATGTTGGCTTAGGATAGGAGTTATAATAAGCCTAGTGGTTAGGATAGGCTAAGCATTAGGGTAAGTGTTGGAGTTGGACTAGAGAGGTTGGAGAGGGCTGGCGATGTTGGCTTAGGATAGGTGTTAGAATTAGCCTAGTGGTTAGGATAGTCTAAGCATTAGGGTAAGTTTTAGAGTTGCACTAGGGAGGTTGGAGTGGGCTGGTGATGTTGGCTTAGGATAGGAGTTAGGATAAGCCTAGTGATTAGGATAGACTAAGCATTAGGGTAAATGTTAGAGTTGCACTAGGGAGGCTAAAGAGGGCTGGCAATGTGTGCTTAGGATATGTATTAGGATAAGCCTAGTGGTTAGGATAGACTAAGCATTAGGGTAAGTGTGAGAGTTGCACTAGGGAGCTTGGAGAGGGCTGGCGATGTGGGCTTAGGATATGTATTAGGATAAGCCTAGTGGTTAGGATAGACTAAGCATTAGGGTAAGTGTTAGAGTTGCACTAGGGAGGCTAGAGAGGGCTGGCAATGTGGGCTTAGGATAGGGGTTAGGATAAGCCTAGTGCTTAGGATAGACTAAGCATTAAGGTAAGTGTTTGAGTTGCACTAGGGAGGCTAGAGAGGGCTGGCAATGTGGGCTTAGGATAGGGGTTAGGATAAGCCTAGTGCTTAGGATAAACTAAGCATTAGGGTAAGTGTTTGAGTTGCACTAGGGAGGTTGGAGAGTGCTGGCAATGTGGGTTTAGGATAAGGGTTAGTATAAGCCTAGTGCTTAGGATAGACTAAGCATTAGGGTAAGTGTTGGAATTGCACTAGGGAGGTTGGAGAGTGCTGGCGATGTGGGCTTAGGATATGTATTAGGATAAGCCTAGTGGTTAGGCTAGACTAATCATTAGGGTAAATGTTGGAGTTACACTAGGGAGGTTGGAGAGGGCTGGCGATGTTGGCTTAGGATAGGCGTTAGGATAAGCCTAGTGGTTAGGATCGACTAAGCATTAGGGTAAGTGTTGGAGTTGCACTAGGGAGGTTGGAGAGTGCTGATGATGTGGGCTTAGGATATGTATTAGGATAAGCCTAGTGGTTAGGATAGACTAAGCATTAGGGTAAGTGTTGGAGTTACACTAGGGAGGCTAGAGAGGGCTGGCAATGTTGGCTTAGGATAGGAGTTAGAATAAGCCTAGTGGTTAGGTTAGGCTAAGCATTAGGGTAAGTGTTGGAGTTGCACTAGGGAGGTTGGAGAGGGCTGGCGATGTTGGCTTAGGATAGGTGTTAGAATAAGCCTAGTGGTTAGGATAGTCTAAGCATTAGGGTAAGTGGTGGAGTTGCACTAGGGAGGTTGGAGAGGACTGGCGATGTTGGCTTAGGAAAGGAGTTAGGATAAGCCTAGTGGTTAGGATCGACTAACCATTAGGGTAAGTGTTGGAGTTGCACTAGGGAGGTTGGAGTGGGCTGGCGATGTTGGCTTAGGATAGGAGTTAGGATAAGCCTAGTGGTTAGGCTAGACTAAGCATTAGGGTAAGTGTTAGAGTTGCACTAGGGAGGTTGGAGAGGGCTGGCGATGTTGGCTTAGGATATGTATTAGGATAAGCCTAGTGGTTAGGATAGACTAAGCATTAGGGTAAGTGTTGGAGTTACACTAGGGAGGTTGGAGTGGGCTGGCAATGTTAGCTTGGATAGGAGTTAGAATAAGCCTAGTGGTTAGGATAGGCTAAGCATTAGGGTAAGTGTTGGAGTTGGACTAGGGAGGTTGGAGAGGGCTGCGGATGTTGGCTTAGGATAGGTGTTAGAATAAGCCTAGTGGTTAGGATAGTCTAAGCATTAGGGTAAGTGTTAGAGTTGCACTAGGGAGGTTGGAGTGGGCTGGCGATGTTGGCTTAGGATAGGAGTTAGGATAAGCCTAGTGATTAGGATAGACTAAGCATTAGGGTAAGTGTTAGAGTTGCACTAGGGAGGCTAGAGAGGGCTGGCAATGTGGGCTTAGGATATGTATTAGGATAAGCCTAGTGGTTAGGATAGACTAAGCATTAGGGTAAGTGTTAGAGTTGCACTAGGGAGCTTGGAGTGGGCTGGCAATGTGGGCTTAGGATAGGGATTAGGATAAGCCTAGTGCTTAGGATAGACTAAGCATTAAGGTAAGTGTTTGAGTTGCACTAGGTAGGCTAGAGAGGGCTGGCAATGTGGGCTTAGGATAGGGGTTAGGATAAGCCTAGTGCTTAGGATAGACTAAGCATTAGGGTAAGTGTTTGAGTTGCACTAGGGAGGTTGGAGAGTGCTGGCAATGTGGGCTTAGGATAAGGGTTAGTATAAGCCTAGTGCTTAGGATAGACTAAGCATTAGGGTAAGTGTTGAAGTTGCACTAGGGAGCTTGGAGAGGGCTGGCGATGTTGGCTTAGGATAGGCGTTAGGATAAGCCTAGTGGTTAGGATCGACTAAGCATTAGAGTAAGTGTTAGAGTTGCACTAGGGAGGTTGGAGTGGGCTGGCAATGTTGGCTTAGGATAGGAGTTAGAATAAGCCTAGTGGTTAGGATAGTCTAAGCATTAGGGTAAGTGTTGGAGTTGCACCAGGGAGGTTGGAGAGTGCTGGCAATGTTGGCTTAGGATAAGGGTTAGTATAAGCCTAGTGCTTAGGATAGACTAAGCATTAGGGTAAGTGTTTGAGTTGCACTAGGGAGGTTGGAGAGTGCTGGCAATGTGGGCTTAGGATAAGGGTTAGTATAAGCCTAGTGCTTAGGATAGACTAAGCATTAGGGTAAGTGTTGAAGTTGCACTAGGGAGCTTGGAGAGGGCTGGCGATGTTGGCTTAGGATAGGCGTTAGGATAAGCCTAGTGATTAGGATAGACTAAGCATTAGGGTAAGTGTTAGAGTTGCACTAGGGAGGCTAGAGAGGGCTGGCAATGTGGGCTTAGGATATGTATTAGGATAAGCCTAGTGGTTAGGATAGACTAAGCATTAGGGTAAGTGTTAGAGTTGCACTAGGGAGCTTGGAGAGGGCTGGTGATGTGGGCTTAGGATATGTATTAGGATAAGCCTAGTGGTTAGGATAGACTAAGCATTAGGGTAAGTGTTAAAGTTGCACTAGGGAGGCTAGAGAGGGCTGGCAATGTGGGCTTAGGATAGGGGTTAGGATAAGCCTAGTGCTTAGGATAGACTAAGCATTAAGGTAAGTGTTTGAGTTGCACTAGGGAGGCTAGAGAGGGCTGGCAATGTGGGCTTAGGATAGGGGTTAGGATAAGCCTAGTGCTTAGGATAAAATAAGCATTAGGGTAAGTGTTTGAGTTGCACTAGGGAGGTTGGAGAGTGCTGGCAATGTGGGTTTGGGATAAGGGTTAGTATAAGACTAGTGCTTAGGATAGACTAAGCATTAGGGTAAGTGTTGGAATTGCACTAGGGAGGTTGGAGAGTGCTGGCGATGTGGGCTTAGGATATGTATTAGGATAAGCCTAGTGGTTAGGCTAGACTAATCATTAGGGTAAATGTTGGAGTTACACTAGGGAGGTTGGAGAGGGCTGGCGATGTTGGCTTAGGATAGGCGTTAGGATAAGCCTAGTGGTTAGGATCGACTAAGCATTAGGGTAAGTGTTGGAGTTGCACTAGGGAGGTTGGAGAGTGCTGATGCTGTGGGCTTAGGATATGTATTAGGATAAGCCTAGTGGTTAGGATAGACTAAGCATTAGGGTAAGTGTTGGAGTTACACTAGGGAGGCTAGAGAGGGCTGGCAATGTTGGCTTAGGATAGGAGTTAGAATAAGCCTAGTGGTTAGGTTAGGCTAAGCATTAGGGTAAGTGTTGGAGTTGCACTAGGGAGGTTGGAGAGGGCTGGCGATGTTGGCTTAGGATAGGTGTTAGAATAAGCCTAGTGGTTAGGATAGTCTAAGCATTAGGGTAAGTGGTGGAGTTGCACTAGGGAGGTTGGAGAGGACTGGCGATGTTGGCTTAGGAAAGGAGTTAGGATAAGCCTAGTGGTTAGGATCGACTAACCATTAGGGTAAGTGTTGGAGTTGCACTAGGGAGGTTGGAGTGGGCTGGCGATGTTGGCTTAGGATAGGAGTTAGGATAAGCCTAGTGGTTAGGCTAGACTAAGCATTAGGGTAAGTGTTAGAGTTGCACTAGGGAGGTTGGAGAGGGCTGGCGATGTTGGCTTAGGATATGTATTAGGATAAGCCTAGTGGTTAGGATAGACTAAGCATTAGGGTAAGTGTTGGAGTTACACTAGGGAGGTTGGAGTGGGCTGGCAATGTTAGCTTGGATAGGAGTTAGAATAAGCCTAGTGGTTAGGATAGGCTAAGCATTAGGGTAAGTGTTGGAGTTGGACTAGGGAGGTTGGAGAGGGCTGCGGATGTTGGCTTAGGATAGGTGTTAGAATAAGCCTAGTGGTTAGGATAGTCTAAGCATTAGGGTAAGTGTTAGAGTTGCACTAGGGAGGTTGGAGTGGGCTGGCGATGTTGGCTTAGGATAGGAGTTAGGATAAGCCTAGTGATTAGGATAGACTAAGCATTAGGGTAAGTGTTAGAGTTGCACTATGGAGGCTAGAGAGGGCTGGCAATGTGGGCTTAGGATATGTATTAGGATAAGCCTAGTGGTTAGGATAGACTAAGCATTAGGGTAAGTGTTAGAGTTGCACTAGGGAGCTTGGAGTGGGCTGGCAATGTGGGCTTAGGATAGGGATTAGGATAAGCCTAGTGCTTAGGATAGACTAAGCATTAAGGTAAGTGTTTGAGTTGCACTAGGTAGGCTAGAGAGGGCTGGCAATGTGGGCTTAGGACAGGGGTTAGGATAAGCCTAGTGCTTAGGATAGACTAAGCATTAGGGTAAGTGTTTGAGTTGCACTAGGGAGGTTGGAGAGTGCTGGCAATGTGGGCTTAGGATAAGGGTTAGTATAAGCCTAGTGCTTAGGATAGACTAAGCATTAGGGTAAGTGTTGAAGTTGCACTAGGGAGCTTGGAGAGGGCTGGCGATGTTGGCTTAGGATAGGCGTTAGGATAAGCCTAGTGGTTAGGATCGACTAAGCATTAGAGTAAGTGTTAGAGTTGCACTAGGGAGGTTGGAGTTGGCTGGCAATGTTGGCTTAGGATAGGAGTTAGAATAAGCCTAGTGGTTAGGATAGTCTAAGCATTAGTGTAAGTGTTGGAGTTGCACTAGGGAGGTTGGAGAGTGCTGGCAATGTGGGCTTAGGATAAGGGTTAGTATAAGCCTAGTGCTTAGGATAGACTAAGCATTAGGGTAAGTGTTTGAGTTGCACTAGGGAGGTTGGAGAGTGCTGGCAATGTGGGCTTAGGATAAGGGTTAGTATAAGCCTAGTGCTTAGGATAGACTAAGCATTAGGGTAAGTGTTGAAGTTGCACTAGGGAGCTTGGAGAGGGCTGGCGATGTTGGCTTAGGATAGGCGTTAGGATAAGCCTAGTGATTAGGATAGACTAAGCATTAGGGTAAGTGTTAGAGTTGCACTAGGGAGGCTAGAGAGGGCTGGCAATGTGGGCTTAGGATATGTATTAGGATAAGCCTAGTGGTTAGGATAGACTAAGCATTAGGGTAAGTGTTAGAGTTGCACTAGGGAGCTTGGAGAGGGCTGGCGATGTGGGCTTAGGATATGTATTAGGATAAGCCTAGTGGTTAGGATAGACTAAGCATTAGGGTAAGTGTTAGAGTTGCACTAGGGAGGCTAGAGAGGGCTGGCAATGTGGGCTTAGGATAGGGGTTAGGATAAGCCTAGTGCTTAGGATAGACTAAGCATTAAGGTAAGTGTTTGTGTTGCACTAGGGAGGCTAGAGAGGGCTGGCAATGTGGGCTTAGGATAGGGGTTAGGATAAGCCTAGTGCTTAGGATAAACTAAGCATTAGGGTAAGTGTTTGAGTTGCACTAGGGAGGTTGGAGAGTGCTGGCAATGTGGGTTTAGGATAAGGGTTAGTATAAGACTAGTGCTTAGGATAGACTAAGCATTAGGGTAAGTGTTGGAATTGCACTAGGGAGGTTGGAGAGTGCTGGCGATGTGGGGTTAGGATATGTATTAGGATAAGCCTAGTGGTTAGGCTAGACTAATCATTAGGGTAAATGTTGGAGTTACACTAGGGAGGTTGGAGAGGGCTGGCGATGTTGGCTTAGGATAGGCGTTAGGATAAGCCTAGTGGTTAGGATCGACTAAGCATTAGGGTAAGTGTTGGAGTTGCACTAGGGAGGTTGGAGAGTGCTGATGATGTGGGCTTAGGATATGTATTAGGATAAGCCTAGTGGTTAGGATAGACTAAGCATTAGGGTAAGTGTTGGAGTTACACTAGGGAGGCTAGAGAGGGCTGGCAATGTTGGCTTAGGATAGGAGTTAGAATAAGCCTAGTGGTTAGGTTAGGCTAAGCATTAGGGTAAGTGTTGGAGTTGCCTAGGGAGGTTGGAGAGGGCTGGCGATGTTGGCTTAGGATAGGTGTTAGAATAAGCCTAGTGGTTAGGATAGTCTAAGCATTAGGGTAAGTGGTGGAGTTGCACTAGGGAGGTTGGAGAGGACTGGCGATGTTGGCTTAGGAAAGGAGTTAGGATAAGCCTAGTGGTTAGGATCGACTAACCATTAGGGTAAGTGTTGGAGTTGCACTAGGGAGGTTGGAGTGGGCTGGCGATGTTGGCTTAGGATAGGAGTTAGGATAAGCCTAGTGGTTAGGCTAGACTAAGCATTAGGGTAAGTGTTAGAGTTGCACTAGGGAGGTTGGAGAGGGCTGGCGATGTTGGCTTAGGATATGTATTAGGATAAGCCTAGTGGTTAGGATAGACTAAGCATTAGGGTAAGTGTTGGAGTTACACTAGGGAGGTTGGAGTGGGCTGGCAATGTTAGCTTGGATAGGAGTTAGAATAAGCCTAGTGGTTAGGATAGGCTAAGCATTAGGGTAAGTGTTGGAGTTGGACTAGGGAGGTTGGAGAGGGCTGCGGATGTTGGCTTAGGATAGGTGTTAGAATAAGCCTAGTGGTTAGGATAGTCTAAGCATTAGGGTAAGTGTTAGAGTTGCACTAGGGAGGTTGGAGTGGGCTGGCGATGTTGGCTTAGGATAGGAGTTAGGATAAGCCTAGTGATTAGGATAGACTAAGCATTATGGTAAGTGTTAGAGTTGCACTAGGGAGGCTAGAGAGGGCTGGCAATGTGGGCTTAGGATATGTATTAGGATAAGCCTAGTGGTTAGGATAGACTAAGCATTAGGGTAAGTGTTAGAGTTGCACTAGGGAGCTTGGAGTGGGCTGGCAATGTGGGCTTAGGATAGGGATTAGGATAGGCCTAGTGCTTAGGATAGACTAAGCATTAAGGTAAGTGTTTGAGTTGCACTAGGTAGGCTAGAGAGGGCTGGCAATGTGGGCTTAGGATAGGGGTTAGGATAAGCCTAGTGCTTAGGATAGACTAAGCATTAGGGTAAGTGTTTGAGTTGCACTAGGGAGGTTGGAGAGTGCTGGCAATGTGGGCTTAGGATAAGGGTTAGTATAAGCCTAGTGCTTAGGATAGACTAAGCATTAGGGTAAGTGTTGAAGTTGCACTAGGGAGCTTGGAGAGGGCTGGCGATGTTGGCTTAGGATAGTCGTTAGGATAAGCCTAGTGGTTAGGATCGACTAAGCATTAGAGTAAGTGTTAGAGTTGCACTAGGGAGGTTGGAGTGGGCTGGCAATGTTGGCTTAGGATAGGAGTTAGAATAAGCCTAGTGGTTAGGATCGACTAAGCATTAGGGTAAGTGTTAGAGTTGCACTAGGGAGGTTGGGGTGGGCTGGCGATGTGGGCTTAGGATAGGAGTTAGGATAAGCCTAGTGGTTAGGATAGACTAAGCATTAGGGTAAGTGGTGGAGTTGCACTAGGGTGGTTGGAGAGGGCTGGCGATGTTGGCTTAGGAAAGGAGTTAGGATAAGCCTAGTGGTTAGGATCGACTAACCATTAGGGTAAGTGTTGGAGTTGCACTAGGGAGGTTGGAGTGGGCTGGCGATGTTGGCTTAGGATAGGAGTTAGGATAAGCCTAGTGGTTAGGATAGACTAAGCATTAGGGTAAGTGTTAGAGTTGCACTAGGGAGGTTGGAGAGTGCTGGCATTGTGGGCATAGGATAGGGGTTAGGATAAGCCTAGTGGTTACGATATACTAAGCATTAGGGTAAGTGTTGGACTTGCACTAGGGAGGTTGGAGTGGGCTGGCGATGTGGGCTTAGGATAGGAGTTAGGATAAGCCTAGTGGTTAGGATAGACTAAGCATTAGGGTAAGTGGTGGAGTTGCACTAGGGTGGTTGGAGAGGGCTGGCGATGTTGGCTTAGGAAAGGAGTTAGGATAAGCCTAGTGGTTAGGATCGACTAACCATTAGGGTAAGTGTTGGAGTTACACTAGGAAGGCTAGAGAGGGCTGGCAATGTTGGCTTTGGATAGGAGTTAGAATAAGCCTAGTGGTTAGGATAGGCTAAGCATTAGGGTAAGTGTTGGAGTTGGACTAGGGAGGTTGGAGAGGGCTGCGGATGTTGGCTTAGGATAGGTGTTAGAATAAGCCTAGTGGTTAGGATAGTCTAAGCATTAGGGTAAGTGTTAGAGTTGCACTAGGGAGGTTGGAGTGGGCTGGTGATGTTGGCTTAGGATAGGAGTTAGGATAAGCCTATTGATTAGGATAGACTAAGCATTAGGGTAAGTGTTAGAGTTGCACTAGGGAGGCTAGAGAGGGCTGGCAATGTGGGCTTAGGATATGTATTAGGTAAAGCCTAGTGGTTAGGATAGACTAAGCATTAGGGTAAGTGTTAGAGTTGCACTAGGGAGCTTGGAGTGGGCTGGCAATGTGGGCTTAGGATAGGGATTAGGATAAGCCTAGTGCTTAGGATAGACTAAGCATTAAGGTAAGTGTTTGAGTTGCACTAGGTAGGCTAGAGAGGGCTGGCAATGTGGGCTTAGGATAGGGGTTAGGATAAGCCTAGTGCTTAGGATAGACTAAGCATTAGGGTAAGTGTTTGAGTTGCACTAGGGAGGTTGGAGAGTGCTGGCAATGTGGGCTTAGGATAAGGGTTAGTATAAGCCTAGTGCTTAGGATAGACTAAGCATTAGGGTAAGTGTTAGAGTTGCACTAGGGAGGTTGGAGAGGGCTGGCGATGTTGGTTTAGGATATGTATTAGGATAAGCCTAGTGATTAGAGTAAGTGTTAGAGTTGCACTAGGGAGGTTGGAGAGGGCTGGCGATGTTGGCTTAGGATATGTATTAGGATAAGCCTAGTGGTTAGAGTAAGTGTTAGAGTTGCACTAGGGAGGTTTGAGAGTGCTGGCGATGTGGGCTTAGGATAGGAGTTAGAATAAGCCTAGTGGTTAGGATAGGCTAAGCATTAAGGTAAGTGTTGAAGTTGCACTAGGGAGCTTGGAGAGGGCTGGCGATGTTGGCTTAGGATAGGCGTTAGGATAAGCCTAGTGGTTAGGATCGACTAAGCATTAGAGTAAGTGTTAGAGTTGCACTAGGGAGGTTGGAGTGGGCTGGCAATGTTGGCTTAGGATAGGAGTTAGAATAAGCCTAGTGGTTAGGATAGTCTAAGCATTAGGGTAAGTGTTGGAGTTGCACTAGGGAGGTTGGAGAGTGCTGGCGATGTTGGTTTAGGATAGGTGTTAGGATAAGCCTAGTGGTTAGGATCGACTAAGCATTAGGGTAAGTGTTAGAGTTGCACTAGGGAGGTTGGGGTGGGCTGGCGATGTGGGCTTAGGATAGGAGTTAGGATAAGCCTAGTGGTTAGGATAGACTAAGCATTAGGGTAAGTGTTAGAGTTGCACTAGGGAGGTTGGAGAGTGCTGGCATTGTGGGCATAGGATAGGGGTTAGGATAAGCCTAGTGGTTACGATATACTAAGCATTAGGGTAAGTGTTGGACTTGCACTAGGGAGGTTGGAGTGGGCTGGCGATGTGGGCTTAGGATAGGAGTTAGAATAAGCCTAGTGGTTAGGATAGACTAAGCATTAGGGTAAGTGTTAGAGTTGCACTAGGGAGGTTGGAGAGTTCTGGCGATGTGGGCTTAGGATAGGGGTTAGGATAAGCCTAGTGGTTAGGATAGACTAAGCATTAGGGTAAGTGTTGGACTTGCACTAGGGAGCTTGGAGAGGGCTGGCGATGTTGGCTTAGGATAGGCGTTAGGATAAGCCTAGTGGTTAGGATCGACTAAGAATTAGGGTAAGTGTTAGAGTTGCACGAGGGATGTTGGAGTGGTCTGGCGATGTTGGCTTAGGATAGGGGTTAGGATAAGCCTAGTGGTTAGGATCGACTAAGCATTAGGGTAAGTGTTGGAGTTGCACTAGGGAGGCTAGAGAGGGCTGGCGATGTTGGCTTAGGATAGGCGTTAGGATAAGCCTAGTGGTTAGGATAGGCTAAGCATTAGGGTAAGTGTTAGAGTTGCACTAGGGAGGTTGGAGAGGGCTGGCAATGTTGGCTTAGGATAGGTGTTAGAATAAGCCTAGTGGTTAGGATAGTCTAAGCATTAGGGTAAGTGGTGGAGTTGCAATAGTGAGGTTTGAGAGGGCTGGCGATGTTGGCTTAGGAACGGAGTTAGGATAAGCCTAGTGGTTAGGATCGACTAAGCATTAGGGTAAGTGTTAGAGTTGCACTAGGGAGGTTGGAGAGGGCTGGCAATATGGGCTTAGGATATGTATTAGGATAAGCCTAGTTGTTAGGATAGACTAAGCATTAGGGTAAGTGTTAGAGTTGCACTAGAGAGGTTGGAGAGGGCTGGCAATGTGGGCTTAGGATATGTATTAGGATAAGCCTATTGTTTAGGATAGTCTAAGCATTAGGGTAAGTGTTGGAGTTGCACTGTGGAGGTTGGAGTCGGCTGGCGATGTTGGCTTTGGATATGTATTAGGATAAGCCTAGTGGTTAGGATAGACTAAGCATTAGGGTAAGTGTTGTAGTTGCACTAGTGAGGTTTTAGAGGGCAGGCAATGTTGGCTTAGGATAGGAGTTAGAATAAGCCTAATGGTTAGGCTATACTAAGCATTAGGGTAAGTGTTAGAGTTGCACTAGGGAGGTTGGAGAGGGCTGGCAATGTGGGCTTAGGATAGGGGTTAGGATAAGCCTAGTGGTTAGGATCGACTAAGCATTAGAGTAAGTGTTAGAGTTGCACTAGGGAGTTTGGAGTGGGCTGGTGATGTGGGCTTAGGATATGTATTAGGATAAGCCTAGTGGTTAGGATAGACTAAGCATTACGGTAAGTGTTAGAGTTGCACTAGGGAGGCTAGAGAGGGCTGGCAATGTGGGCTCAGGATAGGAGTTAGGATAAGCCTAGTGGTTAGGATCGACTAAGCATTAGAGTAAGTGTTAGAGTTGCACTAGGGAGTTTGGAGTGGGCTGGCGATGTGGGCTTAGGATAGGAGTTAGAATAAGCCTAGTGGTTAGGATAGGCTAAGCATTAGGGTAAGTGTTGGAGTTGCACTAGGGAGGTTGGAGAGGGCTGGCAATGTGGTCTTAGGATAGGTGTTAGGATAGGCCTAGTGGTTAGGATAGGCTAAGCTTTAGGGTAAGTGTTGGAGTTGCACTAGGGAGGTTGGAGAGATTGCTGGCGATGTGGTCTTAGGATAGGGGTTAGGATAAGCCTAGTGGTTAGGCTAAACTAAGCATTAGGGTAAGTGTTGGAGTTGCACTAGGGAGGTTGGAGAGGGCTGGCGATGTGGGCTTAGGACAGGGGTTAGGATAAGCCTAGTGCCTAGTGGTTAGGATAGACTAAGCATTAGGGTAAGTGTTGGAGTTACACTAGGGAGGTTGGAGAGGGCTGGAAATGTGGGCTTAGGATAGGAGTTAGGATAAGCCTAGTGGTTAGAATAGACTAAGTATTAGGGTAAGTGTTGGAGTTGCACTAGGGAGGTTGGAGGGGGCTGGCAATGTGGGCTTAGGATATGTATTAGGATAAGCCTAGTGGTTAGGATAGGCTAAGCATTAGGTTAAGTGTTGGAGTTGCACTAGGGAGGCTAGAGAGGGCTGGTAATGTTGGCTTAGGATAGGAATTAGAATAAACATAGTGGTTATGATAGGCTAAGCATTAGGGTAAGTGTTGAAGTTGCACTAGGGAGGTTGGAGAGGGCTGGCAATGTGGTCTTAGGATAGGGGTTAGGATAAGCCTAGTGGTTAGGATAGACTAAGCATTAGGGTAAGTGGTGGAGTTGCACTAGTGAGGTTTGAGAGGGCTGGGGATGTTGGCTTAGGAACGGAGTTAGGATAAGCCTAGTGGTTAGGATCGACTAAGCATTAGGGTAAGTGTTAGAGTTGCACTAGGGAGGTTGGAGAGGGCTGGCAATGTGGGCTTAAGATATGTATTAGGATAAGCCTAGTAGTTAGGATAGACTAAGCATTAGAGTAAGTGTTAGAGTTGCACTAGGGAGTTTGGAAAGGGCTGGCAATGTGGGCTTAGGATAGGGGTTAGGATAAGCCTAGTGCTTAGGATAGACTAAGCATTATGGTAAGTGTTTGAGTTGCACTAGGGAGGTTGGAGAGTGCTGGCAATGTGGGCTTAGGATAAGGGTTAGTATAAGCCTAGTGCTTAGGATAGACTAAGCATTAGGGTAAGTGTTAGAGTTGCACTAGGGAGGTTGGAGTGGGCTGGTGATGTTGGCTTAGGATATGTATTAGGATAAGCCTAGTGGTTAGGGTAAGTGTTAGAGTTGCACTAGGGAGGTTGGAGAGGGCTGGCGATGTTGGCTTAGGATATGTATTAGGATAAGCCTAGTGGTTAGGGTAAGTGTTATAGTTGCACTAGGGAGTTTGGAGTGGGCTGGCGATGTGGGCTTAGGATAGGAGTTAGAATAAGCCTAGTGGTTAGGATAGGCTAAGCATTAGGGTAAGTGTTGGAGTTGCACTAGGGAGGTTGAAGAGGGCTGGCAATGTGGTCTTAGGATAGGTGTTAGGGTAGGCCTAGTGGTTAGGATAGGCTAAGCATTAGGGTAAGTGTTGGAGTTGCACTAGGGAGGTTGGAGAGGGCTGGCGATGTGGTCTTAGGATAGGGGTTAGGATAAGCCTAGTGGTTAGGCTAAACTAAGCATTAGGGTAAGTGTTGGAGTTGCACTAGGGAGCTTGGAGAGGGCTGGCGATGTGGCCTTAGGATATGGGTTAGGATAAGCCTAGTGCCTAGTGGTTAGGATAGACTAAGCATTAGGGTAAGTGTTGGAGTTACACTAGGGAGGTTGGAGAGGGCTGGAAATGTGGGCTTAGGATAGGAGTTAGGATAAGCCTAGTGGTTAGAATAGACGAAGTATTAGGGTAAGTGTTGGAGTTGCACTAGGGAGGTTGGAGGGGGCTGGCGATGTGGGCTTAGGATATGTATTAGGATAAGCCTAGTGGTTAGGATAGGCTAAGCATTAGGGTAAGTGTTGGAGTTGCACTAGGGAGGCTAGAGAGGGGTGGTAATGTTGGCTTAGGATAGGAATTAGAATAAGCCTAGTGGTTAGGATAGGCTAAGCATTAGGGTAAGTGTTGGAGTTGCACTAGGGAGATTGGAGAGGGCTGGCAATGTGGTCTTTGATAGGGGTTAGGATAAGCCTAGTGGTTAGGATAGACTAAGCATTAGGGTAAGTGTTAGAGTTGCACTAGGGAGGTTGGAGAGTACTGGCGATGTGGGTTTAGGAAAGGGGTTAGGATAAGCCTAGTGGTTAGGATAGACTAAGCATTAGGGTAAGTGTTAGAGTTGCACTAGGGAGGTTGGAGAGGGCTGGCAATGTGGGCTTAGGATATGTATTAGGATAAGCCTAGTGGTTAGGATAGTCTAAGCATTAGGGTAAGTGTTGGAGTTGCACTGGGGAGGTTGGAGTCGGCTGGCGATGTGGGCTTTGGATATGTATTAGGATAAGCCTAGTGGTTAGGATAGTCTAAGCATTAGGGTAAGTGTTGGAGTTGCACTAGTGAGGTTTTGGAGGGCTGGCGATGTTGGCTTAGGATAGGAGTTAGAATAAGCCTAGTGGTTAGGCTATACTAAGCATTAGGGTAAGTGTTAGAGTTGCACTAGGGAGGTTGGAGAGGGCTGGCAATGTGGGCTTAGGATAGGGGTTAGGATAAGCGTAGTGCTTAGGATAGACTAAGCATTAGGGTAAGTGTTTGAGTTGCACTAGGGAGGTTGGAGAGTGCTGGCAATGTGGGCTTAGGATAAGGGTTAGTATAAGCCTAGTGCTTAGGATAAACTAAGCATTAGGGTAAGTGTTAGAGTTGAACTAGGGAGGTTGGAGTGGGCTGGTGATGTTGGCTTAGGATATGTATTAGGATAAGCCTAGTGGTTAGGGTAAGTGTTATAGTTGCACTAGGGAGGTTGGAGTGGGCTGGCGATGTGGGCTTAGGATATGTATTAGGATAAGCCTAGTGGTTAGGATAGACTAAGCATTAGGGTAAGTGTTAGAGTTGCACTAGGGAGGCTAGAGAGGGCTGGCAATGTGGGCTCAGGATAGGAGTTAGGATAAGCCTAGTGGTTAGGATCGACTAAGCATTAGAGTAAGTGTTAGAGTTGCACTAGGGAGTTTGGAGTGGGCTGGCGATGTGGGCTTAGGATAGGAGTTAGAATAAGCCTAGTGGTTAGGATAGGCTAAGCATTAGGGTAAGTGTTGGAGTTGCACTCGGGAGGTTGGAGAGGGCTGGCAATGTGGTCTTAGGATAGGTGTTAGGATAGGCCTAGTGGTTAGGATAGGCTAAGCATTAGGGTAAGTGTTGGAGTTGCACTAGGGAGGTTGGAGAGATTGCTGGCGATGTGGTCTTAGGATAGGGGTTAGGATAAGCCTAGTGGTTAGGCTAAACTAAGCATTAGGGTAAGTGTTGGAGTTGCACTAGGGAGGTTGGAGAGGGCTGGCGATGTGGGCTTAGGACAGGGGTTAGGATAAGCCTAGTGGTTAGGATAGACTAAGCATTAGGGTAAGTGGTGGAGTTGCACTAGTGAGGTTTGAGAGGGCTGGGGATGTTGGCTTAGGAACGGAGTTAGGATAAGCCTAGTGGTTAGGATCGACTAAGCATTAGGGTAAGTGTTAGAGTTGCACTAGGGAGGTTGGAGAGGGCTGGCAATGTGGGCTTAAGATATGTATTAGGATAAGCCTAGTAGTTAGGATAGACTAAGCATTAGAGTAAGTGTTAGAGTTGCACTAGGGAGGTTGGAAAGGGCTGGCAATGTGGGCTTAGGATAGGGGTTAGGATAAGCCTAGTGCTTAGGATAGACTAAGCATTAGGGTAAGTGTTTGCGTTACACTAGGGAGGTTGGAGAGTGCTGACAATGTGGGCTTAGGATAAGGGTTAGTATAAGCCTAGTGCTTAGGATAGACTAAGCATTAGGGTAAGTGTTAGAGTTGCACTAGGGAGGTTGGAGTGGGCTGGTGATGTTGGCTTAGGATATGTATTAGGATAAGCCTAGTGGTTAGGGTAAGTGTTAGAGTTGCACTAGGGAGGTTGGAGAGGGCTGGCGATGTTGGCTTAGGATAGGAGTTAGAATAAGCCTAGTGGTTAGGATAGGCTAAGCATTAGGGTAAGTGTTGGAGTTGCACTAGGGAGGTTGGAGAGGGCTGGCGATGTGGTCTTAGGATAGGGGTTAGGATAAGCCTAGTGGTTAGGCTAAACTAAGCATTAGGGTAAGTGTTGGAGTTGCACTAGGGAGCTTGGAGAGGGCTGGCGATGTGGGCTTAGGATATGGGTTAGGATAAGCCTAGTGCCTAGTGGTTAGGATAGAATAAGGATTAGGGTAAGTGTTGGAGTTACACTAGGGAGGTTGGAGAGGGCTGGAAATGTGGGCTTAGGATAGGAGTTAGGATAAGCCTAGTGGTTAGAATAGACTAAGTATTAGGGTAAGTGTTGGAGTTGCACTAGGGAGGTTGGAGGGGGCTGGCGATGTGGGCTTAGGATATGTATTAGGATAAGCCTAGTGGTTAGGATAGGCTAAGCATTAGGGTAAGTGTTGGAGTTGCACTAGGGAGGCTAGAGAGGGGTGGTAATGTTGGCTTAGGATAGGAATTAGAATAAGCCTAGTGGTTAGGATAGGCTAAGCATTAGGGTAAGTGTTGGAGTTGCACTAGGGAGGTTGGAGAGGGCTGGCAATGTGGTCTTGGATAGGGGTTATGATAAGCCTAGTGGTTAGGATAGACTAAGCATTAGGGTAAGTGTTAGAGTTGCACTAGGGAGGTTGGAGAGTGCTGGCGATGTGGGTTTAGGATAGGGGTTAGGATAAGCCTAGTGGTTAGGATAGACTAAGCATTAGGGTATGTGTTAGAGTTGCACTAGGGAGGTTGGAGAGGGCTGGCAATGTGGGCTTAGGATATGTATTAGGATAAGCCTAGTGGTTAGGATAGTCTAAGCATTAGGGTAAGTGTTGGAGTTGCACTAGGGAGGTTGGAGAGGGCTTGCAATGTGGGCTTAGGATAGGGGTTAGGATAAGCCTAGTGGTTAGGATAGACTAAGCATTAGGGTAAGTGTTGGAGTTGCACTAGTGAGGTTTTGGAGGGCTGGCGATGTTGGCTTAGGATAGGAGTTAGAATAAGCCTAGTGGTTAGGCTATACTAAGCATTAGGGTAAGTGTTAGAGTTGCACTAGGGAGGTTGGAGAGGGCTGGCAATGTGGGCTTAGGATAGGGGTTAGGATAAGCCTAGTGCTTAGGAAAGACTAAGCATTAGGGTAAGTGTTTGAGTTGCACTAGGGAGGTTGGAGAGTGCTGGCAATGTGGGCTTAGGATAAGGGTTAGTATAAGCCTAGTGCTTAGGATAAACTAAGCATTAGGGTAAGTGTTAGAGTTGCACTAGGGAGGTTGGAGTGGGCTGGTGATGTTGGCTTAGGATATGTATTAGGATAAGCCTAGTGGTTAGGGTAAGTGTTATAGTTGCACTAGGGAGGTTGGAGTGGGCTGGCGATGTGGGCTTAGGATATGTATTAGGATAAGCCTAGTGGTTAGGATAGACTAAGCATTAGGGTAAGTGTTAGAGTTGCACTAGGGAGGCTAGAGAGGGCTGGCAATGTGGGCTCAGGATAGGAGTTAGGATAAGCCTAGTGGTTAGGATCGACTAAGCATTAGAGTAAGTGTTAGAGTTGCACTAGGAAGTTTGGAGTGGGCTGGCGATGTGGGCTTAGGATAGGAGTTAGAATAAGCCTAGTGGTTAGGATAGGCTAAGCATTAGGGTAAGTGTTGGAGTTGCACTAGGGAGGTTGGAGAGGGCTGGCAATGTGGTCTTAGGATAGGTGTTAGGATAGGCCTAGTGGTTAGGATAGGCTAAGCATTAGGGTAAGTGTTGGAGTTGCACTAGGGAGGTTGGAGAGATTGCTGGCGATGTGGTCTTAGGATAGGGGTTAGGATAAGCCTAGTGGTTAGGCTAAACTAAGCATTAGGGTAAGTGTTGGAGTTGCACTAGGGAGGTTGGAGAGGGCTGGCGATGTGGGCTTAGGACAGGGGTTAGGATAAGCCTAGTGGTTAGGATAGACTAAGCATTAGGGTAAGTGGTGGAGTTGCACTAGTGAGGTTTGAGAGGGCTGGGGATGTTGGCTTAGGAACGGAGTTAGGATAAGCCTAGTGGTTAGGATCGACTAAGCATTAGGGTAAGTGTTAGAGTTGCACTAGGGAGGTTGGAGAGGGCTGGCAATGTGGGCTTAAGATATGTATTAGGATAAGCCTAGTAGTTAGGATAGACTAAGCATTAGAGTAAGTGTTAGAGTTGCACTAGGGAGGTTGGAAAGGGCTGGCAATGTGGGCTTAGGATAGGGGTTAGGATAAGCCTAGTGCTTAGGATAGACTAAGCATTAGGGTAAGTGTTTGCGTTACACTAGGGAGGTTGGAGAGTGCTGACAATGTGGGCTTAGGATAAGGGTTAGTATAAGCCTAGTGCTTAGGATAGACTAAGCATTAGGGTAAGTGTTAGAGTTGCACTAGGGAGGTTGGAGTGGGCTGGTGATGTTGGCTTAGGATATGTATTAGGATAAGCCTAGTGGTTAGGGTAAGTGTTAGAGTTGCACTAGGGAGGTTGGAGAGGGCTGGCGATGTTGGCTTAGGATAGGAGTTAGAATAAGCCTAGTGGTTAGGATAGGCTAAGCATTAGGGTAAGTGTTGGAGTTGCACTAGGGAGGTTTGAGAGGGCTGGCAATGTGGTCTTAGGATAGGTGTTAGGATAGGCCTAGTGGTTAGGATAGGCTAAGCATTAGGGTAAGTGTTGGAGTTGCACTAGGGAGGTTGGAGAGGGCTGGCGATGTGGTCTTAGGATAGGGGTTAGGATAAGCCTAGTGGTTAGGCTAAACTAAGCATTAGGGTAAGTGTTGGAGTTGCACTAGGGAGCTTGGAGAGGGCTGGCGATGTGGGCTTAGGATATGGGTTAGGATAAGCCTAGTGCCTAGTGGTTAGGATAGAATAAGGATTAGGGTAAGTGTTGGAGTTACACTAGGGAGGTTGGAGAGGGCTGGAAATGTGGGCTTAGGATAGGAGTTAGGATAAGCCTAGTGGTTAGAATAGACTAAGTATTAGGGTAAGTGTTGGAGTTGCACTAGGGAGGTTGGAGGGAGCTGGCGATGTGGGCTTAGGATATGTATTAGGATAAGCCTAGTGGTTAGGATAGGCTAAGCATTAGGGTAAGTGTTGGAGTTGCACTAGGGAGGCTAGAGAGGGGTGGTAATGTTGGCTTAGGATAGGAATTAGAATAAGCCTAGTGGTTAGGATAGGCTAAGCATTAGGGTAAGTGTTGGAGTTGCACTAGGGAGGTTGGAGAGGGCTGGCAATGTGGTCTTGGATAGGGGTTAGGATAAGCCTAGTGGTTAGGATAGACTAAGCATTAGGGTAAGTGTTAGAGTTGCACTAGGGAGGTTGGAGAGTGCTGGCGATGTGGGTTTAGGATAGGGGTTAGGATAAGCCTAGTGGTTAGGATAGACTAAGCATTAGGGTATGTGTTAGAGTTGCACTAGGGAGGTTGGAGAGGGCTGGCAATGTGGGCTTAGGATATGTATTAGGATAAGCCTAGTGGTTAGGATAGTCTAAGCATTAGGGTAAGTGTTGGAGTTGCACTAGGGAGGTTGGAGAGGGCTTGCAATGTGGGCTTAGGATAGGGGTTAGGATAAGCCTAGTGGTTAGGATAGACTAAGCATTAGGGTAAGTGTTGGAGTTGCACTAGTGAGGTTTTGGAGGGCTGGCGATGTTGGCTTAGGATAGGAGTTAGAATAAGCCTAGTGGTTAGGCTATACTAAGCATTAGGGTAAGTGTTAGAGTTGCACTAGGGAGGTTGGAGAGGGCTGGCAATGTGGGCTTAGGATAGGGGTTAGGATAAGCCTAGTGCTTAGGAAAGACTAAGCATTAGGGTAAGTGTTTGAGTTGCACTAGGGAGGTTGGAGAGTGCTGGCAATGTGGGTTTAGGATAAGGGTTAGTATAAGCCTAGTGCTTAGGATAAACTAAGCATTAGGGTAAGTGTTAGAGTTGCACTAGGGAGGTTGGAGTGGGCTGGTGATGTTGGCTTAGGATATGTATTAGGATAAGCCTAGTGGTTAGGGTAAGTGTTATAGTTGCACTAGGGAGGTTGGAGTGGGCTGGCGATGTGGGCTTAGGATATGTATTAGGATAAGCCTAGTGGTTAGGATAGACTAAGCATTAGGGTAAGTGTTAGAGTTGCACTAGGGAGGCTAGAGAGGGCTGGCAATGTGGGCTCAGGATAGGAGTTAGGATAAGCCTAGTGGTTAGGATCGACTAAGCATTAGAGTAAGTGTTAGAGTTGCACTAGGGAGTTTGGAGTGGGCTGGCGATGTGGGCTTAGGATCGGAGTTAGAATAAGCCTAGTGGTTAGGATAGGCTAAGCATTAGGGTAAGTGTTGGAGTTGCACTAGGGAGGTTGGAGAGGGCTGGCAATGTGGTCTTAGGATAGGTGTTAGGATAGGCCTAGTGGTTAGGATAGGCTAAGCATTAGGGTAAGTGTTGGAGTTGCACTAGGGAGGTTGGAGAGATTGCTGGCGATGTGGTCTTAGGATAGGGGTTAGGATAAGCCTAGTGGTTAGGCTAAACTAAGCATTAGGGTAAGTGTTGGAGTTGCACTAGGGAGGTTGGAGAGGCTGGCGATGTGGGCTTAGTACAGGGGTTAGGATAAGCCTAGTGCCTAGTGGTTAGGATAGACTAAGCATTAGGGTAAGTGTTGGAGTTACACTAGGGAGGTTGGAGAGGGCTGGAAATGTTGGCTTAGGATAGGAATTAGAATAAGCCTAGTGGTTAGGATAGGCTAAGCATTAGGGTAAGTGTTGGAGTTGCACTAGGGAGGTTGGAGAGGGCTGGCAATGTGGTCTTAGGATAGGGGTTAGGATAAGCCTAGTGGTTAGGATAGACTAAGCATTAGGGTAAGTGGTGGAGTTGCACTAGTGAGGTTTGAGAGGGCTGGGGATGTTGGCTTAGGATATGTATTAGGATAAGCCTAGTGGTTAGGATAGGCTAAGCATTAGGGTAAGTGTTGGAGTTGCACTAGGGAGGCTAGAGAGGGCTGGTAATGTTGGCTTAGGATAGGAATTAGAATAAGCCTAGTGGTTAGGATAGGCTAAGCATTAGGGTAAGTGTTGGAGTTGCACTAGGGAGGTTGGAGAGGGCTGGCAATGTGGTCTTAGGATAGGGGTTAGGATAAGCCTAGTGGTTAGGATAGACTAAGCATTAGGGTAAGTGGTGGAGTTGCACTAGTGAGGTTTGAGAGGGCTGGGGATGTTGGCTTAGGAACGGAGTTAGGATAAGCCTAGTGGTTAGGATCGACTAAGCATTAGGGTAAGTGTTAGAGTTGCACTAGGGAGGTTGGAGAGGGCTGGCAATGTGGGCTTAAGATATGTATTAGGATAAGCCTAGTAGTTAGGATAGACTAAGCATTAGAGTAAGTGTTAGAGTTGCACTAGGGAGGTTGGAGAGGGCTGGCAATGTGGGCTTAGGATAGGGGTTAGGATAAGCCTAGTGCTTAGGATAGACTAAGCATTAGGGTAAGTGTTTGAGTTGCACTAGGGAGGTTGGAGAGTGCTGGCAATGTGGGTTTAGGATAAGGGTTAGTATAAGCCTAGTGCTTAGGATAGACGAAGCATTAGGGTAAGTGTTAGAGTTGCACTAGGGAGGTGGGAGAGGGCTGGCGATGTTGGCTTAGGCTATGTATTAGGATTAGCCTAGTGGTTAGGGTAAGTGTTATAGTTGCACTAGGGAGTTTAGAGTGGGCTGGCGATGTGGGCTTAGGATATGTATTAGGGTAAGCCTAGTGGTTAGGATAGACTAAGCATTAGGGTAAGTGTTAGAGTTGCACTAGGGAGGATAGAGAGGGCTGGCAATGTGGGCTTAAGATAGGGGTTAGGATAAGCCTAGTGGTTAGGATCGACTAAGCATTAGAGTAAGTGTTAGAGTTGCACTAGGGAGTTTGGAGTGGGCTGGCGATGTGGGCTTAGGATATGTATTAGGATAAGCCTAGTGGTTAGCATAGGCTAAGCATTAGGGTAAGTGTTGGAGTTGCACTAGGGAGGCTAGAGAGGGCTGGTAATGTTGGCTTAGGATAGGAATTAGAATAAGCCTAGTGGTTAGGATAGGCTAAGCATTAGGGTAAGTGTTGGAGTTGCACTAGGGAGGTTGGAGAGGGCTGGCAATGTGGTCTTAGGATAGGGGTTAGGATAAGCCTAGTGGTTAGGATAGACTAAGCATTAGGGTAAGTGGTGGAGTTGCACTAGTGAGGTTTGAGAGGGCTGGGGATGTTGGCTTAGGAACGGAGTTAGGATAAGCCTAGTGGTTAGGATCGACTAAGCATTAGGGTAAGTGTTAGAGTTGCACTAGGGAGGTTGGAGAGGGCTGGCAATGTGGGCTTAAGATATGTATTAGGATAAGCCTAGTAGTTAGGATAGACTAAGCATTAGAGTAAGTGTTAGAGTTGCACTAGGGAGGTTGGAAAGGGCTGGCAATGTGGGCTTAGGATAGGGGTTAGGATAAGCCTAGTGCTTAGGATAGACTAAGCATTAGGGTAAGTGTTTGCGTTGCACTAGGGAGGTTGGAGTGGGCTGGTGATGTTGGCTTAGGATATGTATTAGGATAAGCCTAGTGGTTAGGGTAAGCGTTAGAGTTGCACTAGGGAGGTTGGAGAGGGCTGGCGATGTTGGCTTAGGATAGGAGTTAGAATAAGCCTAGTGGTTAGGATAGGCTAAGCATTAGGGTAAGTGTTGGAGTTGCACTAGGGAGGTTGGAGAGGGCTGGCAATGTGGTCTTAGGATAGGTGTTAGGATAGGCCTAGTGGTTAGGATAGGCTAAGCATTAGGGTAAGTGTTGGAGTTGCACTAGGGAGGTTGGAGAGGGCTGGCGATGTGGTCTTAGGATAGGGGTTAGGATAAGCCTAGTGGTTAGGCTAAACTAAGCATTAGGGTAAGTGTTGGAGTTGCACTAGGGAGCTTGGAGAGGGCTGGCGATGTGGGCTTAGGATATGGGTTAGGATAAGCCTAGTGCCTAGTGGTTAGGATAGACTAAGCATTAGGGTAAGTGTTGGAGTTACACTAGGGAGGTTGGAGAGGGCTGGAAATGTGGGCTTAGGATAGGAGTTAGGATAAGCCTAGTGGTTAGAATAGACTAAGTATTAGGGTAAGCGTTGGAGTTGCACTAGGGAGGTTGGAGGGGGCTGGCGATGTGGGCTTAGGATATGTATTAGGATAAGCCTAGTGGTTAGGATAGGCTAAGCATTAGGGTAAGTGTTGGAGTTGCACTAGGGAGGCTAGAGAGGGGTGGTAATGTTGGCTTAGGATAGGAATTAGAATAAGCCTAGTGGTTAGGATAGGCTAAGCATTAGGGTAAGTGTTGGAGTTGCACTAGGGAGGTTGGAGAGTGCTGGCGATGTGGGTTTAGGATAGGGGTTAGGATAAGCCTAGTGGTTAGGATAGACTAAGCATTAGGGTATGTGTTAGAGTTGCACTAGGGAGGTTGGAGAGGGCTGGCAATGTGGGCTTAGGATATGTATTAGGATAAGCCTAGTGGTTAGGATAGTCTAAGCATTAGGGTAAGTGTTGGAGTTGCACTAGGGAGGTTGGAGAGGGCTTGCAATGTGGGCTTAGGATAGGGGTTAGGATAAGCCTAGTGGTTAGGATAGACTAAGCATTAGGGTAAGTATTGTAGTTTCACTAGTGAGGTTTTGGAGGGCTGGCGATGTGGGCTTAGGATATGGGTTAGGATAAGCCTAGTGCCTAGTGGTTAGGATAGACTAAGCATTGGGGTAAGTGTTGGAGTTACACTAGGGAGGTTTGAGAGGGCTGGGGATGTTGGCTTAGGAACGGAGTTAGGATAAGCCTAGTGGTTAGGATCGACTAAGCATTAGGGTAAGTGTTAGAGTTGCACTAGGGAGGTTGGAGTGGGCTGGTGATGTTGGCTTAGGATATGTATTAGGATAAGCCTAGTGGTTAGGGTAAGTGTTATAGTTGCACTAGGGAGGTTGGAGTGGGCTGGCGATGTGGGCTTAGGATATGTATTAGGATAAGCCTAGTGGTTAGGATAGACTAAGCATTAGGGTAAGTGTTAGAGTTGCACTAGGGAGGCTAGAGAGGGCTGGCAATGTGGGCTCAGGATAGGAGTTAGGATAAGCCTAGTGGTTAGGATCGACTAAGCATTAGAGTAAGTGTTAGAGTTGCACTAGGGAGTTTGGAGTGGGCTGGCGATGTGGGCTTAGGATAGGAGTTAGAATAAGCCTAGTGGTTAGGATAGGCTAAGCATTAGGGTAAGTGTTGGAGTTGCACTAGGGAGGTTGGAGAGGGCTGGCAATGTGGTCTTAGGATAGGTGTTAGGATAGGCCTAGTGGTTAGGATAGGCTAAGCATTAGGGTAAGTGTTGGAGTTGCACTAGGGAGGTTGGAGAGATTGCTGGCGATGTGGTCTTAGGATAGGGGTTAGGATAAGCCTAGTGGTTAGGCTAAACTAAGCATTAGGGTAAGTGTTGGAGTTGCACTAGGGAGGTTGGAGAGGCTGGCGATGTGGGCTTAGGACAGGGGTTAGGATAAGCCTAGTGCCTAGTGGTTAGGATAGACTAAGCATTAGGGTAAGTGTTGGAGTTACACTAGGGAGGTTGGAGAGGGCTGAAAATGTTGGCTTAGGATAGGAATTAGAATAAGCCTAGTGGTTAGGATAGGCTAAGCATTAGGGTAAGTGTTGGAGTTGCACTAGGGAGTCTGGAGAGGGCTGGCAATGTGGTCTTAGGATAGGGGTTAGGATAAGCCTAGTGGTTAGGATAGACTAAGCATTAGGGTAAGTGGTGGAGTTGCACTAGTGAGGTTTGAGAGGGCTGGGGATGTTGGCTTAGGATATGTATTAGGATAAGCCTAGTGGTTAGGATAGGCTAAGCATTAGGGTAAGTGTTGGAGTTGCACTAGGGAGGCTAGAGAGGGCTGGTAATGTTGGCTTAGGATAGGAATTAGAATAAGCCTAGTGGTTAGGATAGGCTAAGCATTAGGGTAAGTGTTGGAGTTGCACTAGGGAGGTTGGAGAGGGCTGGCAATGTGGTCTTAGGATAGGAGTTAGGATAAGCCTAGTGGTTAGGATAGACTAAGCATTAGGGTAAGTGGTGGAGTTGCACTAGTGAGGTTTGAGAGGGCTGGGGATGTTGGCTTAGGAACGGAGTTAGGATAAGCCTAGTGGTTAGGATCGACTAAGCATTAGGGTAAGTGTTAGAGTTGCACTAGGGAGGTTGGAGAGGGCTGGCAATGTGGGCTTAAGATATGTATTAGGATAAGCCTAGTAGTTAGGATAGACTAAGCATTAGAGTAAGTGTTAGAGTTGCACTAGGGAGGTTGGAGAGGGCTGGCAATGTGGGCTTAGGATAGGGGTTAGGATAAGCCTAGTGCTTAGGATAGACTAAGCATTAGGGTAAGTGTTTGAGTTGCACTAGGGAGGTTGGAGAGTGCTGGCAATGTGGGTTTAGGATAAGGGTTAGTATAAGCCTAGTGCTTAGGATAGACGAAGCATTAGGGTAAGTGTTAGAGTTGCACTAGGGAGGTGGGAGAGGGCTGGCGATGTTGGCTTAGGATATGTATTAGGATAAGCCTAGTGGTTAGGGTAAGTGTTATAGTTGCACTAGGGAGGTTAGAGTGGGCTGGCGATGTGGGCTTAGGATATGTATTAGGGTAAGCCTAGTGGTTAGGATAGACTAAGCATTAGGGTAAGTGTTAGAGTTGCACTAGGGAGGATAGAGAGGGCTGGCAATGTGGGCTTAGGATAGGAGTTAGGATAAGCCTAGTGGTTAGGATCGACTAAGCATTAGAGTAAGTGTTAGAGTTGCACTAGGGAGTTTGGAGTGGGCTGGCGATGTGGGCTTAGGATAGGAGTTAGAATAAGCCTAGTGGTTAGGATAGGCTAAGCATTAGGGTAAGTGTTGGAGTTGCACTAGGGAGGTTGGAGAGGGCTGGCAATGTGGTCTTAGGATAGGTGTTAGGATAGGCCTAGTGGTTAGGATAGGCTAAGCATTAGGGTAAGTGTTGGAGTTGCACTAGGGAGGTTGGAGAGGGCTGGCGATGTGGTCTTAGGATAGGGGTTAGGATAAGCCTAGTGGTTAGGCTAAACTAAGCATTAGGGTAAGTGTTGGAGTTGCACTAGGGAGCTTGGAGAGGGCTGGCGATGTAGGCTTAGGATAGGGGTTAGGATAAGCCTAGTGCCTAGTGGTTAGGATAGACTAAGCATTAGGGTAAGTGTTGGAGTTACACTAGGGTGGTTGGAGGGGGCTGGAAATGTGGGCTTAGGATAGGAGTTAGGATAAGCCTAGTGGTTAGAATAGACTAAGTATTAGTGTAAGTGTTGGAGTTGCACTAGGGAGCTTGGAGAGGGCTGGCGATGTTGGCTTAGGATAGGCGTTAGGATAAGCCTAGTGGTTAGGATCGACTAAGCATTAGGGTAAGTGTTAGAGTTGCACTAGGGAGGTTGGAGTGGGCTGGCGATGTGGGTTTAGGATAGGAGTTAGGATAGGCCTAGTGGTTAGGGTAAGTGGTAGAGTTGCACTAGGGAGGTTGGAGAGGGCTGGCATGTTGGCTTAGGATATGTATTAGGATAAGCCTAGTGGTTAGGGTAAGTGTTAGAGTTGCACTAGGGAGGTTGGAGAGGGCTGGCGATGTGGGTTTAGGATAGGGGTTAGGATAAGCCTAGTGGTTAGGATAGACTAAGCATTAGAGTAAGTGTTAGAGTTGCACTAGCGAGATTGGAGAGGGCTGGCGAAGTGGGTTTAGGATAGGAGTTAGGATAAGTCTAGTGGTTAGAATAGACTAAGTATTAGGGTAAGTGTTGGAGTTGCACTAGGGAGGTTGGAGAGTGCTGGAAATGTGGGCTTGGGATAAGGGTTAGTATAAGCCTAGTGGTTAGGATCGACTAAGCATTATGGTAAGTGTTGGAGTTGCACTAGGGAGGTTGGAGAGGGCTGGCGATGTTGGCTTGGGATGTGTATTAGGATAAGCCTAGTGGTTAGGCTAGACTAAGCATTAGGGTAAGTGTTAGAGTTGCACTAGGGAGGTGGGAGTGGGCTGGCGATGTTGGCTTAGAATAGGAGTTTGGATAAGCCTAGTGGTTAGGCTAGACTAAGCATTAGGGTAAGTGTTGGAGTTGCACTAGGGAGGTGGAAGTGGGCTGGCGATGTTGGTTTAGGATAGGTATTAGGATAAGCCTAGTGGTTAGGATACGCTAAGCATTAGGGTAAGTGTTGGAGTTGCACTAGGGAGGTTGGAGAGGGCTGGCGATGTTGGCTTAGGATAGGCGTTAGCATAAGCCTAATGGTTAGTATAGACTAAGCATTAGGGTAAGTGTTAGAGTTGGAGTTGCGGAGGGCTGGCGATGTTGGCTTAGGATAGGTCTTAGGATAAGCCTTGTGGTTAGGATAGACTAAGCATTAGGGTAAGTGTTAGAGTTGCACTAGGGAGGTTGGAGAGGGCTGGCGATGTTGGCTTAGGATAAGTCTTAGGATAAGCCTTGGGTAAGTGTTAGAGTTGCACTTAGGGGAAGGTTAGAAGGATATTATGTTATCCAATATTTACACTGTGCCCTTCACCATCATAGTGGTCTTACAGTGCCTAAACCTTGCCCGAGGGTGGGCGAATTCTGACGCCGCTTAGCTCTGTTGATGGTGAGGAAGGATTAGAGTAAGGGTTGGGTTAGGGCAGGGTCTATGGAATTACTGGCGAGCTTTTAAAGGGGCTGGAGTTAACTTCACCGTTCAAGTTCTATTTATTTGGTGCTTTGTTTTGCGACACATGCAAATAAAGTGCATTTGTTCTGAAGAGTTCGTATTAAGTAAGGGTTCAGGGTAGAATAAAAGTTGTAATTAGAGTTAGGGGAAGGCATAGCTCTTAACTCCGACGCTTTTGGTGGGTATCGCCCACTATGCAATTAGCTGACTCACCCACCCAGCCAGCCCCCTGTACGCCCATTCACTTCAATTGGCTCTCACCCACCCCAACAAAAGAAGCGGGTGTTTTCACGCACATTGGAGACACAAAACGTTGAGAGCTAAAGGGAGGTTTACTAATGGAGTTAGGGTGAATGTGGAGGTTTTCTTAGAGGTTTGGGTCATTGTTGGGGTTACATCCCTGCACTTTTGTCGGTATGCAGTGATAAAGTTGCGCCAAAAATTTTGCCTGTAAAAAAAAATCTGTGGTTTGACCCATGAAAGGTGTACCCCATTACACTATTAAAGGGGAGAGGGGGTTGCGGGGTTTCCCCCCCACTCCCCTTAAATGGTAGAATGGTCTGGGGGTGGCGGGGGTGTCCCACTGCATCCTTTAAATGGATTGCAGCATCAAAACCACTGCATTTTTGCCACAATATTTTGCGTTCACGGCCATGTTTGCCCTGATTTTATCACATGGAACCCTTTTTTCCTATTTCAAAACAGCTTTTTTGATGACCATATTACAGGCAGCATTGTCACACTTTGCATTGCTTGTATTGAATGAATACATTTTTGAAAACAACGTTTTGCTGACTACTTTTTCACATCACTACATTTTCCTCAGGGCATTTTCACATAGAACCGCGTGTGTGTGCACTGGGAAACCTCTGTCTCCAGGTTCCTCAGTGTTCCTTTATTCTAGTCCTTCTTCTCTTTCCAGACCCTCCTCCCCAAGATGGCTGCTTCCATAGGAATCTTTGACGTCAACCCCTATTTGGGCGTGCATTGTGCAGTGTTCCTTTATCCTAGCCCTTCTTCTCTTTCCAGAACCTCCTTCCCAGGATGGCTGCTTCCATAGGAATCTGTGACATCAGACCCTCTTTGGGCGTGCATTGTGTGGGACTAACAGGGCCAAACATCTGAGTTTGTGCAGGTCTAGGGGAGCTCTAAGCAGATATTCAGGCCCACCATTTCGGTACTTTTAAGCATTCCTGTTCCCATTTTATATGTATTTGATCGCATTTCAGAGAAAGACCAAGAAGATGTCCAAACCATTCCACATTTATAAAAATAGGAGCGATTCCCATAACGATCCTGTAAGTACATTCGGAATATTGCATGGTGGTATGTAGGCGCCCACACACAACTGGAATACAGCTGAACTCCCAGAAGGCTTTGCAAGAACAGTCACACCGATGCATTAAAATCTGGAATGGACATAATTTCTTTGGGTTGCAGATGGGTTCCTGACTGTGCTTCTATGTGTCAATCAAGTATAGTGTCCAGCTTCTTCCCTGCATTACAATATCAGATACTCCAACCGGGCTAAGGACTACGAGGGTTAATCAGAGCGCGCTGTACATCCTGATTAGTCATGACTCTTCTGTGCTCGGGCCATGGGGGGTATGTGATGGAAATCTCACAATCTGCAAGTACGTCAGACTAATCAGAGCGCAACAGCGGGACGCTGGGCCCAAAATGCCCAAATGCGGAATAGTTACCTCCGGAGCTTGCGTCATCAGACTTAACAAGAATTCTTATGGGGTAGGCTTTTATTCCCATGAGGTTGTGGTCCAGGAGGGTATGCCCCTGGGAGATCAGACAGGGCTTTGCCATCCTTGTGATATGCGATGCCTTTTATTTCTTTATTTATTCATTCATTTATAAAGCACGCTAAACCCAGAGGCATCAATGCGCTGTTAAAGTACCAGTCACTCACACACACACAAAGTGAGAAGATTAAGAGTTCAGGGCATAGTATAAGCATAGTGCCATGTGCAGTTATGCGAACAGCCAAGTGTTCAGAGACCTCCTAAAGACCCAGTACGATTGTTCCGCTCTCAAGGCGGCGGTTGGGGGGAGCGAGTTCCACTGTTTTGCTGCATATATGGGAAAGCTAGCACCGCCAGCTGCTACCAGAGGAAGCAAGCAACGTCTTGGTCTACTAGGATTGGTCAGTCTGCATGTGTTAGTCATCGCTTCTGGTTTTCTCCTGTCGGAGAAAGCAAGGTAACGATGCCTGGCTGCAGCCCACCCATAGCCCCAACGTCCTACCTGACATATAGTGAGGTAATGGTGTGGGGGGTATGAGTGTGTGTGTGACTTATGGTGAAGGGAGAGGGAGTGTGAGTGTGAGTTTACCTATACCTAACAAATGAAGAGGTAAGAAGTGGTGACACGGCCATTGTCTGGACACGTCAACATGAGTTCCAAAGTTCGAGGTCATATGGAAAAGATAGTTTAAAAAGAGGGAACAAAAGAGGAATGGGAACCATTCATGATTTCGAGCCCTTTGTGAGGGCAGCTCACAGCTCGTAGTTTGGGCTTTTGGTAAGGGTTAGGCATTTGCTAGGCACTGGTATAATGGTACTACCGTGCCATAAGAATGGACCAGCTGCAAAAAGAAATGATTACCCGAGCATACGATGGCAATAGCTGGCAAATGCCTATCAAGTACTTATCCACAAGCCAAAACAGTTGGCTTTGTCAGTGCTTGTTTTGAACAGGGTATCAGTGCAAGGAAGACATCCAAATCAAGCGGCGTAAGCCACACTTTGTTAAGACATGTCTTTTACACCAGTCGCCATTTACAACTGCAATTAAGCCATTATCTCTCAGCAGACCAGTTCGAAATAACACTACCAGGCTAGCATTGTATGTTACTGATTGATAAAGCTAGCCCAAAGAGATCCCAGAAGGATATGTTTTGGTCTGGGAGATGCAGGTGGTGGATTGGAATGGCCATATTGATTAGAATGCCTGATGTCTGTTTGTCTAGAAGGACACCTATCGCTCTACTTGTATTCTTTCAATTTTAAGAGATGTAGTACGGTGCAGGGGAGAAGAACAACCCTGACACTAGGTTGTATGATAAACTAGAAGAACAGCAGGCGCCCACTCACTTGTGCATCAGCTATCTCCTTAGAATTAAAAATAACCTCACTTAGTTAAAACTGCCCTCATTGAATGTATCATAGGTTGATAAGATCATTTTTACATTGATCATACATGTAATGGAAGCTTGTACTCATACCTGTGTCTTGCTCTCAGTGGATTGCCACTAGTACAGTAATTCGATGTTTCCTTATCTCCTGTGGTCGTCACATACATCGAAAGCCATTGTGTTGCCTTTAAGGATTCAAAGCCTTGTGTCAAACTCCTATAGATAGAATAAGCATCAAGTTTGTAATCCCCTTAATGAGTTCCTACTCAGTCCCTTAGTCTCCCCCGTGTACACCTATTCATCCTATAAGAGCCTTACTCACCAGTGCTTATAACCCCAGGTCTGTGTCTCTTCCAGCCTTCTCTAGTTGCGGTATTATGAAAATGGCCGCTATTTAGCTGTACACGTCTTTACGCAGTAACGTGATGGCATCATTGTGATGTGTCATCATTTGTTTACCTGTTTCAGTGCTATCCTCACTCGTAGACTTGTTGCACTGTTTTAATCATGTTTTATCCCCAGTGTCATTATCTGCCCAGTTTTTATATGCATTTCCAAAAAACAAGAGGGGTTAACTGAATTATTACTTTAGATGTCTCTTCTGGCGGACTAAATTGGGATCTCAAATTGTCCAATATTGCTATGATAGTTACCCAATCTTATGTACGTGGTGGTTATGGAAATTGTAGAGTCCCTATTATTCCATCCATATGCTTATCAATTAGTACATGCTCACTTTCTATCTGTCGTTATAACATATTGTCTTACATGTTTGTTCATATAGATAATTTTTCACAAAACATGTATTCTTAACACATTCATTAGTCATGGTACGGTCTTTCCTGTGCTGAGTCCATAATTTGCTATGGCTTAGGCATCATGGTGGATGCTTTGCCATTTGAGTCATGATAGCAAAACTCTCAACTTAATCTTTCTCAACCTCGCTGCTACATTCTTGTTCATCTAGAACTACTTGACCTTCGATCTTTTCTATTCTTCACCTTGTAAAAATTGCCACGGTGATTAAATCAAGTAATACAAAATAAACTAAAATAAAAAAACTCTCTATTATTAACATCAGGTGCCTTACACATTTTTTGGTACATCTTAGATCATATAAAATATTTTTAGCAGGTTTAACCAAAGTGGCCCATTCTTTGCGTTGGAACCTTAGTTTCCTGTTGCTCAGGCATCATGACTTCTAATGATTCACTGATACATTGTGTTATTACCATTGGTTCATCTTAAGGCACATAAAACATTTATCACAGATTTAACAAGCGTGATCCATTCTTTGCGCTAAAATTATGGTTTGGTGGTACCTGGGCATCGCAATATCAAATGAGTCATGCGTACATGTGTGAGTACATTCAGTCACTTATCTCCTGTGTCTCCATACATTTATCAGACACCCTTTGGATTTGATGGCATGTAGAGGAAGGCTACTACGTTAAATTCCTCATTCATTCCTTCCGGGGCTAGACACCCCAGTTTTTCAATCCAGAACAATTCTCTCTGTTCCATTTCTTTCCCATGGATTTCACCTCTCTGTTTTTGTTTACAACTTCTAATTTTGTTACTTTCAATTGGGCAATTGTGTGTCTATTCTCTGCAAAATGTTGCGCCACTGTTGACCTGATGTTTGTTCATATATTGCTCTTATGCTCGTTCCATCGTTCCTTAGCTTTTCTTATTGTCTGTCCAATGTAAACTACTCCACAGGGACAACTGAGTCCATATATGATTGATCTTGAGTCACAGGTTGCGAAGTCCTTCAATCTTATTTTGTTCCCATTCCATGGATGTCTTATCTAGCTCCCTCTCATTAGGTTGTTACAATTGTTACAATTCAGGCAAGGGAATGTGCCTGTCTTCATTTTCTTAAGTGTTTGTTGTCTGTCTGTTTTCGGTTTTTCTTGCTTTTTCAATTGGTTCCGAGATTCCATCCTCTCTGATAGGCAATGCTAGGAGGTATAGGGAATGCTGCCTTTAGTCTCCTGTTCTTCTTTATGAGTCTTTTGATATGATCGCTCTGACTAGAGTACTTTAGGGCATATAGAAATTATATTTCTTTATGCTTAGTTTTAGGAATTAGAAGGTCCTTCCCGTTGAGGGTACTTGCCTTATCCTGAGCCTTTTGTATGACATCCCTCAGGTAACCCCTTTTGTCATATTTTTCTGCCATCTTCAAGTTCTCTAATCTCAATGTTTCTTCCGTTGGCACAATCCTTTACAACCGTAAGAACTGGCTGTAAGGTAGATTGTTCTTCAGATGTTTAGGGTGATGACTTTGGTAATGTAGTGAGTTATTCACATCCATTATTTTATGGAATATATTTGTTATTATCCCATTGCCACTCAGATATAATGATACTATAAGCAATCATGTCCATGTCAGGTTCTGCCAATATATGGCAGTATCCCGACATAAGAACATACTCCTGTTGGCTTTGCCATTAAAATGTTATGCCACAATATGAAAACATGTCCAAACTGGCTGCACCAAAATGCCATTCTGTCAACATAATAAAACAGCATGCTTGCTTTATCATAGGTGCACAGTAACAAGATGCGTTGACAAAGAAATAGCTAGACTGGCTGCACCAAAATGCCATTCTAGCCACTTAATAAAACGTACCCAGCGTGGCTGTGCATGTGGCTTTTCCAACTGCCTTGCCAGATGACTCATTGTCCTGATCTGTGTATGTTTCATTTTTTATTGTATGTGTATTTCTGCATGTGTAACCCCCATTCCCAACCCGCGCACAATCTGCTTCCCCATCCCTGCAGCCCACCTGCCTCCCGTCCCAACCACCACTCCGTGATTGGGCCTGGTGGCCAGCAATAGCACCTGCAAGGGTCTTACACCCTCTGCAAGACCACAGAAGCCATTTAACAGAGTGGCCGTGCGTGTGGCTTTTCCAACTGCCTTGCCATTTACCCCAGTGGCCTGATTTGTGTAAGTTTCATATTTTTATTGTAAGTGCATTTCTGGCCTGTAACCCCAATTCCCACCCCACTCCCAACCTGCTTCTCCATCCCTATAGTTCACCCACCCACCTCCCTCCCCACCGACCACTCTGGGATTGGGCCTGGCGGCCAACAATAGCACCTACGAAGGTCTAACGCCCCTGACAAGATCACTGAATGTCATTTAACACCGTGGCTGTGGCAGCGAGTTTTCCGAATGCCTTGCCGTATGCCCCATTGGCCTGATTTGTGTAAGTTTCATTTTTTTATTGTAAGTGCATTTCTGCACCTGTAACCCTGATTCCCACCTATCTTCCTGATTCTCCTCACTGCTCCTGCCTCCCATCACTCCCACCTCCCCTGATTGGTGAACAGAAAGCCATTTAGAGCAGCCCTTGTCCATGCAGCCCCTGCGGCGAAGGACCCCAAGGCAAAGGACAGAAGCCCCTGAAGTAGCAGCCCCAGACTGTGTTGGCCCATGTTAGTCTGTGGAACCTGCAGCTGTCACCCAGCAGCCACTGACTAAGTGCAGGTGCGGGCAGGCAGTGCAGCCATTACTGCACCCCACTAAACTGACCAACCCAATCCCATTTTATTAATTTTGCATTCTGCCTGATTGTGCCAGATAGCCTGATTGTGCCATATAGCCACATTTTGCATCTAGCCTGTTTGTGCCAGATAGCCTGATGGTGACAGATAGCCATATTGTGCCAGATAGCCACATTTTGCATTGAGCCTGATTGTGCCAGGTAGCCTGATTGTGCCATATAGCCACATTTTGCATTTAGCCTGCCTGTGCCAGACAGCCTGATTGTGCCAGATAACCTCATTATGCCAGATAGCCACATTTCACATTTAGCCTGACAGTGCCAGATAGCCACATTTCGCATTTAACCTGATTGTGCCAGATAGCCACATTTTGCATTTTGCATGCATCATATCTAGACGGAATTGTGGAGATTAGCATGTGTGACATCTAGACAGAACGGTGGAGATTAACATGTGTGACATCTAGACAGAACTGTGGAGATTAATATACATCACATCTAGACAGAATTGTGGAGAATAGCATGCATCACATCTAGACAGAACTGTGGCGATTAGCATGCATCGCATCTAGACAGAATTGTGGAGATCAGCTTGCATCACATCTAGACAGAATTGTGGAGATTAGCAGGCATCACATCTAGACAGATTTGTAGAGATTAGCCATGTGTCATATCCAGATAGAACTGTGAAGTTTATCCTTATGTCACATCTAGATAGAACTGTGAGGATTAGACTTGCGTCACATCTAGACTGAACTGTGGAGATCAGCATGCATAACATCTAGACAGAATTCTGGAGATTAGCAGGCATCACATCGAGACAGAATTGTAGAGATTAGCATGCATCACATTGAGACAGAATTGTAGAGATTAGCATGCATCACATCGAGACAGAATTGTAGAGATTAGCATGCGTCACATCTGGACAGAATTGTAGAGATTAGCATGCGTCACATCTGGACAGAATTGTAGAGATTAGCATGTGTCACATCTGGACAGAATTGTAGAGATTATCATGCGTCACATCGAGACAGAATTGTAGAGATTAGCATGCGTCACATCTGGACAGAATTGTGAAGATAATCATGCGTCTCATCTAGATAGTGATGCCACTAACCAACCTTACTGAAAAATCAACCCCCTCTGCACACACCTCTCAAACTCTGACTAAACACATCCATACCGCTATGCACTTCACTACACAGCAACAAAAGAAACAGACCACACATAGCCTCGCACAACAGCACATGACGGCTACCAACCGAAAAGCACACCTAAACTCGGCGAACAGTGTTAACGTAACTGAAGCTGCCAACAGCACATCGCAGCTCTCTTGCACTCTTCCTGCTCAATCCTACTAACCCATCCTACCCTTTTTCCTTTAAGATCCGCCAGAGTGCCAGGGGACCACTCCGATGATGATAGTGCGCAGTATAAATATCCTTTAACATAACATACCATAACATAACATAACATGCTTGCTTTATCAAAAGCACACGATTCTTGAATTCCCACAAATTCCCACCCAAAATAAGTAGCTCAGCACATCACAAACACACAAGCGTGTGTGAGTGCATGTTTGAGTGCCATGAAATATGGGGGACTGAGGATGAGTGCATGTGTGAGTGTCAGGGCAGGACTGACCCCAAGTGTGTGTGTGAGTGCAAGGGCAGGTGGGGGACTGGGGCTAAGTGTATATGTGTGTTCATGTGTTAGTGTCAGAACAGGTGGAGGACTGAGTCTGAGTGGGTGTGTGGGTGAGTGCATGTGTATCAGGGTGGGTGTGGACATACCTGAGGCTTATTGCATGTGTGAGTGAGTGCATGTGTGAGTGCCAAGGCAGGTGGGGGACTGAGGTTAAGTGCATGTGTTAGTATCTGAATGGGTGGAGTATTGAGGCTGAGCACATGTGTGAGTGAGTGCATGTGTGAGTGTCCGTGTGGGTGGGGGATTGAGGCTAAGTGCGGGTGTGAGTGTCAGGGCAGGTGGATGACTGAGGCTGCGTGCATTTGTGAGCGTCAGGGTGGGTGGAGGACAGAGGCTGATTGGGTGTGTGGGTGCATGTGTGGGTGTCAGGGTGGATGGGGTTCATTCCTGAGGCTGAGTGAATATGTGAGTGAGTGCATTTGTGAATGGTATAGCACATCGAGGATTGAGGGTGCGTACGTGTGGAAGTGCATGTGTGAGTGCAAGGCAAGTGTGTATGTGAGTTTCAGCGTAGGGGTACTGAGGCTGAGTGCGTGTGTGAATGAGTGCATGTGCGAGTGTCAGGGTGGGTAGAGGACTGAGGCTGAGTGTGTGAGGGAATACATGTGTTAGTGTCAGGACAGGTGGAGAATTGAGGCTGGTTGGGTGTGTAAGTGCATTTGTGAGTGTCAGGGTGGCTGTGGACATGCCTGAGGCTGAGTGAATATGTAAGTGAGTGTATTTCTGAGTGTTAGGGCAGGTCGGGGATTGAGGCTGAGTAGATGTGGAAGTGCATGTGTGAGTGCAAGGCACGTGGGTGCTGAGACTAAAGTGTGTATGTGAGTGTCAGCGTAAAAGGTACCGAGGCTGAGTGCGTGTGTGTGTTGGGGCAGGTGTGGCCTGTGGGACTGAGGCTGAGTGTGTGTGTGTGTGTTGGGGCAGGTGTGGCCTGTGGGACTGAGGATGAGTGCGTGTGTGTGTGTGTGTGTTGGGGCAGGTGCGGCCTGTGGGACTGAGGATGAGTGCGTGTGTGTGTGTTGGGGCAGGTGCGGCCTGTGGGACTGAGGATGAGTGCGTGTGTGTGTGTGTGTGTTGGGGCAGGTGCGGCCTGTGGGACTGAGGATGAGTGCGTGTGTGTGTTGGGGCAGGTGTGGCCTGTGGGACTGAGGCTGAGTGTGTGTGTGTGTGTTGGGGCAGGTGTGGCCTGTGGGACTGAGGATGAGTGCGTGTGTGTGTGTGTGTGTTGGGGCAGGTGCGGCCTGTGGGACTGAGGATGAGTGCGTGTGTGTGTGTTGGGGCAGGTGCGGCCTGTGGGACTGAGGATGAGTGCGTGTGTGTGTGTGTGTGTGTTGGGGCAGGTGCGGCCTGTGGGACTGAGGATGAGTGCGTGTGTGTGTTGGGGCAGGTGTGGCCTGTGGGACTGAGGCTGAGTGTGTGTGTGTGTGTTGGGGCAGGTGTGGCCTGTGGGACTGAGGATGAGTGCGTGTGTGTGTGTGTGTGTTGGGGCAGGTGCGGCCTGTGGGACTGAGGATGAGTGCGTGTTGGGGCAGGTGTGGCCTGTGGGACTGAGGATGAGTGCTTGCGTGGGTAAGTGTCAGGGTGGGTGAGGGTCCGAAGGAGAGATCTGGCTGTAACCGGCCAGTACTTAAAATACACCTAATTCCAATGAATCGGTGCCTGCTGGAATTCTAAGGAATGTTTCCAATAGAGCACGCTTTCAGACCAAGGTGCGATAGAAGCCACACTGAGGCCAGGGTGATGCTTACACCCATTGTATATATGTATTACTATCGTTGCCGTCCTTAGGGATAATTAATAGTGCCTACAGAAAGTGTCAGCCCCGCTCAGTGCTCCTCACCCGCCTTTTCAGTAATGAAATGCAAGGCCTTTCTTCATTAGTCTGACCTGTGACTAACAAAGGCCTGAGAAAGAAGTGGCTTACCTTCCGGTGCACCAGGGCGGATTCACCCGCCCCTCCCCCTGCCTGTCTTCCTGCACTGTTCGTGTGGCCAATCCTCTATATTTGGGGGAAGGGAAACGAACTCAAATAGGCTTGTTCGCTTTTGTTTTTCCTTTCCAAAGTTCCTGCACGTGGGTGGGTCTGGGTTCCGTAACTCAAGTGCTTTCATTGTCTGGAGACAGGGACGTCATTTCACCAAAATCCCTGGGGTAGTGGAAGTAACATTACACGACCCTTGTCCTCTAATGACACCACAGGAAGTGACCTCAGTCATTTGACCACACCCCGAAGTGACATCAGGGTAAGCGATGGAACACGACCTTTCACCCCGTAGCATCACATAGCATTGATCCTAAGTACACTACGAAAAAATAAGGTTTCGATATCATTGTAACGCGATAAGCAGTACACACAAAAATGGATCACCATATGTATCGTTAAGATCAGTGTGTATGGTCCCATATTACCCAATTACCGTGAATGCAAGCAGACGTCCAAGGCCAAATGATAATGATGTGTTATTATATAGCACTTACGCTTGAGCGCTTTATATAGAAAAAATATACACATAATATCACCCACCTGGAGCTGGTACTCATTTATTGACCTCAGAAGGATGAGCTGGCCTTACCAGGCTTTGAACCTGCAACATGCAGATCACACACACACACACATTGCAGCAGTGAGCGCTCACCCCACTGAGCTATCTTACCAGCTATGGCTATCTTATGTCTACAGTGAAATGAGCAGCCCCTGAAATGTGCCTGAAATAAACCTTTAATGAGTCTAGCATTGTATAGAATTCCAAACAGACATATTATTTGTTATTCCTATTCTTTCTTATTTAGGGTCACTGCTTAAAGTGTTACACTTGTGGAACCCCCTGTTTATTTTAAGAGCCCTGAACAAGAAAGCCAGACACTCTAGAAACAAAGAGCCACATGGAACTAGCCACAGCCCAGGAGTTTCCATTAAAAAAATAAAAAACGTTTTTTTCTTTCTTTTTTTAGGGGCAGCAAGAGAGACCACAGGGGCTGCGACCCCTGGCGACACCCAAATGACGTCCCTGTCTGGAGAGCTGACAGAGGGGGCAGTGGCGTACCACACTTGCCCCCACAGTGGCTCTTGTAGAGCCAGGCCAGAACAGTGGGCAGTGGGACACCTCTCCCGTTTGCTCAGCATGGAAAGGTGTCCCGCTGGCAGGACAATGAGGGCGCAGAGCACAGTGTTCCCGCTCATCACCCTCGTTGTCCTGGAACAGAGCATTACAATGGGAGCCATTAGACATTGATGGGAGGGAATGGGGACTATTAGCAGGGACTTTTGTCCCTTAAGAAATGTGAATGTGGTTGATCAGAAGTGAGAAGGGGGCATAATAATGAAATAATGACTATGGCTTTTAAACCCAAGGGGGTTTTGTTAGGCTCACATTAATCTTCATGATGCTATTGTGGCTTTGATTGCAGGGTTGTGAGAATAACACTAAAGCCATCTTCTAATTGCTCAACATATTTCTATGACTATGTACATAGTGTAAAAAAGTTAGTTTATTATGAAAGGCTAGTTTACTATGTAATTTGGTTTGCTTCCAAGGCACATAAAGTATTATTTAAGCACATGAAATGCAAAGCAAAACCTTAAAAAATATATATTTCAACAAAATCTAGGAAGATGTGTTTAGTTGCTTAATTTGTCCACATCCTGGTTTCACCATTTGACCAGTGTGTGTGATCCTGGGCGAATTATTTAATCGCAGTGTGTCTTATCTGCAGCTCTGCAAGTAATTCACTTCATAGCTTATGTTAATATATCAGGCGTGGAGTTCGGACTCAGTGTTCCGTCTGCTTGAGTTTGTTGGCTGATTCCTATCTGAGAGGAGCTGCAGCTACGTTTTGTGTATAAAAAGAACACTGCCCCTTTAATTCTAACGAACGCCTACTAAAGGTGTCTGGGAGCGCAGAGCGCAGCGCGCAGTTCGGACGCAGAGTTCAGTCTGCTTCAGATCGCATAAGAAGCAACAAAGTGATCCAGCAAAGGTGAAATAAAAAAAATAACAACATGGTGGTGCATTTACAAATTTTAGTGTTGCTCAGGCGCCACAAATCACTACAACATCGGCGAATGCTGAAAAATGACATGGCATCAGAACCACCGTTGGAGGTAAGCATAATAAATGAGGTCTGCATATTAATGTCATGACTCCGAAAAGACATGCACCGTCATTAGCGATCTTAGCCTTGGCATGACTGAATGAAGGCACAAGGCAAAAGGCAAAGTGAACTTGAACATTCTGTAGTCTGCAGTCGCCCCTCATACAAGCGTAAGCATCTCCAGTTTGCATTGCACACAGGGAAATGTGTGATTCTCAGTTCGATATTACGGACTCAGACTTACTGGCAATGCGGCTGCCGGCTGAATTAGTGTTACAGCCTGACGCGAATAACAAGGTTCGACGACCACGATGTCTGCAAGCTGAGAAAGCTGACACCGTTACTACATGTAGCCCTGCAATATTTCTATTTCCACCACAATGTCAAATACCGCCAATTCAAACGGCACAAAAGCAAGACCATGCAACGTTTGCTGTAGCGACAAGTGCTCAACAGAAAAACGAAGGTGACGTCGTAGAAATATCAGAAAGTCCGATCAGAATAGAAATCAGGCAAAAAAAGAGGTTTGAAACTGAAAGTATTACGGTGCACGAAACAATTGAGACTTTTGCGAATAAAGCGGGAAAGTGTACTCCAAGTATAGTGACCTATGGATTTACCCCCGAAAGTGAAAATGCACCTGAACACATTCCAACTTCAGCATTACGGCAAAGACCTGAAATCCCAATTTCTTCCAATGATGATGTGGCGCGTGAAGCCCGCTTAACGGAAAGATTAAAAGCAGACTTTTTATTGATGCTTGATCGACTAAATGCCAGCTATACGCTAAGATTCCCAAACAACGTAGAAAAAAGGAAAGCCGTCACCCACCTGGATTCAGAGTGCCAGTCGTCGAAGACAAGTGCACCATATATCAAAACTGTGACCTCAAAGCAACCCCTAATAAAAAACAGAGTGGCAAACAACGGTCACCTAGGAAATAAGAGTCAGGGATATAACCCTTAGACTTAGAGTCCAGATCCCGCAGGAACAATATCCGCATTGTGGGGGTCCCGGAATCCGCCCTCATGGAACTGGCTGTTGAAAATCTCCTAAGAGATCTCTTGGGCAATCCTCAACTTTCCCTGTACTTCACGATCGAACGCGCTCATCGGGCGCTGACCCCCCGTCCCAAGCCGGGCGACTTCCCCAGGCCAATCATAGCTAAGGTTCTAAGCTTTAGGGATAGAGATCACATATTACTCCTGGCTCGGGAGAAAGGGGAGCTGCAGCTTGAATCTAACTATCCAAATTTTTCCGGACTTCTCCCTCAATGTACAGATGGAGCGCAGGCAGTTCAATGGCGTGAACAAGCTGCTTATAGAGAGGAAAATTGAATATGCCATGTTGTTCCCGGCACGGCTGAAGTTCACCCACAACAACAAGTTGTATTATTTTACGATGCCGGAGGAAGCTGTGAAATTCATTGAATCCCACATTCCGCTTCCTGGCCCGGTGGGTGAGTCGGCTGATGACGTTTGAGGGAATCCGTTCTGACACTAGCGGGTGGGCCTCCTTGTGTACCGCTAACATGCTAGTTGTCTGCATCCCCCTTGTTGAATTTGCATATTTTGCACTCTGTGTTTCCTTTGCTAGTTGTAACTTGTTGTAATACTGCCTAGTAATTGAATTACTATTTGATACCGCTGAACGATTCACGGTGCACTGCACCAATCTCTCATTTCAGTCAGGTCCACGGCAGCAGCGACCCCCGCTGCAATTGCAATACCGAGTTGGGCATGTTATGGTCACTGGTTGCGCCCCAGTTGGACGTGCAGGCGGGCGGTGCCCTGTTTGGTTTGGCACGCTTGCATCAGGTCTACGGGTGGGTCTTTATGCACTGCTGAGTTGGAGGGGCAGTGAGGGTGGGGGGTATAATTGGGGGATGTTATATTAAAAATGGCAAGGAGGTAGTGGCTTGGAGGGCCGAATGGGGCGCCACTGCATTTATAACCCACACATGGTCAACAAACAACGCCACACGGTGCTGGGATGCCCCATAACACTGAAACATGGCTATTAGGCTAATGTCATGGAATATCCGGGGCCTCAGCAACTTTTACGAAAGCCCGCAGCATAACGGCGTACGCCCAGAGGCATGGGGTCAAAACACTCCTCTTGCAAGAAACTCACGCTCTAACGCACCTCTCTTCCTCTCTGGCGAGGGGGTGTCCTCACTTTAATTCACAAGTCAGTGGAATTCTCCCTACGCACTAGTCACATAGATCGTGAGGGTAGGTATGTGATCCTCCATTGCCTGCTCGCTAACACGGAGTGCTTTCTGGTTAACACATATGCCCCGAGCATAGATGCTCCAGATTTTTCTGATGACATCAACGCCCTGCTCCAGAGATATGTCGGGGTCCCGGTTATCTGGGGGGGGGGGGCATGAATCTCATATTACACTCTGAGCTGGATAGATCTGGCGCCGCTCCGAGGATGATATCCAGAGCTGCTCGTCGGCTCCATGCCCACATGGGTCCTGCTGGCCTAGTCGATGCCTGGAGAGCGCTTAACCCACTGGTTAGGGAGTATACATTCTATTCCTCTGCACATGATAGTCATTCCAGGATTGATCTCTTCCTCCTATCAGCTAGGCTCATAGGGAAAACTCTCAACATGCAGATACTCCCATGCACGCTTTCTGACCACTCCACTGTGACATTGGATATAACTCTACAGCCTGCCCTCCCTCACCACTCTAACTGGCGGTTCAAATCGGAGGCATTGCACAACATAGTTTTTAAGGCCGAAATCCTTGCAGATATCGCCTCTTTCTTTGATAACAACAAATGTCACAACACAACCGATGGAGTCCGGTGGGAGGCATTCAAGGTGTTCATCAGAGGGATGTGCATCTCTAGGGAAGCTGGGGTCCTGAAAGACATTAGGAACTCTTTGCGGCGCTCCGAGACCAAACTCAGGGAACTGGAGCGCGAATATGCCTTTGCCCCCTCCCCACCCAAGTTGGCACAGATACGAACGGAACTGGAAACCTTCGAGACCCACGCCCTTAGGGAGATACGATACTATGCCCGACCCATTGCGGCTCGGAAATATGGCGAGGGAGAAAGACCTGGTCGAACCCTAGCTAGGCTGGCCCGGATCGAAGGGGGCAGAACCCGGATTGATAGTATCATTGCCGAGAATGGAGTGCGGCATTGGTCGGACCAACCCATTCTTGAGACCTTTGCAGACTTCTACGCTGCCCTCTATGCCCTGCAGCGCGACCATAGCCCGCAGGACCTGGATCTTCTCCTTGACCGTATCCCCATGTCCTATATATCTCACGCCACTAAAGAGCAATTGGACATCCCCGTCACCCTCGACGAGATTACTGTAGTCATCTCGGCCCTTCCCAAGGGAAAGGCTCCCGGCCCGGATGGCCTAACCGCCGAATTTTACAAGGAGCATGTTGCGTTACTTGCCCCGTGCCTACATGAGGTGTGGATCGAGTCGTTACGCCTTGCCACTCTCCCCCAATCCCTACGTGAGGGCACCATCACAGTGCTTCCTAAGCCGGGCAAGCCTCCTGAGGAGTGCGGCTCCTATAGACCTCTTTCCCTCATGAATACTGACACCAAAATATTCGCCAAGATCATTGCGAACAGGTTCCTCCCCATCATGACATATTTGATTCACCCGGATCAGAGTGGCTTTCTCCCTGCCCGCTCCACTGCCTTAAATATCCGGCGACTGTTCAATGTAATCTCTAGAATTGACCCTAAGGCTAACGCAGTTGCTGTGACACTAGATGCCCAAAAGGCGTTTGATATGGTTTCATGGAAATACCTATGGGCGGTGCTTGAGAAGATGGGGATCGGCCCGCTCATGCTCTCCTACATCAAATTGCTTTATACCAATCCTGTGGCTAGAGTCCTGGTTAATTCTCATCTGTCAGCCCCCTTCACCCTTCATAGAGGGACATGCCAGGGGTGCCCATTTTCCCCTCTACTGTTTGCGATGGCTATCGAGCCCATGGCAGATAGTGTGAGAGACAAGCATACTCGCAAGGGGATCCGCCTGCGCGACACACCCGAAATTATATCACTGTATGCGGACGATGTGCTTCTGTACATCAGGGACCCCTCGGTCCATCTTGACCCAATCATCCGTGAGATAATCAAAATAGGCACATTCTCGGGCTTCACCATAAATTACACCAAGTCAGACATCTTCCCCCTCACATCTGCAACTCCCCAACCGACATGCGAATTCCCGCTCAGGTGGGCCCCCGAGGGCTTCAAGTATCTCGGGATCCAGGTATCCCTGTCGAGACCCTCCTTATTGGCCGACAATTATGTTGCTGCCGCACAATATGCAGAAGCCAGAATGAAGAGGTGGTGTGACCTCCCCCTGTCCCTATCAGGGAGACTGTCGCTAATTAAAATGATTATAGTTCCGAAGCTTCTATACATATTTGCTAATGTCCCACTCTGGCCTGGGAAGCATTATTTCACGGATTTGCATGCGGTGTGCGCACGATTCCTGTGGCATTCAGGTGCCGTACACAGGAAGTGGCAGCATATGACATTAGGGGGCTTCAATGCACCAGATCTAACCCAATACTGGATTGCTGCACAAGCCCAACATGCAACGCACTGGTATAAGCACCAAGATCCTCCTCCGCATGTTAAACTCGAGATCCTGGCGACCGAGGAGGTGAATGTCATGTCCCTGATCCTTTTCCACTCGGATCACTCTGACGTCCCGGCTGATCCAGTGGCCACCACAATCATGGCATGGAAACAGATTCTGCAACCCCACTCCGAATCCCGTCCGTACTATAAATGGTTGCCCTTATGGTCGTTCCCGGGCCTCGCCCCCACACAGGATAAACTCCTCATGCGACACTGGCTTGACCTGGGATATTGTGTGCTCTCCGACCTGTTCCCTGAGGGGATATTTATCACCCCGCAGACATGGAGGCCAGGACACTCCAAGTCATCACTGGAGTTACTGCAATACTTTAGGCTCAGAGCGGCAGTGCAAGACATGTGGCCCTCGTACCCGGACGAACCCCCGGAGTCCACTGAGATCTGCTACATTGCGAATTCCTCGGGGGTAGGGGCATAGTGTCAGCCTTGTATAAAATGCTGATATCACAAGTTGCAGAAGTGTCCCACAAGGTACGGGACGCTTGGAGCCAGGATTTGGGGTTGGACATCACAGACGATATGTGGGCGAAAATGTGTATACATACACGTTAAGGTCTCCCTCAACTCTAGATTTAGATGTGTGCAATATAAGCTACTTAATCGCCTGTATTATACTCCTCATGTGGTTGGGAAATTTGCATGATATCAGCGGTGGGGTTCCGGATTGACCCTGACCCCCTGGCTGTGTTGTTTGGGCTGTGGGAGGGGGCGGGGGCAAGGCGTGTTGCTAAATTCTTGAATGTGGGGGCTTTAGTGGCTAAGAGATGCATTTTGCAGTGCTGGAAGCGGCGATCCCCCCCTCGCTAGAAATGTGGTTAAAGGCTCTTACCTTGACACAGGTGTGTGAGGAGGACTATATCAACACACTGCCTGCGAAGGCTCGCCCCAAAAACGTGTGGTCAGAATTTTGTAGCTATTTGAATGGCAGGGCGGACTTGGAGCTCCTGTCTTCTCCCCCATCACCAGACCAGGCACTTGTGCAATCGGAACTCTGAGCAGCCTTATTGGACTTGATGCACTTTTGTGAATGTACATGGGTTGTTGCTAATGCTTTGTTTGGGTGTCATGTTGTGAATCATGTAACATGGTTGTTGTGGTAATGTGCACAAAAAAAGTTAAAAAAAAAAAAGAGATGGAACTGGATAATCAACAGTGAGAAACGTGAGAAACTTGTCACTCCGTTAGACATTGGACTTGCATCGCACTGAATCGATGTGACACCGAAATATTTGTCTAAATTTACATCTCGGTACCACAGAGACCAGTTCCTGAGATCACGTTTTAATCTTTACAAAACCAACGAAATGCTGTTTCTAAAGCATGATAAAGAACCTTTAAATAATCAATGTAGATACTATAACAGTGCTCTAAAATCAATAAAACACCTGGTGGTGGAGTGGGAAAGTTTAATATCCCAACGTTCCATACACTTACAGAAATACGCGCCACTAAATGGAAACATGGACGAGTGGGGGTTTTTCTTGATCACAGGGAATAACTCTCAAGTAAGCTGTGCAATAACTCATTTTATGGACGCAATTTTGAAAGAAACATTATCTAAATTGGGCCAGTGTGTTCTGTTTAACTCTGTAGCTTTTAACAATTCAACTGCATTGGATTTCGTACTTTGTTTCTATATCCTGTATCTAATATATCGATTTATAGACGGAATGTTATCAAGTAATGTAGAAAAAAAGTTTTTCTTAAATTAACGTTGCAATAAAAAAATAGATTTATATATATATATATATCATGCTGTTATAAAAGAAAAAAAAGCCTAATGACTATAGAGTTGCTCCATATATAATAATAGTGCAATTTGAGTATTTTGCACCACAAAGTTATTTGCCACTTGTTTTACTTATGGCAACTTATTCTAAAGTCACTTCCATGGGGCCTCCAAGTATCAAAGACTGATGCTGCTCTTTGTGATGTCCTTTTCTGTGAAGTCATTTCTCTTGGTGCAATCCATATGCAAATTAGGAGGTTTGCATGTATTCTCCCCTAGAGCCTGGACAGGGATCTAATAGACGAGTTTCCTGCATCTGTAACGGTCCTGCAGTTTTAATTTTTTCTTATGTATATGTGTTAAAAGCTGCCACTAATGTTACCAAAAAGTTGATTAGGGTGGGGGGGTGTAAATGAGAACGTATAGAATCGCACAGACTGCATTTAGGGGGAAATGTAGCAGGACTTCTTTTGTGGCACTCCCACCCCCATTCTTGCAATGCTGGATACTCCCCTGGGAGGAGAGTCAAGGCTCAGAGGGTGGGACTGAGATTGGGCCAGTCCCTCAGCTGCCCGCTCTGACTTATCTCTATCACAGATTGGGGTGGGGTCTACAATGTCTGGCCCCCACCCCAACCTGTAAGAGAGAAAGGACAGGGGGCGGAGACAACAGCAAAGTATGCACAGGGGTGTTTGTTTCTGAACGCCCCCCAGGCATCCTTTAGAGCCATACTTGCCATTAGTTTGTTGCCGGAGCCCAAACTGCACCGCGCATGTGCAGCGGGGAGGCTCATTACAGCGCTCCCCACTGCACATTTTCAGTGCAGTCACCATGTCCATGATTGACAAGGTATTCTCTTTACTCGTGGACATGGTGGGGTGGCATTTTCGGTGGGGCACCGCCCCGCCTGCTCCTATGGGACAACCACTACTGGACTATCCGCTCCTTGCCGCAGCTTGCCGCAGGACACCTGGCCACACCACATCCACGCACGCACAACCCGCACTTCTCTTTGGGCCGTCCAACCTACCTTGCTCTTGGGACCTCCTTCAACTCCATTCCAGCCAGGCTCGGACTGGCCAATAGGGCAATGCACCCATGGGTGAACCAAAACCACCAATTGCTTGTGTGGGCCAGTTGTTTTGGTCTAAGAGGGCAACTTATTGGTCCAATGTGGGCCAGTTTGATGAGTTCATTCACTCTGAAGCTAGTAGTTTTGACCAGTGTTGCTGAATAAATATTCTTTAAAATGCACAATTTGCATCCATTTTTATCAAAAACTCCCCCTTGGTTACTATTCAAACATTGTCACGAAAGGAATGAATAGTCATATGCAACTATGCGCCACTTTTACATTGGTGCCCGAGAAAGTTTCATGGCGCAGTCCGACCCTGCTACCAGCACCAGCCCATTCACTTTGCCGGCCGCCTCGCTGGCGCCTAGGCCAACCCCTCAGCTCCTATGGGCCAGCCACTACTGGACTATTCACTCCTAGCCGCAGCGTGACGCAGGACACCTGGCCACACCATATCCACGCCAGCCAACAACCCATTCTTCGATTTGAGCCGTCCGACCCACCTCCATCGACTTCCTTCCAGCACCTCTCCATCCGTAGCACCTGTCCATCCGCTTGGCCTGCCGCATTTCTGGCCCTTGTGGCGATCCCTCAGCTCCTACTGGCTTTCTGTGAGCTCTTGCCTGCTGCAGCATCCATGTGGTGGGTTTCCTCGACTTAGGTACCCGTCGACATGACCATGCAGGGTCCCGCCTTGGCAATATATGCCTGGCTATGGGCAGTGTGCAGCAGCAATCGGTGCCCCCAATCATGTCCACCCCCGTCGCTTTGTCCAGAGGCTGCCGAACCCAAAGAGACATGCCAAGGGGCAGGTATGCAACAAAACCCACATTTTGGGGGGGGCTCAGTGGTGATGGGAGGGGCCACTTCAGGAAAGAGGCGGGGCAAATGTGGAGGCTCCGCCCCCACTGTTCTACCCCAGTCCATTGTCTGATGTGGGGACAACTATCAAATAGTGTATTTTAAAGCACGATATGCAAAGTTTTACTGCGTTTGTTCAAGTACATTTTTCTGAACAACCACAGTAAACTTTAACACTGCCAGTTTCAAGGAAAGGCTTCCCTCACCTTTCTGCCAAACACAATGCAAGTGCGCACATCCAGGGGTGCACCTAGGCTAAAATTTAGGCATGGGTTAACCCTTCAAATGTTGGGAGAGGCGCTAAGTTCAGAGACAGCGGAGGAGTGGTAAACTTACTTGTGTAGGGGCATCTAACTTCATTACTCATTGTAATGAAAATTCTAGTGCAGCTTCAATGTTACAATCAGTTAACTCTCTCCTTTAAGTCGGAAACACCTACTTCTTTCAGAAGGTCCTAGAAAGTGTGAAATGAAAGACTCAATATCACAGCATAACAGGACATTTCAGAGTCTGGGGCAGTACTCTGGAGGGCCCAAGCAACTGCAGTGGCTGGGGGCAACAGGGGAGAAAATGTAATGTTGGTTCTACCACAGTTAGTCCGGTATACTAGAATCTCTGGTGCACTGACTGGCTGGAGAGACTGTCTGCCTGTCAAATCAAGTGATAACAGACAGGGGAAGGCCAGTGCAGCAACATCGCAATTCTATGGGGCAGTATTGGAGCCACCAGCACAGGAGCACCAGGGTACACCAATTTGCCCGTACACCTATTAAAACTGTCCTATTGTAAGGGTGTAAACATAATCACTTATAAGCACTCTAATTTTTGCAGTTGAAGTCAGGGTGAGATTACATTATTTGCCTAGGATCACACACTTACCCTACACAGCGAAGCAGTGATTTTAACCCACTCTTTCAACACAGGTTCGATCCCTGGGTAAACGCTTAGAATCCTCTGGGTATTGAACGCGTTATAAATAACCAATTACAATTACAATCACCTTCACTACCATAACATATTCTTGGCACCAAATACAGAAACTTGGCTACTGGCCAGCAATCATCTCTTGCAAACAGTGGTCCACTGTGGGCAGCGTCTATGTGGCCACAAGAGGGCCACCTTTTTTCAGCTGGAAGCACCAGGCAGCCTTTCACCTCCCTCTGCTCCCTGGCAAACCCAACAGACACTTGTGGTAGGCCATAGCACTCCACACAACCTTTTTGAGGATAACCCAACTGAGCAGTAATGTTTTCTACCTGGGCTCACACAAATCCATACAATACTTCACCAGCTTGAATGCCATTCACCACCTTCATCGGGAGAATCAACCACTACCGGCATCGGTTTGCACTTAAGCATGAAGTACAACCCATCAAAGATCAAGTGTGCAAAGTTCCTTTTCCCTGACAGGAAAAATTGGAAAAGCTGACCACCAACATGACACAAGCTGGTAATATGGAGAGAAAAGAGGCTACCGAATGGCTTGCTCCAATTTTGTTAGCCTGCAAAAGGGTCCAAGGTTGGTAACAGAATGTGCGTAGACATCCGTAGCCTGACTCTCAACAGGACTTGAAACACTTGTGTATAGGTGCGATATAAATAAAATATCATATCATAGCATAACATAACAATAAACTAGATACACATCCTCTTCTCAACATATCCAAAATGATTAGCAGAATTAGTGGCCTCAGTATTTTCTCCACACTGGACCAACACTCTACAGCTGGGTGTATCTGTTGAAAGATGCTAGAGAACTGACCGCCTTAATTACTCCCTTTGGAACTTATCAGTTTTGGAGAATGCCCTCCGGCTTTCCCTCTGAAGCAGCTGTTTTTCAATGCTTCATGGATCAGCTATTGAAATTAAAGGCAGCAATGGAGTCATGCTATTGCAAAGCAACTCTCTCGGCTAAACTCAGGACCCCAGAAAGGCAGATTACAGTTGTTTGCCACATTCTCAGCATCATTGAGGGTCACAGGCTTACCCTCAAAGCCAGCAAAGCGTGCTTGTTTATCCTGGATGTGGTCTATTCTGGACACATCTTGTCTTCGGAAGTGGCCCACCGAACCTCAACCTGTTGAAAGCCATCAATGATGCCCTCAATCCCACCACCAAGAAGGAGCTCATTTCATACGTGGGTGTTTATGAATTCCATGCAACATAAGCACCCAAAGGTTGAGCCTCCACACCAATTTATAAAGAAGCATGTCTGTTTCACTTGGCCCTCAGAATAAGAACTGGCATTTGAACATGGTAAGCACCTCATAGTCATATCACCTTCATTGCGTCCTTTTTTCGATATAAGAGGGCAACATTCACACCATTGACACCAGCAACAAGGGTATGGGGCATAAGAGGCCAACTATGCTGTGATCATGGGAGGGGCTTAGGCTTGTATCTGAGCCACCCAGAATTTCAGTCAGTACCTTTGGGGTGCTCCTCCATGGAGGACCAGGTTCTCTGCTCTTCTACAGGAGTGCAATTATGACATGCGAGAGAAACCAGAAAGGTGCAAATTGGCTGCAGATTGACTGTCGCGCGCACTGCTGCAAGACGCGGACAACCTTTGACTGCAGACCCCTGGACCGATGTCGTCACAACCATTAATGAAATGAGCCCTCTTATCCAGTCTTGTGTCACGAAACCGGACTGCTATTGGCTGACAGCAGCGACAACCTTTTGCAAGATGTCATTAATTAAGGTAAAGGTGCGCGGCCGCTCCTCAAGGCTTTAGAATACCCTTTCCTCCACTATCAAAGGGTTCAGCATGAAGTCTCCTTCCAGAACAATCTCCTTTTCCGAGATGACAAGATAGCCCCCCTAGCAGAGATCATGCCCCTGTTGTGGCAAGCCTCCCACTATGGTCAATTGGGTATTACTTTGCCCAGGGAAGCCACAAACAGGAACTACTGGTGATCCGACATTGACCCAGACACTGAGCGCTAAGTAAGACAGGGCCCCATCTGTGCTGGCTCTTACAAGACACTGGTCACCAGGCCGTCTCTCCTTACCCCACCATATTTCACAGGGGCCATGGTGCCCCCTAACCATACATCTAGTACGCCCTTACAGCCATCTCCCTCGCTCCAGCAGATTTGCCATTGTCATCATTAACCATTTCTCAAAATGTGCTAAAGTGGAGTTTGTGTAAGTGGTTTGTCGGATATGGGTTGTTTGACCTAAAAAACTTGACCTACCACCCATTTGAGCTAATTTTGTTAACCTAATTTCTTTTTACCTACTGTGGAGGGAGACCCCCTGCAACCTCCCCTAATGCAGGGGGTAGACCCCTCCCCCCCGAAAACCACCCACCTCAACCTATTCCATTACCCCAACCCACAATTATTTTTTTGTTAAAGTGTACCATTTACCTACCGAATTAGATCAAAAAGATGCGATCAAATGGGAGTAGGTCAAATTGTCATTAGGTCAAATAGTCACCACTGACGCCATAATGGACATTCTGGAGGAGCTCTACAGAAGGGAAGGTCTCTCCGAGAGCATGACATGTGATAGCAGTGTTCATCTGGCTTCAGGTCACTTCCTTAAAGCATGTGATGTGGCACACCAAACACTACCCTCTATCACTCCTGAGGGATGGGTATGTTGAGAGCTTCTACAGGGTCCTGACCACCATACAAGCTGCCATTCAGGGTGATATAGATCCCTTAGAGGTGGTGTGATGTATGCTTATCACACACTCGACTGCCTCACACTCTAGTATGGGAACCGCTCTCTTCGGGCTCCTGAGAAGGCTCATCAGGACCCATTACAATGACATGTCAATCCCACAAAATCTTAGACAAGTACATTCTAGACATCTTAGACAAGACATATTACTGCACGCATGCCACTCATGCCGTGTGGGTGACTGGGTCAGAAATAGGTTTCCTGGGCATGTCCCAAACATTCTCTCCAAGTTCGGTTCTCCCTGTTGTATCAATCAAGTATCAATCAAGTACTGCTAGGAGCAATCAGACCGATGGATGGAGCGTGGAATGTTAGTTTGCTTGCCCATGTTGTCTTACTTACTGGCAGTTCAGCCACATACATTACACATTTGTCTTAGCACCATTTTTAATTCCACAACAAGGGCCCCCCTCTTCTGGTCAGGTTTTTCCTGGCCACTCCAGAGCTACAAGGTAGCCTCCACCGATGAAACGCAAGTCCTGGATTGGACCCTCTGTCCTAGAGGAGCATCAAGTGAACCTTGCCTTTCCACTGTTGTTCGATGCGACAAATCCTGGGCTTACGCATCAATGGTTCCCATCAGGTTTAGGCAATGACCCACTTGTATTAAAGGTCTCAACGCCTTCTCGAGGTCTTGGCACCCCGGCATGAGGAAAGGGAGGCTGAAGCACATCAAACACTCAGACTGGATTCTCAAGGACATCTGTTTATTCTTTACAACATAGCAGGACGCGGCATGCAGCATACTGAAGAAGAATCTGGAACTTCCTCCCTCCCTGGGCTCTCAGCCCCTTGTATACAATCTAGAAAGGTGAGGTAATGCATGTTCAAAGTACAACCCCTTTTCCTGCCTGTGATTAGTTGGCCTACCCGCCACTCAGATCCAGTCTGAACAGGTTTCAGAAAACTCATTCTACACCAGTGGCCTCTTCACTAACTTCTATGAAACATGTTATCCACTGACCATGATTAGCAGAAATTCACCATTTTGTTTATGCTCAAGCATCCATCTTAGAGTTGCCTGACTTGTCTTAACAAAAATGGTGGACTACATTACAAAATGCCTGACCTACCTATTTTTACTCAAAACTTGATAACTGCTCAGTTTCTAATCTAGATTTTTAGTAACTTATAATAAACATGTACTACTTAACATATTCTCTACTGTACACGACATTCTGACCCCACAAAATAGATCGCCTTTAAAACGCTTTTCTGAAAGGCACTATATTTCGAATGTTCGCAGTGTTAGAGTCATTTATCAACCCGATAAGGTATCTACATTTGGTTTGAGGGGGGTGGGGCCTATATTTTATACATTCAGATTGAGGGGGAGGGGCACTTGTCCCTGTACACGCTCTCTGTCTCGTCCCTCTCCGTTGCCCATCTACGAAGTTGTAGGCTACGATGTTATATTTTACTTCACGTTACACATCTCATATTTGATATAACATTATGGCTTACGAAGTTATTATATTTTCATATTCCTATCCACTTATGAGTGCGTGAGCATGTGCACAGGGACCAAGCGTGCTACGGGTGACCACGTCGCCATGGCATCGCCTGATGCCATCACATCCCTCTCCTCCTTCAACAAAATATCATACACCACTATTGGTGCTTGTTAAGTCCAAACAATGTCTTGAGTCTTCCTGGAGTTCGAGTGATTCTCTTTAATGGGTGCCTTCTGGATTCTTGAGCATCCAACGGTAGCATTGTCTCTGTCCGATCTTCCCGGTCTTGCTCTATATTGTCGGATGCCCTGTCCTCCACCGACATGACACTCTACTCTTGAAGTGGGCTACTAATCATGCTGGATCTTGGTACTTCCTCTGGTGGGGTGACTAAGGGACCACTTGGGAGTGGTTGAAAGTTTGAGTAATTACAGGTAATTGACGAAGACCGTCTTTTGGCGGTCACCATGCTTCCTTCTTTGGCTGTGAAAACCTTGGGCAGGGGGAGGAACGACAGTGAAAATGCATTCTCTGGCTTCGGATTTTGAACCAGCACGGTGTCCCGTATGCCGAAGGTGGACGCTTGCACTGCCTGTCTCCTGCTTTCTTCTTTGTTCTGTCTCTCGTGCCTTGTGGTCTACAGCTCCCTGTAAAATGCCATTGGTTTCTGCTCAGGGTGTGTGGGTATCGTTGTTCTTGGGGCTTCCCCTAGCAGGATGGTAGGAGGTGCAACCCCTGTGGCTGCATAGGGGGTTAAGCTGTATTCTATGAGGAACCTGAATAGTTCCTTTTCTGTGTCTTTTTGAGCGTTCTCATTAAGCCGGGGACCGGGATCTATCATTCTCATCTCAGATCAAAGACGTTTCTAGCGTAGCATTCTTTCATCTTTGGCTATTGTAACGAGCTCTGCCCTTTATTTCAAAAGGATCATTGACACCTTGTCACCGGCGCCTTCATTAATTCTTGCATTGATTACGGTAATGCCTTATATGCTGGTCTACCGAACTAGCAATTACCTAGGCTTCAAAAAATGTAATACGCGGAAGTGCGCCTCATCTCCCATCTTCCGGAAGCTACCTCTATCACACCCTGTCATCAAGCATAGCACTGGTTGCTGGTCCAGCACAGTTTACACTTCAAAATCCTGTGCTGGGTCTGTAAATGCAAACTTGGCTTAGCCCCGCCTTTCCTTAGTTCTTTGTTGAAATGGTATCAGCCTTCAAGATGCCTAGGTTCGGCAAGCGGCAACCTCTTGTTAATTCCTCCCACACGTTGTTGGTCAGGGGTGACAGACGCTTTGCAGTAATTGCCTCACATTGTGGAACAAACTCCCCTTGGAGCTTTACAAGGCCGAATCTCTATTTACATTTTGGAAAAACCTCAAAACCTTTCTCTTTTGCTGATTAATCTTAAGGTTCTTTTCTTGGGTTACTCATTTGACATCTGCGCCCAGACGCAGGTTCTCTGTACGGTTCCTTACGGATTAGTGTGTTACACATTCAGAAATATAAGTACAGATTTCACCCTCTGACGTTTGCTGTATCAGAACAGCGCTGAGACCATGCAGGCTAACATCAACGATCAACTCTGTGGGCCCGGGGTCAAAGTAAGACACTGTCGTGTCTTCAGTCAGGGCATTCATGGTGGCTTCAAAAGTTTCTTGTAGCACTCTACCGCATTCCCAGAGCTCTGCGACTGATGAGGCAGCACAAGGGTCCCAACAGTTTTGCAAGATGGGGGCAAATCTCCTGCAGTAGTTGATCATGCCCAAAAAGCTTCTTATTTCAGATTGATTTTGTGGGGCTGGCGCTGACTAAATGTCCCTCAATTTTGTGGGCCCGCTGATATACATGCTTTATGAAATACGAAGCCGAAAATGTCTAGCCTGTCCAAGTGGCCATGCTCATGAATTCCTTGCAGGACTGTCCGAAGCCAAAGGTGTGTTTAGCGTGTGCCTTGGCAAAGATCAGGTTGTCATCGCTGAGGCTGACGACCCCCAGGATCCCTGCTGTGCCACAGTGTATATGTTATTTTGGAAAACCTCTGCAGCTGATGGTACGCCAAAATTCAGACGTTTGTACCGATGCAGTCTGATTTGAGAAGAGAAGTCTTCATGTAGCAGGATTTGGTGGTAGCCTGTTCGCAGATCCAGTTTGGAACACTTGTGCGCGTCTTGAATGTCTGCGAGCAAATTGTGACGTGTTCTTCACATTTACTTACGCCGCACTGTCGACTAGTGTAGGCATCCATCAATTCATTTTTTGCAGCACCGCTGGGGTCTCTTCCTAGGTTTGTAGCCCAAGGTGGAGATGAAGAATACATCATGCTTGTCCTCCAAGTCATCAGGGTCAGATGTCTAGGCCACTTGCTGCACTCTGGCCGGGGCAGTTGCCTGTTGATTCTCGAAGGCGTCATGAAAATGCTGCCCTGGCACACTTTGGTGAAGTGGTGATACCAGCCGCATTTGGGGCATTCAACCACTCTTGCTGGGCAGCAGCCCTGATGGGGCAGTGACCCTCTGTCGTATTTACATGATCGGGCAGCTGACAATGGTTGGGACAGTTCTCTTGTGTTTTGGTACAAAGTCGGGGTTGCATTCTAGTGGTTTTCCAGGATATCGCCTGGTGGTAACTTGTACCCCCTGAATGGCTACTGACTGAAAAGCTGCTTCCATTCACTCTGGGAGCTCATGCGAGCAGCCTAATTCTAGGATGTGTTGTAAGATGAGGCCTCATTCACGTAAAATGTGCCAACAATGTTAGTTGAGTAACAGCCCTGAATTAGTGGGGCTCTTGCTTCGTCTGTCTTGTCTACGAGGGTACATGTTGAGGCAAGATGGCGTAGTGTGGCATAAAATGATATGATAAGTCATTTATAACGCGCCTGTACACAAGTGTTTCTCTACACAATGCGTTGATGTGTTCATGTGCTGTTTGTCTGGTGGTCGCAACTTAGAACGCACAAAATCGTGAGGGCCAATACAATGCACTCTGGATCAGCACCGGGCTTTCTTGTACATGAGTCAATAGCCCCATACCTTTTATTGACATGGTGATGCTCTGCGGCGACACCACGTGTCTGGTCACGTGTGTGTGCACGTGGGTCGTGTGTGCATTGCGAAACCGCATTGCCATGGCAACGCATTGACTGCATCACATCTACTTATAGTAGCCCAAGCGCACACTTTGTTCTGGCACAAAAATACATTGAAAACGTTTTTTTTTTTAGACTGCTGTATTGTTTGATCTCACCCGGGTTAGCCCCCCTTTTCAGGATCTTTTACAAAAAATGATCTGTTTCATTAGTTCTCTGTTAAATCTGGTTTGAGCAACGATTTTTGACATTAGATCTGCTACAGAATAGGAGTTATAAGCAATTATTTAGTGGGCAGAGGGTGCTAAAAGTGCTAATCCCAGGAAAGATTGCATGTGCATTGGTGTAAAGTTTGTGTAATAAGACCCCTGGTGCCTTTGTCATGCACTCGCTGAAACAAGCAAAGTGTGTGAATGTAGAAGGCGTCCCTGGCGTTCAGGGCCAGCCCGAGGCTGCTCACTTTCATGAATGTCAGCATAATGCAAGTGAAGGACGTAAGTCATGGGTTCAGTCCCAAGAGGACATATCCGTATGAGGTGGGATTGAACCCATGACGTACCTCCTTCACTTGCATTATGCTGACATTCACCAAAGTGAGCAAGGCCTGGATTTGAAATAGGCAATGTAAACTTGCCGAAACACATGTCATCCACAAAGGCTACAATACTTAAAACCTTCAATTAAAAGGAATCGAAAAACACTCTCTCAAGATGTTTTCATTTCTTGATTTTGCGGCGCAACGACAACTTTAAGCTCATCCAAACAATACTATTTTGAACAAACGAGTGGAGAGTCTCTGTGTCTCCGTAGTAGCTTACTCCGATGCGACGATTGATCTAAATATACATTCCTCACAACTGAATATCTAAAACTTAAAAACATCAACTTATAACTGGTCGCGAGGTACTGCCCCTCAAGGTGTCAACAAAAAAGTCCCTCTTCAGTCACTTATCTTTTTTATAAGTTATCCCGGGAGGATAGCCCAGCTAGCTGCAACTTGTACGCCTTGGAAGCAAGACGACACAAAGCAACACAGGTTTGATCCCTGGGTCCATGCTTAGAAACCTCTGGCTATTTAAGCGCATTATAAATATGCAACTAAGACAAACAAAAAATAATTACGAAACAAAAAAACTATTCCTGTAACAGCACCTCGATGGCTGTGTGCGCGCTTTAAAAATTCTAATGAATACAAAAAAAATAAGTAATGGGCGATTGAAGAACCATTGTTTTGGACAAGGCATTCAAAGGGGGTTATTTTATTTTGAAAGCACATACAAAAAAATGTTTGCTGCCCAAATCTTTCTTCTTTGAAGACAATTAAAATATGTTAACAAAATGTTGTAAACTATCACATGTTAGTTTTCATGTTTACAATTTTTGGTGCGCCAAATAGGTGAATTTTTTTGTAGAATGTCACATTTCACTCGCAACATATGAAGCATGCTGTTGTCAAACCTTGTAAAACGCCCCGGTTATCTTTTCACATTATCTTGTATGAGTCTTTTAGTCTTGAAAGAAAACCTGCAAGCCATATTTATCCCTTTGCTGAATTGCATTCTGGTATTTGTAGTCTTCAAGATGGGGGGAAATAACACTGCAATTGTACTCTTTCTTTTTAACATTTCTATAAGGATTCCTATGCTTCTGGAGTACTTTGATGATGTGCGTACTTTTCAAGTCCTCTTTGTCAAAAAAGAGTATTGTTGAAAGCCAAACATTGGGCTGAGGAGGGGCAAGAACAGAGGGCAAACTGGCTGTGATGATTTACCAGGTCCATCAATGAAGAGGTTGAAGAAGTTGTTCTCCCTGGTCCTTTGCTGATTTTCAGGGTACGTGTGGGTTGATAGCGTACTCCCACTTTTTTCACAGCGTGGATGCCATCCCCCTTGGGTGTTTTTGTGGCCGAAATGTAAAAGAAACGTGTTTGCTCTAGTGTTAATCCGCCAGGATTTCAACCCAGGTCCTCAAGTTTTCTGGGCACAAACTTACCCACAAGACCACATGAACGAGTTTTCAAAGCACACGTGTTGTATTGGTATTTTTCTTTTAATGGAATATTTCGATATACATTTTTGGGTTTAAAAGGGGCGCACCTTTTATTATCTGCCAGCAGCGTTATAGGAACATCTCCTCTATCTGGTTAATTTTTGGTTATTTGTGATTCATTTTTTGAAAGGCAAGGCTCATTTGTATCGTTAATGTTCTTCTGTTAGGGAAGGCCGGTTGAATTAAATGTGCGTATTTCACTTTTAGATACGTTCAGTCCCTGTGCGTATGTTAATGAGCCCATCCCACTTTTTGGGGGGACTTGAGCTGAGCCTTATCATAACATTTGAAGACCTGTGGAATTGCTAACTCTGACTGCTTTACTACATTCCCAGTAAGTAGTTTTTGCTGCGATTGCTTCGACAAGTTATATTCGCTGTTAAAATTCAGACACTAATCGTCCGTTTTTATATTAAAGACTCATTTTGTGACATCATTTACGGGGCCCCCACAGATATTTTGCCGCCCAGGCCCCTGCAAATCCCTGCTGCCTTTCCTCTGCTGCTAGAAAATGGTGCCATGCAGTTGGACGCTGCCCGGGATACTGAACTCTGTTAGTGCCCGCGCTTCGCGGCTGCCACTTCCATTGGCTGCTATGTCGTATCAAAGCGTTTCTGTCAGCCTTTGTTTGGTTTGGTGCGGGAGTGGGGGGCCTGGTCAGCCATGTTCCGAAGGGCACCCGCCGGCATCCGGACCTGTCTGGCTTGTCTGAGCCGACAGGTCGCAGACAGAGCCTGTGCCAGGAAGGCAGCCGAGCACTCGGGGCCATGGGCACGTTTCCTGGCTTCACATCCACGTAGCGGGTCTGCTTATCGCTGACATATCGCAGCTGCTGTCGCCTCTCCTCCCTTTGACACGGCTCGACAAGGGCCAGTCCATTATGAGGGGGGGGGGGGCAGCTGCCAAGTCAACACTAGCACTGCTGCTAGACTAGAGAGTTGGGTGGATCCCGGGGCAGGACTGGAAATTGAAATAATGTGTGGAAAAACCCCACCAGCAGGGGATGAAGGGCTTGTTCTCGCCCCGTCCCGTCCCCATAACCATTTGCCTCTCAGAAGACTGATCACGAGCACCTGGAATAAAAACAAGAGAGGTTCGTGCCATATAGCGTTGCTGGCAAAGTGAAAAAGGTGCGCACCTTTTAAACCTAAAAAGCTGCATTTAGTAAAATCCTAATTAGCTTTTCACACAGGCTAACCAGATTTCCAAACTAAAAACCGGGGCGGCCAACAACCTAAAAGAAGGACTACCCCACTCACACCTCATTGCCTTCTCAATGTTATGTTAGCGGTACTTGTATAGTGCACGTCTCCAACGGAATTGGTCCCCAGGCGCTCTGGCGGATCTGTAAACAGGAAGGGTGGGTAGGGTTAGTCGGGAGGAGGGGAGAAGGAGAGTGGGAGAGGTGGTGTGCTCTTGGCAGCTTCTGCTCGGTATACACCGAGTGCTGGGCTTTGGTGCTAGTATCGGATCGGGCGAAGGCCTCAAGTGCTGTGGGTGAAGTTTATGTGTTGGTGATGCGGTGTGGTAAAGTGCGTGCGGATTGCTGGGAGAGAGATGGTTGTGTGGTTTTGTGTGGGTCCGGAACTACGACCCAGAGGCACCAGCAAGGGGCGGCCAAGGAGCGCCAAGGCCACCCTTATGAAACGCTGCCCCGCCCTCACGTGTTTGTTTTGGTGTGCCACCCCAAGACTTCCAGTGACCTCATCAGGCCACCCCTATGAAAAATGTCTGGGGGAGCCACTGCTACAACCCATTTTTAACCGCATACCTACCCCCCACCCCAGTATTTCAAGCACTGCTCCCACATTTCTGCATTTGTTCCTGTGGAGTTAGGCACGGTAGTAAAGTGCGGCCCTGACTGATACTATTTACTCACTCATCAGCCAGTCTGTGCTGCAAGCAGTCCAGTAATGCATGTGGCTGCCACTTGGAAGGTTGGCAGCTCAAGCTCACCCTGAGATGGCAAAATTCCTGAAGTGAAAAGAGGTTGCCAGATTCACTCTCCCTTTCCTCAAAACCAAACCGGGACAGGGTTTCTAAATTCATAAAACCTCTCGGGGCAGAGCAAACCCGGGAAGTCCGGTCACCCTAATTTCTATCTATCTATCTATATTGTTTTTTGTACCGCGCCATTCGCACGCAGGCCTCAAGGCCCAGGCATCTGAGCAGTTGTTCATGTGCTCTTGTGGGTAAATGTGTCAACCCTGGTCCAAACAACCTGAGTTCAGTCCAGGTTTCGGTTAAGTGCAGAAGTGGGCGGAGCCAACTATCAATCCTTATGGAAGTTCGGATCGGGCATACTTGCCCACAGCACTTACCGGGTTAAACCCGTCCACGGCAGGTGCAGCGTTCACTGACCGCTGGGACGAGAGATGTTCACAGATTCAAAATCAGGGGTGAACTTTAGTTTGCTGGATCCCGAGCAGGGAAAATCGTATCCAATTCCGCCATTGATGAAGGAGTGTCTTATAATTGAAAAGAGGGTTGGGTGGGTTGGGTGGGGGAGACTGTGGCCCTTTTCTAAATGGAGGAGGGGCACCAACTCCCCCTCAATTTTGACTATACACAATACTGCAGTCAGAGCCGGCCCTAGGGGGGGGGCGAGCCGGGCGACCGCCCAGGGCACCATGCCCCCCCAGGGTGCCTTTTGCCCCTGCCACACCAGCCCAGGGGAGTCTTTCAAGGGCTCCCCCAAGCTGGCGTTGTGGGAGAAGGCGCAGCAGGCGGCCTTTTACTGTAAAATGTGCCCGCGGCGTTGGGTGCATTTAAATGCGCCCCTCCGCCGCGAGCACTTTTCACAAGAAAAGGCGCCATTAGCCCCCCACCACACCAGCTCTGGGGAGTCTTTCAAGGGCTCCCCCGAGCTGGCGTAGTGGCAGGCGCCTTCTTGTTATTGAATGAACCCGCGGCACCGGGCTCATTCAATGCCAATGGGGTGCTAACGCGCCCTATTTAACCTCCTCACCGGAGCGAGGAGGTTAAAAAAAAAAGTGGCCCCTCCTGGCCACGGCCCCTGTTAAACATGGGGGTGAGAGGGGGGCGACAATTCGCCCAGGGCGCTGCTGCCCTTAAGGCCGGCCCTGACTGCAGTATATGGAGACTTAATGGTGACAGCCGCCATGTAGATATGTCCGGGTTAGGAAGAAATTACCTAATTAGAAAAGTCTGACCACCAAAAGTCCGACCCCCCCATTTATTCGCTTATGTATATGTGGCGGGGTAAAGTTAATAAAAATGTATAGGTGTAAGGTGGAGGGGCTGTGGGGGGTCTCCCCCCACATATATATATGCCAAAAAATTGAGGAAAAAAAAGAAACAAAAACGGACTTTTGGTGGTCGGACTTTTGAACTCAGTAATTTCACGCAGATCCGATATGTCCAACAGTAAAGCCAGTGGGTCAGCCTCCTTCTGCAATTCAACCACCATTGAGTTATGTACAAGTAAAGTGGGGGGGGGGCTTCCCATAGGAGGATATCTTCACTACTGCCTGGTCAATATGGGTCCTTCCCCACTGCAAGGTTCCCAAAAGCCAAGATTTAAATTTATTTTTAATCAGCGGCATGCCTGGAATTAACTATGTTTCCATGTAGCCCGGCTTGCACCCTCTTTCAGACAAGAGAGACGCAAGAGGGAAATCAGTGACTGGATGGGCATGTAGTCCAAATTCCCCCATAATGCCCAGAGAAGGTGTAATGTATACTGGTGGGCAGTGGCACAAGGCTTCACTGGCTGTAAGTCCCAGAAGCTGGAATTAGCGGCCACTCTAGTGGATGAAGTGGTACGGCAACAGATGGAGAAGTTTCACTGGTAAGTAGCGTGAGGAGATGAAATGAGTAGGTATTGTAGGAAATGAGTAGGTGAAGAATCCTAGATCACACCCCTCTTCAAGAAGCCTTGGTTCGACCCATCCAAGCCCACCAACTACCGGCCCATTACCACAGTTCACTTCCTACTAAAAAATCATGCACCGGGCAGCCTAAATCCAGATTCAACAACACCTTGAGCCTCATCATGTCCTTAGCCCACCTCAATCAGGCTTCTGCACTGGCCGTGGAGCAGAGTCAGCACTCCTCGACCTCAAGAACCAACTTGACGATGCCAGAGTTGCAGGAAACCTCTCCCTCCTAATGCTTCTGACTTGTCGGCAGCATTCGACTTGGTGGACCACTCCATCCTCTGCCACCATCTGTCCACCACTGCCACTTTTTCTCCAGATGCCACCAAGTGGGTTGCATCTTTCTTGGCTGACCGCAACTCAAGAGTCTTCGCCGACAATCAGTCCTCGACCCCGACAGCTATCACCTGTGGAGTACTTCAAGGTTCCTGCATCTCCTCTACCCTCTACAATGTCCATACCAAACCACTCTTCACAACATCAAGTATACATACTACGCCGATAAGACAAAGATCCTCATCCATCTGGACTCCCACAAAATTAACACCATCTATGAAACCATCCAAGCCTGGATGGCTACCCACCGCCCATGCCTAAACAATGAGAAAGCAGAACTCCTCCTTGTGGCGACCCTGCACACCTCGCCAAACTCAGTGCAGTCTATCAGCTTTTCAAGATGACAACCCCCCCATCCACATCTCTCCAGCTGTCAAGACGCTCGTCTTACATCTAGATGCCACACGCACCTTGTCACGCCATGTGAACACCATTGCCTCTTCTGCCGCTTACGCATCCAAGTTAATCCATGTAAGTCGACCCTTCTTATCCACAGACAATGGAATTACCCAAATTGACCTTTTACAATTGACCTTTTTTCCTAATTGACCTAATTATAGTGGTCCTAATTGACCTTCTGCACAATTGACCTTTATATTATTTTATATATGTATTGGGTTGGTTTTGGATTATAGATAGTATAAGGGGATTGGGTGGGGCTTGCGGGGTGTTTTGGATTGGTTGGGGGTATCCGAGGGTTTCCCCCCACATATATGTTCTAATTGACCTTTTAAATTAGGTCAATTCTCCCGAGATCAATCCTTCTGAGGTCAATTGAGAAAAGGTCAATTGGTATACAACCCAGACACTTGCCTCAACATTGCCAGAGCCATCATCGGCTCCAAGTTGGATTATTGCAACGCCCTCCACGCAGGCACCTCACAGCGAGATCTAAACAAGTTGCAAACTATCCAGAATAATGCCCTGAGAGCTGCCCTGTCCCTCGCTGTAAATAAACATGACCATATAAGCTACAGCAAGAAGAGGAGTGCACTGGCTCCCAGTCAGAGAACGCATCAAGTTCAGAATTCTCACCATTACCCACCGTTGCCTCAACAACACTGCCACATGCCACGTAGCCCAGCGCCTCTCCAAACCAGCCACCTCCAGGTCCACACATACTGCCTATGCCAACCGCCTAAGCAATCCCATGTTTAAGCGTGCCAAAGCCGGTTGTTCCAGCTTCCCTGTCTCTGCTGCCACACCTTGGAACTCCCTGCCTTGAGATCCGAGCCTTCCTACACGCTGTTCCGAAAAAGACTGACAACCCACCTATTCCATAAGCACCATAACTGCCTACTAACAGTTGTTTTATCTGCGTAAACTGTAACAAGTGCCTAGACGCCCACGGGTTGAGGGCGCCGTACAAATGTATAAATAAATCATTGTGAGAAGCTGGCATTGGAAGACCAATGGAGAGGTACTAGTGGGCTGAGTTAGAACCTGCCTTTTGGTGAACAGTGTGAGCAGTCTTCACTGAGCAAGAATCTTACTTTGGTTGACAGTGTGAGAACGCAGTGCGAGACTCTGGAATTGGTGCATATTCTGTGCAAAGTAAGGAGCTGTCAGTGAAGTGCATGATGGTACCTTCTCCCTCGTGAGCAGCGTGCAAATCTGCCCTTCTTGGGACTTGCTTGCAGTTGGGGGAGCTGGCTCTGGTGGGCAGTGTAAGAAGCTAGCACTGGAGTCTGAATGGGCACAGATAGGGAAGGCGGTTGAGCAGCTGGCATTACTGGCCGGTATAGCGGGCTCTGGTCTGGCACTGGTGGGCAGTGGGAGAAGCTGCAGTGGAGGATAGAGTCTGAATGGGCGCTGATAGGGGAGGCGGTTGAGCAGCTGGCATTACTGGCCGGTATAGCGGGCTCTGGTCTGGCACTGGTGGGCAGTGGGAGAAGCTGCAGTGGAGGATAGAGTCTGAATGGGCGCTGACAGGGGAGGCGGTTGAGCAGCTGGCATTACTGGCCGGTATAGCGGGCTCTGGTCTGGCACTGGTGGGCAGTGGGAGAAGCTGCAGTGGAGGATAGAGTCTGAATGGGCGCTGATAGGGGAGGCGGTTGAGCAGCTGGCATTACTGGCCAGTATAGCGAGCTCTGGTCTGGCACTGGTGGGCAGTGGGAGAAGCTGCAGTGGAGGATAGGTGGGCAGTGGGAGAAGCTGCAGTGGAGGATAGAGTCTGAATGGGCGCTGATAGGGGAGGCGGTTGAGCAGCTGGCATTACTGGCCGGTATAGCGGGCTCTGGTCTGGCACTGGTGGGCAGTGGGAGAAGCTGCAGTGGAGGATAGAGTCTGAATGGGCGCTGACAGGGGAGGCGGTTGAGCAGCTGGCATTACTGGCCAGTATAGCGAGCTCTGGTCTGGCACTGGTGGGCAGTGGGAGAAGCTGCAGTGGAGGATAGAGTCTGAATGGGCGCTGATAGGGGAGGCGGTTGAGCAGCTGGAATTACTGGCCAGTATAGCGAGCTCTGGTCTGGCACTGGTGGGCAGTGGGAGAAGCTGCAGTGGAGGATAGGTGGGCAGTGGGAGAAGCTGCAGTGGAGGATAGAGTCTGAATGGGCGCTGATAGGGGAGGCGGTTGAGCAGCTGGCATTACTGGCCACTCTGGCACTGGTGGGCACTGAGAGGATCTCATCTGCCATTGGCTGGCAGGGTGGCATCCTGGCCCCATGTGAGGGTCACACTGCAAGGAAGACGCTCCGCCAGCAACTGGCTACAGTGTTGGTGCCTCTGTCCCACTCTTCCTGTGACCTAACTGGACTGGTTTCTCACTGCCAAGTAGTGCTGCTGTGTAAGACACCCAGTGTTTGAAAGGGAAAGGAAAGTGCAGCTACTCACCAGTCCAGCTTGAAGTTTCAGTAGCCTCACCCCTACCTCCATGTTGTACCCTCCCCCCTCTCCAACCACGGCATGGTCCAAAAATGGCTCTCTGGCCCTGCCAGGCCCACCCACCTTACTTCTATAAACCTCACTCCGTTTCCCTCTCTACTTGTGTAGTTCCCCATTCACTCACTTTTCTCTGTGTGCCTCTTGTTTTTGTGACCTTCTGTGCGGCTCCTTCTATTTGTCTGGCACCCCCCCGCCCCCCCCCCCCCCCCGTCATTGCATTATACGCTGTTTGCACGGCACCCAGAGATGTGGCCTGCCAGAAACATTGGAAATCACAGGGCTGCTGTTGAGTGGAATAGTGCGCTGCAGGGGGGATGAGGCAAGATGTCCACACAACATGGCAATACTCCCAACACACGTGATGTAATGTAGCCCGGCAATTCCACTTAGGAACTCAGATAGTTTGCCAGAAGAACTTTCTTAGCAGAGCGTCTGTTTGCCAGCACTGCAGAGCGCCCCTAGGCAACCGGTAACCTGTGGTATTCTCTGTCCTGATTAGAATTCTATAATAAAACATTGTCAGGGCCGGCGGAAGATGTCTCTCGGCTTACAGGGGCCGCTTACAACATGATGGTTGGGTGAAGGAGGGGACCCCCAGGAGGGCTCCAGAAAATGCAGCTTGTAATGTGCTCACATTTAAGGTCCAGATTAAAAGGCGTGTATTGCCGTGCCATTAGAAAGCTGAAGTCCAACGGGGGCAGATGCTGAGCCCCATTGAGGCTCAGGACACATTTCGACTGAAAAGAGTGAAAGGCCCCAACGCAGTACATGAGTATTTGTGTACTATGCGGAGTGAACAATGGGACAGTTACAAACAACATAGAAAAGAGCCACAAAACACAGTTGTACTCAACTTTAGGCACTATGTCAATTGCTTTATACATACACTGTTCGAAATGTGAGTACATGGGGTTACATGCAGTTTGCGGTTCACAATAGTCGCCCTCTAGCTTCCAATATAAAGCATTGATTAGCTCACAAATAGAACGCCAGGCTGCAAATCAGCGTGCTTCTAGAGAAACCCATTAGCACATGCAAAGGGGTCCTACCCAGGGTCAACCAACAATGATTATAGCGGGGCACGGTGCATCACCCACCGTCCAGAGAGAAGTCACGGAAAAGTGCGTGGAATGCATGCCATTTCAAAATCCACAGAAAAGTGCATTGATTTGAGGTCATTGAAAATCAGCAAATCATTCACTACCAGGGGAGTACAGAAAGAACACTAGGGAAGGACACACATTTTTATTGCATACCCCCCACCCCCACGCCCCAGAAATCAACTGATCGAAATGAAGCTGGATTCACTGCAGTAGGGAAAACAAACTACAAACCTAGTTAATGTGTCGGTTGTTTATAATGCGCCCAATAACAAAAATGAGGGTTCGAGTCCTACATAAAAAAGTGGGGGACGGTGACGCATGATTGCGGAGAGACGTCACAGAAAGTGAACATAGGGGACATTTCATGGAACCTTCATACAGACTTCTTCTGGTCTTGCGGGTAACAGTGTCACCTTCCAACCTCACGCGAGTCCCGGCGCGTAGCTGCACACTTCAAATGTGGAGACAAAAAATGGGTATTTGTTTTAATTCCTTAAAAACAAAAGGGGGAGGCGTCAGCTTTCTCAAAATAACTGTCTACCCACGTGATCCCTCAACTTGAGCCCTGAAAACAATGATCACATTCCCAAAGAACGTGTCTCAGGCTACATGTGGAGGAGCTGTTAAATTGGGCTGTTTAGACCAGGGCTTTAAATGGGCCAGGGCTAGCCAGGACCAAGTCCCAGCAGTCTCCAGAAAGGGCTCCCAAGCCGGGGTCGTTCCGCACCCCACCCCTGACTAGCCACGCGGACACCTCAGGCAGCCTGTGTAGCGGCTGCATGGTTACACAAGCTGCGTGCAGGTGTCAGCACTTTGGATTAGAAAAAAGAAAAGGCATACTGACAGCTGCAGCCAGCATGTGTAACCGTGCAGTGTGGGCTCCCTGATGTCTCTGTACTCAGAAACAGGAGGAGGGCTAGACTGCCAGCTCTATTTTTCCCGAGTAACAGTCATCACCCGGCACAAAGCCCCCGGGCTTCATGCTGGGCGAGGACTAGTCACTCAGAAAAAAAGGGTAGCAGGGCAGTCCAGCCTTCCTCCTGTTTCTGGGTAAAGAGACATCAGCAGCAAGCAGACCTTTCATTCAAGGAGCCTGTGGCTAAAGGGTTACCTACCACGTAGCTGCTTGAATGAAAGGGCTGCCTACAGGGGGTGAGTTGGGGCACACTGGTGTCACACCTTTGGTGCACCCAGCCCCTTCTTTTGTTGAAAAAGGGGGGGCTGGGTGCATGAAGGTAATAATGCCGGTGCGCCACAGCTCCACTTCTTTTAGCAACCCCCCCTTCAGGCGAGGGAGGCTCTCGTTAGAGGGCATGGCGCACCCTCTCAATTTCTAATCCCACTTAAAGCACTGGCCTAGACTATGTTTACTTTGTAGCTGTGCTCGGGAGGATAGCTCAGCGGCAATGTGCTCACTTTGGAAGCAAGACGACACAGAGCAACACAGGTTCACTCCCCGGGTCCGCGCTTAGAAACCTCTGGGTATTAAGAGCATTATAAACAATCTATCATAGCATATCATTTACAGTTTTTTGACAGATTATCTGCCAAGAGACCAAAAAAAAGACAGAGGTGAGAAGGACAAAGGGACATTGTGGGAGGTCTGAGCAGGGAGCCTTATGTCTGATGGACTTAGCCAGGCCATCCTGAATGCCCTGTAATGTGTTAGCTAACGATGTTAAGAAGACCGTACGTGGGGCAGAAAGGTGTCGGGACGAGATTCCCACTACAAAGTCTGCAGGAGTAGTCCCGCACCAGTTAACAAAGTGCTTTCATTTTGCTTGTGCCGTATACTTGAGGACCGGTCCTCTCCTGCAGTTTCAGGAAGTGCCCGGACTCGATATTGCAATAACGAAGACGTGCCGGCCCCAGAGCTGCCCGTTCTCGATCTTGCTGGCAGTTTCGATCTGTCAGTGGGGGTTGTTGCCGGATACAGTGGCTGAGCCTCATTACTCCAATTCCTCTGGTTGAAAGTGTTTTCACAGTTTGGTTTGCTTCTTGATCTGAGTTATCGGTATTCAGTAATAAAACGTGTCTCAGGCTACATGTGTCTCAGACAAAAATGTCGCGTCTACAAAAAATGGCGGCAAACATGCAGTGGTTTGACCCGGTAAAGGTGTACCCCATTTTACCATATAAAGGGTGCGGGGGTTGCGGGGGTGTCCCCCGGTCCCCTCAAATGGTATAATGGGTCTGGGGGTTGTCCCCCACGTCCTTTACATGGATTGCAGCAGCACTGCCTTTTTGCCACGATTTTTTGTGTAAACGGCCATTTTTGCAGCAATTTTAACACATGGAACCGAGTTATCTTGCCACAGTAGAGACCCTGAGAGCAGGAGAGGACGGCCCATTTAAAGTACTGAAGACACCTCACCGCAGTGTGGCTTAGAGCGGTGCCCAGCCAGTGTGAGGAATGCGACCATCCGCACAGGGAGAGTGCGCTCGCCCTGGACCATTGTTCCCCCCGGAAGTTGATTCGGGACAGCCAGGACGTTTGATAGCCTCAGCCTCACTGCTTCTTGGAGTTCTGGCTCCCATTGCTGGCAGCTCCCTTGTTTTCTTGGTCAAGCGCCAACGATCTGTGCCGACAGTGAGCTGTTAAGAAGCAGACTTATTATCACCAGGAAAACAGGGGTTGGAGTAGTTCCTCTGCTGCAGTGTAATCGCCCCCAGACTTTCACACTTCAGTCATGGGAGCAAGAAGGAAGACAGACTGCATGGCTCAGGGGACTCGGCACCATGCAGCGCAGAGGCAAACACCAGCCACGAGGCGCTGAAGATGGAGGGGAGCCCGCGCCATCTTCCGCATTGCCACGAGTGCGCCTGCGCACATGGGATCGCGCGAGGCCTGAATCACTAAACAGCTGCGCACGCGCAGACGGCGAACGGCTCACTGCGCACGTGTCCAGACTCACCTAGACAGAGACACCTGTGAGCCTTGTCTGACCTGCTGTTAAGAAGTTTTGCACGGCCATACCCTCCTTCACCCACGTGTCAAGCTTTTCTGTTTGCCCGTTTGTAATTGGCACACGTGCAAACGCACAGGAGGTCATTTCACAATTGAACAGAGTGGACTACTTACATTTGCGCCTGTGTGTAAACAAGCCCCCCCCCCTACCTCCCTCCCCGTACAATTCGCACTATAAAGTGCAAAACAAAGGTGTAACGTCCGGACTAATCACCTGTAGGCAATTGTGTTTGCACTCCGTAGTGCAAAGTGAAAACATGCTGCCTGCTGTTTATTCATGACAGGCAGCGTTTACAATGGATCTTTAAAGGCTCTGCTTTTTGTGGGTGCAAAAATACCAAGCTGGTGTAAAACCAAGTGGTTTTTGGAGGCACGTGGAAAAGGAGAGGTGCAAATGGAACACTCATCACGTGCTCTCCTTCCACCTTGAAAAACCATGAAAAAGCGCCAGAGCATTAAAAACAAGCATTGGCAATGCCAGCAGCTTGGGCTTTTGAGTAGGCATAGGAAAAGACACTTGCCAGGCACTGTCGTAGTGGTCTTAACTGGCCATTGATGGTAGCAGGTGCAAAATGGTGGGCATCTAATAGCAGTGCCTGGCAAATTCCTAATACTTATACACAAGCCACAACTGTTGGCTTTGCCAATGCTTGTTTTTAACAGGACTTTAGTGAAAGACAGGCATAGTGCTTATAAATCGAGTGGGTAAAGGCACACCTGCTTTAGATATTTTTATTAAACCGGTATTTGTTTACAACTCTGATTAAGTCATTAAATCTTAGAAGACTGCTTTGAAAAAACACTGGCAGGCCATTCAAGCAGAACGTTTGATGGTACGGCTTGATTAAAGCGAACTGAAAGAGTTCCCACAAGAAGGTCTTTTGGTTGGGTAGGGGCAGAAAATGGGTGGGAATGGCCATAGGGACTGGCATGGCCATGGGCAGTCAATGGGTGGGCAAATAACCAAACATCACCTTATTTATTATATTTATTTATTTACTTCTATAGCACCGAAAACCCACAGGTATCGGAGCGCCCACATAAATACGAAAGGAACAACATAGTGACAAGACGAAAGACCTTCTAGCTTTGTGTTCCTCCTCATATGCCATTTCTCCTGACCTGTACTCTAATGCAATATTTTGGCTTATAGGTGTCTCTGTCAACTAAAAGCCTAAACTAAAAAGGTGTTTAGACAGGCGTAGCACTCTATGCCTGCCTGTCACATCTTTTTTCACACTCTGGGGACTTGGAAAACTGAGCTGCGAAGTGTGTTGCAATATTTTATATGCAGTGCAGGGTGCGCAACTAGACCTCAATATCAGGTGGTACGGGAGCAAACCCAAAAATTGCAAAGGCGGAGCTACCTTCGGAAACTTTGCAGGGCTGGGGCAAATGTACTTGTGTGGGGCCTGTGATTAAATGAATACTGCTCTGCAGGAGTACAGGGTAAGCAGCTAAACCACCTAGTCAGCTCTGCACCGCTACTGAGCCAGCAGTTATCCCAATCATAAAGGTGAAACAGGCGCAGGCCGACATGGATACCTACTTTGACCGTTTTGGTAAAATGGGCTAAGGGCAAGCTGTATTCTTTAGTGGGTGTGGGCTGATAACAGGAACAACCCAAACAGTTTTAGGGAAATGGGTCCAAAATAAAAGAATGTCCAGTCAAGGATCGGTACAAATATAGGAACTTTAATAAAACAATGCAATCAACTAATCAAAACCACTAAAGACCCTCCCCAGTGATAGAAAGAAAGCAAGTAGACTTTGATGAGAAACGGCACTCTGGGTTTATAAGCAGGGGTGTTATGGCAAAAGATTTTAGGAGCAATTTAAGTGTTCAAGTATATCCCTTAGAAAGCAGAGAAAGGGGGCTTACAAGTCACTATGGTTCTTTAAAGTGTACCTGTGGGGAAGGACCTCTTGAAATATATTTTTTCTCTTGTCTTGGGGCTCATCGTGTCGAGCTGGGCTTCGTGGTGTTTTTCTGAAATCGAGCCATTGTCAAGATCATCGAGTTGTGTGATCCCAATGATGTGTCTGCGTCGATGTAAGTTCGATGCATGAGTCGGTGGTCCAAACGGTCGAGTTGATAGCATAGAACAGTTCAGTTTGGTGGTTGAATCGGTGGCGAAATGATGCTTCTGCTGGGTCAAGTCGATATTCGAGACGGGAGAGTTGATGGTTTCCAAGAGGTCGAGTGTGCACTCGAGCCCGTTGCTTCCACAAAGTCAAGCAGGAGATCGGGTTGGTTGGATGCGGCCTGTTGAAATGGGTCAAGACAGCGTCTGGACAGCTCAAGAGACAGGTAAACAGTTCCAAGACGTATAGACTGCCAAATGGAGCACCACAGGTCCAATAGCCATTCGAAGTGAGTTGAGCAGAGCCGAGTCGTCTTGAAGACATCTTGCTTTGGCAGAGATCCAGCTACTTCTGGACTTCTGTATTACCAGGAGGCCCAACTCAGTGTCTCAAGGTGAGTCCTTAATGCTACGTTACACTCCAGAAATCATTCACCTACACAGATGTGTGGCGACTTTTGATTTGCAGAACGGAGGTGAGATTTTATTTCACATATATTAAATCCTTAACCCCAATGCTGCAAAAGTATCAAGATTTGCACCAACAAGTTGTAATAGTTGTTTAAAACATGGGATTCTGTCCTCAGGTGTCCTAAGGAGAATAGCATAGAAAAAGGGAAATCCCCCATGAATTGGATGAAACTAGCTGTGTTCCTGAAGTGGCCTGAACAGGCTGACAAGGGACAAATGCCAGCAGGGCCTCCCTCATCCTGCCTCTCTCACCGCAAAGAAAAAGAGCCAGGGCTGCACAAGTCTCACCATCAGACCATTTAAAAGGGGATGTGATTAGTGATCGGCAAAGGTAACTGCCAGTGACCAGTGTTAGGAATGTAATTTTACCTCCTGTGTGTAACCCCCAACTTTTTGCTGCTGTTTCAACACCTTAGGTTGACTTTGCCAGGGAAGCACCGCCCTCAGCTGCACTCCTCTGGGCTTTCGCTCACTTTTTATGGGGAAACTGACATGCCCTTAAGACAGTCAGCACTGGGAGACTTTGTTTCCCTTAGTCCTTTTCCAATGTTGCAACTTTTCTGCAATATGTAGCAAGTGTGCAATGTATATTACCATACAGCACACTTGGGTCTCATAGTCATTTCTACAGACCCTAAACACACCGAAGGATTTTTTAGTAGATGTGTAGATGTGTAATGGACAGGGCTGGTGGCAGCTATTGTTTCACATTATTTTTAACCCTTTCCTGCCAAGTTAACTGCATTAACCGTGTTTGGCACAAATAGGTGGCCTGGCTCCAAAATTGCCATGCCATGAGGTTCTTTGTCCTGTCCTTTGACCATCTTGCCCCTTCACCTTCCCCAGGTCGAGCAGACCGGGTCAGTCCTTATTTGGTCATGCATTTTCCCACAAAACGCCAAGCTTTTGGTTGCCTTGTGTGTGTGCCTCCAGGATGTCGGCTGGACAGTCTGAATCCAATCCAATACACATCCTGGGTGCCAGAGAGTCTGGAGTGCTGTGAATGCCTGGGACCACCGTGGTCCGTGATTGTTCCACGTATGGAGTGTGTGTTTGTTAGCAGATCTCCCATTTGGTCCTCGCCGTTTTGGCACGAAGGGAACTTAGGATAAGAGGAGGCCGAAAACACCCATGCCATGTTGATCTCTGGCGTTCTCACTGAACGAAGGATAGGATCCAAGTATCCGAAGCTAGGAAGCTGAGTCGAGGAACCCCTGGTGAACCACTGGAAGGTTTGGCACCCTGAGTCCGCTGTTGTCCCATGGGACCCCTCTGCATCTGATTGTCCTAGAAGGTCTGCGAAGACGCTTCGACCCATTGGAATAGCGGTACCAACTATTCTCGGCACCTTCATCAAAACCTGCAAGTATGCCTTCTCGGAAGTGTCACTGGGCTCTGTCTCTGCTGCCGTTTTGAGGAGGTCCTCGAAACTTGGTATACTGCTAGCTCTGTATCCATGGCACCCTCACACCGAATTTCGTACAATTGGCATTCCCAGGTCTGAAGTGAGACGAGTGCGCCAGGACCAAAGCCGAACGCGGTTACCGTGTTGCCCAGCCAAGGCAACAATCTTTGCAGGTGCGCTGCATTTGTGACTCTTTTGCCCCTGAAGCCTGCCGCAATGAAGCTGTCCTGATCCATCCATCAGGAGCGGAGAAATCACCAATGTCCCATTTGGGAATCATCACTGTAACTTTGGAACTGAAAGCCGCAGAGTCGTCTCTTTTGTCGCATTTGAACCTGCAACCGAAAGGAACTTGACTGGTGAAGTTTGGTCTGGACTTCGCCTGGGGTCGGTGAGTAATCGCTACCCTAACCGGTGGCCCCTAGCGCATCAACCCATTTTTACGCTCAAGTGGCCCGTGCGGCCCCTCTCCTTTCCACTGCTAGTGCAAACTAGCAAACTATATCCCGAACATTGGAATTTCCTCTGCCTTCAAGTGGAGGTCCTCCCTGAATAGTGGGAATCAATTCTTCATCACCTCACCCACCTTCCTGAGCTACTAGAGACCCCTGAAGAGACCCCGTTTTGCCCATTGGAGTAGATGTGTAGATGTGTCATGGACAGGGCTGGTGGCAGCTATCAGTTTGCATTATTTTTAACCCTTTCCTGCCAAGTTAACTGCATTAACCGTGTTTTGCACAAATAGGTGGCCTGGCTCCAAAATGGCCATGCAATGAGGTTTTTTGTCCTGTTCTTTGGCCATCTTGCCGTTTCACCTTCCCCAGGTCGAGCAGACCAAGGTGAGTCCTTATCTGGTCATGCATTTTCCTGCAAAATGCCAAGCTTTTACGTGCCTTGTGTGTGTGCCTCCAGGATGTGGGCTGGACAGTCTGAATCCAATACACATCCTGGGTGAAAGAGAGTCTGGAGTGCTGTGAATGCCTGGCACCACCGTGGTCCGTGATTGTTCCACGTATGGAGTGTGTGTTTGTGAGCAGATATCCCATTGGGTCCTCTCCGTTTTGGCGTGAAGGGAACTTAGGATAAGAGGAGGCCGAAAACACCCATACTATGTCGATCTCTGGAGTTCTCACTGAACGAAGAATAAGATCCAAGTATCTGAAGCTAAGAAGCCGAGTTGAGGAACCGCTGGTGAACTGCTGGAAGCTTTGGCACCCAGAGCCCACTGTTTTCCCATGGGACCCCTCTGCATCTGATTGTCCTAGAAGGTCTGTGAAGACGCCTCGACCCATTGGAATAGTGGGACCAACTATTCTCGGCACCTTCATCAAAACCTGCAAGTATGCCTTCTTGGAAGTGTCCCTGGGCCAACCAGTGGGCTAACCAGCTTACACAGGACCTTTGCTCTGTCTCTGCCGCCGTTTTGAGGAGGCCCTCGAAACTTGGCATACTGCTAGCTCTGTATCCACAGCACTGTCACACCGAATTTCATACACTTGGCATTCCCAGGTCTGAAGTGAGACGAGTGCGCCAGGACCGGAGCCGAATGCGGTTACCGTGTTCCCCAGCCGCGGCAACGATCTTTGCAGGTGCTCTGCATTTGTGACCCTCTTGCACCCTGAAGGCTGTTGCAGTGAAACTGGCCTGATCCATCCGTCAGAAGCGGAGAAATCACCAATGTCCCATTTGGGAATCATCACTGTAACTTTGGAGCTGAAAGCCGCAGAGACGTCTCTTTTGTCGCATTTGAACCTGCAACCAAAAGGAACTTGACTGGTGAAGTTTGATCCGGACTGCACCTGGGGTCGGTGAGTAATCGCAACCCTAACCGGTGGCCCCTAGCGCATCCAACCATTTTTATGCACAAGTGGCCCGGGCGGCCCTTCCTCTTTCCACTACTAGTGCGAACTAGCAAACTATACCCGAACCTTGGAATTGCCTCTGCCTTCAAGTGGAGGTCCTCCCTGAATAGTGGGAATCTGTTCTTCAACTCCTCACCCACCTTCCTGAGCTGCTGGAGACCCCTGAAGAGACCATTGGAATAACCGTTTGCGCTTGCATTGCATGTACTTTTGAGCATAAGGCTCCACTCTTCGTAGGGATCGGACTGCCTCTTAGGTGTGTGTTTGATGCAGAAGGGCACTAAAGACTACTAAAGACTACTTGCACTGCCTGTTTTCCTCCCTCTATGTTGTGAACTCATTTCGTGCCATTAACCCTTTAGACCCCATTGGTCTTGTATATATTTTGTATTGGTAGTGTTGTGTTGGTTTGATAGTATTGCTGTGATTCTTTTACTGTGTGTTGAGTTACGAAGGCCTTGTAATAAATGTGTTTATATTTTTGATATATACACCTTTCTGGGAGTAATTTGTAAGTTTTCTTGCTCTGTGTGCTCATTGAGGTCCTTCAGTCACCCTCACCCCTCTTGAGATTTAGTCTTGACTGCAGACCATAGCTACCTTGATTGGTCTGGCTTGTCCAGAGGTTACCCTGTTCCAAGAAACAAGGCTGGCCTTCTGAACCTCTGCCCACCAGGTCAAAGTCGTCCAGAAATCCATCTTAAACAAATGGTGTACAGCAGTGGGATAAGACTGAAGGTATCCAGTGTTGCACAGTAGTGAAGGCATTTCAAGTTATTCCTACCCAGGACACATAGTGAAGTGAGTAGCATAACTAAAAATGGCCATAGACCTGTCCAACAGGATGGAAACAAGTACCTTGTTAACCTTAAATGCTTCTAGATCTGAAACATTGAGAAAGCTGTGTGCTGAGAGGGGTTTGCCTGCTCAAGGAAAAATCATGGAATGTCAAGAGTCACAACTCACTGCCATAGCTTCTGATGACAGTGCAGAAGGAGGTGGGGCTGTACTCACTGGCAGAACGGACAGTTCTGTCACTGCCCACCTTCATGGTGCCCATGAGGACATAGATGATGTGATGTCTAATGTTTCCTCTGCCAGTGCTGAAGGTGAGGCCATGCTTGAATTCAAGAAGCAAGGGCTGCTATTTAGGCAGAAAGAGCATGAAAGAGCATGAATTTAACGTGGCCAAGCTGAAGATAGAGCAGGCAGAAAAACAGAAGGACAGGGATCACCAGTTGGAAGGTCCTGGACATGGGTCTGGGTCCTCTTCTCATCCAAGGTTTCCTAAAGATCTGCTCAGTGTATATGATGAAAAGAATGACATTATGGACTGGCTGAATGCTTTTGAGTTTGCATGTGAAGTTCAACAGGTTGCCAATGCTGATAAGATTGCCTGGTTATTTAGCAGACTGCCCCATTCTGGCTGCAGTGCCATTATGGACATGGCAAAGGCTGAGAGAGCAGATTTTGCAATGTTGAAGCAAACTCTCATCTTAAAGTTTGGAAAGACTCCTGCCCAATACTTGAACAGATTCAGAGAGTACAAAAAGAAAGAAGGAAGTACTTGGGTGTCTTATGTATCTGAATCCTTGAAAAACTTGACTGGCTGGTGTTACGGATTGATGTGGGATTTAGAGACATGCAGACACCAATTCAACTTTCCAACAAGTCTTACTTTAATATTTCAGAGAGAGAAAAAAAAATGTGTATAAATAAATAAACACAGCAAAGGATACTGTAGAGTATAGAGGTCTTCTCAATTGGCTGTTTAGACAGTTCACGTCATCATTGTAAGACACAGGTCTTCTTGTATTGTCCAAAACTGACACAAAGTTTTTTTTATATATACTGGCCAAATAGACGACTCTCAGCGTGAACAATAATCAGATATCTCCTCTGGTTTTGCTTTTATTTGAACGTAGATTAATCTTTCTTTTCTAGTTCACATCTATCTCTCTTCTTATCTCCTTGTTGACATACTGTTCTTTCTTCTGTTTCTTTTAAATGTTTTAACTTTGTGCTCTTTTAATAATAACAGTCTCATTAACAATAAAAGCTTCACTTCAGTATGCTGATGAGGTTGAAACGTTACTCTCTCAGTCCCAACGTTTTGCCTTCAGCGTATGGAAGAATGTCTCCCAGCATATGGATTCTCCTGTTAACATCTAATATCAATGGAGCCGTGCCGGGTCCCCCGCCCCTTGTATTCTTCTTAATCTTGCATACAGCCGTACCTTTTCCGTCACACATCCGAACTCGCTATAGCATTGACTTCTTACGATAGCTGCTTCTAGTCTGCTCTGCGTGGCCCCTCCTCCTGTCAGCAGCTCCTGACACGCTTCTTCACCGGCGACGGAGTATTAAAAGAAACAGACGCGAACACTGACAGTTCCCAGTTTCTTCTACAGCTGACTGAGGATGTCAGGATCAACTGTGTAGCTCCGCCTCTCTCCTGCTTTCCTTGCACGGAGTAATGCGGAATTTAAACTGGCCCACGCTCCGATTCACCTCCTCTTCTTCTGGTAGCTTCAGGCCTCATACAATGAACAGAAAGAACCCTGTAGGTCGGCGTAACATTTTAACACTTTTAACTTTACATAACTTCCGCAACGTAGCAAATCATTTCGGTAAACACCGTTGTTTCAATATACCCACTGATAACAGACATCTTGTTCTTTTTCTTCCTCAGCAGTCTCCTAGTAACGAACAGAGAAACCCATACTGATTAAAGAAAAGGACCTAATAAGCTCCTTCCTGGACAATATGTACACATCCCTTGACATTTATGGGTATTTTAACCCTTTGCAAATAAGACCCCATCACATCTGGGTTGAAGGTTACAAGGTCTCCACCTTTGAGGGTATGATATGTTTAGTCATGCTTGAACACATGTTTGCATCTTGTCCCCCTGAGCTTAAGCAGCATTTGCCAGATTCAAAGGAGTTAGATCCTAAGAAGCTGACCACAGCAGCAGATTTGTGGGTGTCACATAGATTGTCCCATAAGGACAAGACCCATCCTGGTAAGCAGGAGGAGGGGAAAAGCCCAAAGATAAGTAGGGTGGGGGACCTGATAAAACCTCCTCCTATAAGGGCCACAACAAGAAAGAGAACTCACAGGGAAGTGGAGGTTATCCTCCAAAACAGAACTCGGGTTACAGTAAGCCTCCCTATGTCCACAGACCCAGTGGATCTTGTGTGGCTTGTGGAGCAAGTGATCATGTGAAGGGGATCCCAGATGTAAGATCAAAACATTGGGGGTCCACTCTGCTAAGCTGGCCTTCTCCTCCTATGAGGAAGAAGAGATTACAGGAGCATCCTTCTCCTCAGATTCCTTCCCCAGTGGGATAGAGGCTGAGGTAGTTTTAGTTTCCCTGGATTCCTGGGAGCCTAAAGTCTCAGAGGCCTATGGTAGGATTCCGGATAATACCAAGCACTACTTTGAAGACAGTGTGCTGATCAATGGAGTAGATACTCCTGCTCTTAGGCATAGTGTGTGTAGTCAAACTGTAGTGGACTCTACCTTGATAGCCCCAGAGGAAGTTGCCAGAGCTCCTCTGATGCCCACTAAGTTAACTCATGGCCCACCTCTCCAGTTCCCAGTAATACCTGTAAATCATACTTTAAATGGTGCAGTAGTCAGGATTCCAGTGAGCATTCAGAGAGATGTCCCAGGAAAAGTCTTGCTGGGAAATGTTCTCAGGGCTTTAGGGCTTGTGGAGATACAGCTGAAAGACCCTGTACAAGGTCTCAAACAAGGTCAGCCCTGGCCAAGACCATTGCTTTGCTGAAGTCAAAGGGGAAACACAAGGCTAAAGGAGTCAGAAAAGACAGAAGTGTGAAAGAAAATGAGGTAGTTGGTCAAACACCAGGACCTGACGAGGAAGTGGTGTTACCTGAAGTATTTGGCCCCAATGACCATCCTGAACTAAGAGACTTATTAGTAGAAGGTGGTCCTGACAGGGAAGAATTCAGTAAGGGCCAACGTGAGTGCCCATCTCTGGAAGGCCTAAGGAGACAGGCCTGTGCCCAGCGTGAGGGTGAACCTCCTGGGATACATAGGATTTATTGGGAAGGTGGGCTCCTGTATAGTGAGCCTACATAGTCTACAGAAGGAGACCATATGAGGTTGGTGGTTCCCTTTGCTGTAAGACCCTTCCTCCTACAGCTGGCACATGAAGTGCCCCTTGCTTGTCACCTTGGAATCAAGAGAACCAAGCAAAGGTTGTCCATGCACTTCTACTGGCCCAAGATGGGGGTGCAAGTAGAAAGTCACTGCAGGAGTTGTGCCACCTGCCAGCTATCTGGAAGGAGTGGCACAACAATCCAAGCTCCATTGGTACCACTCCCAGTTGTAGGAGTACCATTTGAGAGGGTAGGGATCAACATTGTTGGTCCCCTTGACCCTCAAACATCCTCAGCCAATAGGTTTATCCTGGTGCTGGTTGATCATGCAACCAGATATCCTGAAGCCATCCCATTGAAAACTGTGACTGCCAAGTCAGTTGCAAAAGTTTTACTAGGCATAGTTACTGGAGTTGGCTTCCCTAAAGAACTTGTGTCTGATAGGGGCAGCAACTTTATGCCTACGTATATGCAGGCCATGTGGAAGGAATGTGGTCTCACCGATAAGTTTTCATCCACATACCACCCACAAACCAATGGTCTAGTTGAAAGGTTTAACAGGACCTTAAAAAGCATGATTCGGGCTCTAGAAGAACCCCAAAGAAGGAAATGGTACCTTCTACTGCCATGCTTACTGTTAGCCTACAGAGAGGTACCTCAGGAGGGTGTTGACTTCAGCCCCTTCGAGCTTCTGTTTGGTCACCCTGTAAGGGGACCCTTAGCAATAGTCAAGAAGGGATGGGAGATGCCCACTCCCCCATTACTACCAATGTAGTGGACTATGTGCTAGGGCTCAGAAAAGTGATGGTACTCCTGATGGGTCTGGCAAGTGAGAAACTAAAAGCAGGGCAAGCACTGGTGAAACACTGGTATGACCAGAAAGCCCCCTCATCAATTTGTCACCTGGTCAGAAAGTCCTGATCATGAATCCTATAAGGCCTAGAGCCTTACAGGACAAATGGTCAGGCCCCTACATTGTGGTGGAGTCACTGGGTGAGGTCAACTACTTAGTGGCCCTAGGAAGGGCTGGTCAGGCTCCAAAAGTGTTCCATGTAAATAGGCTGAAGGCTTTCATACCAAGAGTTGAAATCACAGCACTGCTGTTGGCTTCAGATGTTGAGGAAGAGGAGTCAGAACCTCCTCCTGACCTCTTCCAAAGCAGTCCTTCAGACAGCTCCATTGAGGGTGTCCAAGTGGCCCCTCACCTAACTTCTGATCAACATGCTGAGGTGAAAGGTTTGCTTAGGCAATTTTCCCCCTTGTTCTCACAGTCCCCTGGTTTGACACCTTGGTGCAAACATGACATTGGCACAGGATACAGTGTACCTACCAAAATTAGGGGATACAGAATGTCAGACAAAGTAAGGTCTTACATTAAGACGGAGGTCAACAAAATATTGGATCTTGGGGTGATTGAACCCCCTAGTAGTCCTTGGTCCAGCCCAGTGGTATTGGTTCCAAAAGCAGGTACTTCTGAGTTGAGGTTCTGTGTGGATTACAGGGCTCTGAAGGCTGTTACCAAGACAGATGCACACCCCTTAGCTAGAACAGATGAGCTGGTGGATACTTTGGGTGCCTCCAAATACCTCAGCACATTTGACCTCACTGCAGGCTATTGGCAAATAGCCCTTGCAGAACATACCAAGGAGAAGACAGCTTTCTCAACACCAGAGATTCTTTACCAGTTCAGGGTAATGCCTTTTGGGTTGAAGAAGGCACCTGACACTTTCCAGAGGCTTGTGAATCATGTATTGAATGGGTTGGATGAATTCTGTCTTGCATATCTGGATGATATAGCAGTTTTCAGTGCCACCTGGGAACACCACGTGAAACACCTTAGGATTTTGTTACAGGCTCTTCAGAAGGCCCACTTGAGCAGAAAGGCCAGTAAGTGGACAAGGATCAGTAGTCTACCTTGGACATGAAGAAGGTGGAGGGAGGATACAGCCTCTACCCAGTAAAGTACAAACAGTACAAGACTGGCCTACCCCCACTACACAGACCCAAGTGAGAGCCTTATTAGGACTCACTGGGTATTACAGAAACTTCATGGTGGACTATGGCGCCATAGCTACCCCTCTGACTGCTCTCACTACTCCAAAGAAACCCAACAAGGTAACTTGGTCTAAAGGGTCTGAGAAGGCATTCAATGGCTTAAAAGACTTCTTGTGCCAGGCCCCTTTTCTCAGGGCCCCTGATTACCAAAGACCTTTTATTGTGCAGACAGATGATGCCTCTGAGACTGGGATAGGAGCTGTACTGTCACAAGTAGATGAGAAGGGTAAGGAACAACCTATTGGCTTCATTAGTCGCCAGCTTGAGGACAGAGAGCTCAGATGGTCCACCGTAGAGAAAGAGTGTTTCTCTGTTGTGTGGGCCCTACGAAAACTGAGACCCTACCTCTACTGGACTCACTTCACTGTGCAAACTGACCATAAGCACTTAGAGTGGCTCATGAACATGAAGGGAGAGAATCCAAAGTTGCTCAGGTGGTCCATAAGTCTGCAAGGCTTTAACTTCACTATTGAGCATAGGCCAGGTGTCCAACATAGCAATGCTGATGGGTTGTCCAGAATGTTTGACCGACCTGAACCTGAGACTCATCCAGGGGTGGATTAAGTTCCCCCTGTCCTTAGGTCTGGGAGGGGCGAGTGTTAGGAAAGATTTCATATTTGTATGTAATTTTCCCTCCAACTTTTTGCTGCTGTTTAAACACCTTAGGTTGACTTTGCCAGGGAAGCACAGCCCTCAGCTGCACTTCCCTGGGCTTTCGCTCATTTCTTATGGGGAAACTGACATGCCCTTAAGACAGTCAGTACTGGGAGACTTTGTTTCCCTTAGTCCTTTTCACAGCTGGAAGAATCAAAGAGATGTCCGTCTGGGATACGATTTGCGAGGATTGTCACATGTACAATCATACGTTCTCAGGTGCAGACATCTCTTTTGATTCTTCCAGCGGCGAAACCGCTTTCTCAGACAACCATCTTGGATGATTGCGCATGCATGAAAATCACCACTACAAGGTTTTTCTTCTGTGACAAGATCGAAATGCCACTGCCTGCATGACTACTGAAAGACACGCATGCTTTTTATGGGTGTCCAGTCATAATTTCGAAAACATAATTTCGAAAGTCAAAAAAGTCGAATCAAAAATGTCGAAAAAAAAAATGTCGAATTGTTTTTTTTTTCGATATTTTTTTTTGGGCTCTAGTTTCTGTGAAAAAAATAGGTAAAAATAAAAAAAGGGGGGTTGGGGGGAACCCCCCCATTTCGAAAAAAAAACGTCATTAAAAAAAAATTCGACATTTTTTTTTTCGACGTTTTTTTTTCCACTTTTTGACTTTCGAATATTTTGTATTCTAAATTATGTCTATGAACCAAATTATGTACTAGATACTCTACTTAGGAGGCTTTTTGAATTACACTGCGCCCTTTGCAGAAGCCCACTTGGATCCATGACCTTTGTGTATACATGATTACAGACTGAATTCAGAAAATTATATTGAATCTTTTCACGACGTGACCTACCCGGCACCATCGGACTGTGTTCTGCCCAAAGGCACCCTCTACTCACAACCCGCTGACAAATGGTGGACCGGTGAAACACTCGCCGTCGTTTCCCACACCCAGATATCAATCAACTTTCACAAGTCCTAATGAGAGTTCGGAACTCTTGGGTGACCCACAACATTAAATGATTGCATCCCAGACTAGACACCCTTTTCTGAACTAGAAACTCAAAACATAGTGTCGACAGTTCTCTTTTCGAGATGGGCTATGTTATTAATCCATGGCTCATAATCTATGTTTTGTAATAAATACTGTGACAAAAATATGAACTGTAAATACTTATGCATACACTACTTTGTTGGTATTATGCTTGCTGTCACTATATTTTACTTTCTGTTTTAGAATACATTTTGTTTTAACTACATGTGTGCTTATATTAGTGTATTCTAATTATGCTACACTAACCTTCCTGTTGGTGTGTGTCAACTTTTACCAGAGCGCCCTGAGGGTGAGGTAGCTTGGACTCATACTCCTTCCCATACCTCTGCTATACCCTCATGAGCCAGGCCCCCCGTAACCATAAAAGAGGGTCAACAGCCTATCTTTTGCTCACCCTGAATGCTTTAGAGCAGGAGATCCTGGCCCAGCCAAGATAGCACTGGTAGGGGAGTTACAGAGGACTGGCAATCGGCCGCTAAGTCAGGTAAGTGCACAACCAGTAGTCGAGAGTCGCTTTGCCCAGGCTTGCAGATCAGTGGGGGGGGGGGCGCTGTGCAGTGCTTTTGTTCCTAAGAGTCATAACATGTGACTCGCTGGCATTGCTCCTTCTCGAGTTGTGATCCAAAGAGTATTGTTGCTGCGCGCTCTACTCTCAAAATAAAGTATATAAATTCAAGCTATTTTAAAACCACTGCATTAATAAAGTCATGACAACACGCGACTTACATGTCATAACACCTGCAAATAGACATCCTTGTGAATTCCCAGGTACCAGCCAGAGGCGTCACCAAGTGGGGGCCAAGGGTTGGCCAAGGCCACCCTTATAAATACGCTGCCCCCCCCCGACCCCGCCGGCCCGGCTGCCTCTATGTGTTTGTTTTGGTGTGCCACTCCAGTGCCCAGCCTTTCTAGAAAAGTGTAAAAGCACTAGTACTAGAAATGCTGCCTGTTTGTTTTGCAAACATCCAGTGGCTTTGCAAACTGTATTTGGTCTCTGTTCACAAAAAGATTGGGCAGCTTTTCCAAGCTAACTTTCCTAACCATGGTGAACAGCACTGCTCTGGGGCGCTGCCACGTACCTTTATTCACTACATCGTGCAGAGTCTGTGCAGCCAAGCATGCTGGGAAATGTAAGGTATATGACCTCGGCAGTAGTGCGTGCACATTTCTCAAACGGTAGCCTTTGCACCAGAGGACCTCTTGTGATAGCCATTGTACAGCACTTGGAAGGCTTGTGCAGTTGACCTTTGTGCTGTATACTTCAGGAGTGTGACCTGGGTGTTGAGGATTTTGTGAGGGTATCCATTATATTGCAGAGACTGTAGCCTTTGCACCAGAGGGTCTCTTGTGATAGCCATTGTACAGCACTTGGAAGGGTTGTGCACTGGGCCTTTGTGCTGTATAATTTAGGAGGGTGACCTGGGTGTTGCTCTGAGGATTTTGTGAGGGTAGCCATTATATTGCGGAGACTGTAGATTTTGCACCAGAGGATCTCTTGTGATAGCCATTGTACAGCACTTGGAAGGGTTGTGTAGTTGACAAGGGTGCTGCACTTAGTCGCGTCCATGAGGGGCACCATGTTATGGATTCTAGGCAATGGTAGAATGTTTTCCACTGCAGGGAATGCAGGTGTCAGCAGAATGCTGCCTTTACCGTTAAGTGGGGTCTTGAATGTAGCCCCTTAATGATAGCTGGAAGCATACAGAAGATATCCACCATAATTTATCAACCCAGATGTTTTAGAATTTTGCAGCATGTACCAATTCTAGGCTTTCATTTGATTATAACCAATGCTTTTTTCCTCTCGCACTCTGCGCTTTTGGATTTATCCGAAAGCACAGCCACACCCCTGCACGCATCTGCTTTCGAGTACAAGTCAAATGACACTTTGCACAACACATCTGTCATAGGAATGTAGCTACCTTTCACGACTTAATTTTGAACTGTAGCAAACATACACAACTGACTGTCCTCTTAGACACCCCTCCATCTTATTTCCCTCGTGTCCCCTCCCCACCCATACACAGGCAAGTTAGATATGCATAGCTAGCAGGGAGTCAGCCAAGCCCTCATCACCTTTAATGGCCATTAGGCACACACGCATGCTAGCACCTCCTAACCTTCCGGCACTTCGGACTTCGGTCCCTCCAAGGGTGTTCAACCGACAGCGTGTTGGGACCACACCCTTGGTGATAGGTGCTACACAAATGACGAAATGAATGAATGAATGAAACTGTCAACGTTGTAATGTTTGATGTTGGATATTCAAATGCAGAGTTTGACTCAATGAATATTGTTGCTGTTGTGGGAAGCTAGCTCTGTTTCAGCAAAGACATGGAGGAGGAATGAGGATTGGAAACACTTTCAGAAAGCGGCACCTTGTCTCCACAACAGACACCTGCTTCTCCTCGTTGCCGCTTCACAAACAAGGATTGCGAGTGAGAAATTGGCTTTCTTCGTCAGGTGTATTGACAAGCTTGGTCTCGGGTGCGTCCACAAATTAACCCAAACATCCTTTTGCACTTGCTCCCAAACAAACATCTATTTATTCATTGTATAACAACTTCCTAAATAAATATGGACCTTATTTAAGGAGCAAACACTGCCTTCAATCTGCTCTAAGTTTATAGTCCTGTCTGGGAAGGTTCCCAAAAGCCGGCGCTATTCAGCTTTGCTTGGAAAGTCTGAGTCAGCATGGAAAAACTGCCCAGTTGCTTTAACCATAACATATGCAGACTGCCTTCTGTAAACCTGAAGCCCCGGAAACCTTGTCTTTGGTAAGACTGTATCACATGTTTTCACTAGGGCAAAGTTTGACCTATTGCTAACACGCAGTGGTATTAGCACCAGGGAAGACTTTGCCCTCGTGCAGAAATGCAAGCAAAGTATAGTTTTTTTTGCAATACAGCAATTTTTGCCCTGGTGCTACTACTGTGCAAAATTGCACTTGTCGCGGTGCAAAGGTTTTCTAATTTGGACCCAATGTTTTTTGCACTAGGGCAAACTTTACCCGAATGTTAATACTGTATAACTGTGCACTCGCAGCGGGGCAATTTTTCTGTAATCTAGCTCCATAAATCAATCTGGTTTTATGTACCTGTGTATATACATGTCTGAGGTCATCATAATGGTGATGGCTGTACATCTATTTGCAATAGCTAGCGTCTGCTATCATGACGGCATCACTCCCCCTGATCCCCACTCATATGGACTCTTGCCCCTTCAGAGCTCTGAAGAAATGATGCAAGTGTTTGCATATTATGAAACCTGGTCATATTTTTCATTTTTTTATTTCCGCTATTTTTGGGTCACATTGGGATGGACTCGGTGTGCTGGAGCTGTCTGGAATAAATTCTCCTTATGAAAGGGCGCGTCTTTGCCTCGCTGGACAGCGAACAACAGCAACAGTCAGAGACCGTCTTCAACGTCGCGTCCCTTTCTGAGTCATCGACCCGCTGTCCTGGCCATCAGTGATGTCATTCCCTGGCGATGAGAGAGAAAGTCTTTTTGTGGGCAGGCTTGGGGCCAATGTTATGACACTCAATGCCCAAATGTGTCTTTCAAACCTGCCTTTCAGCATGACGTGTGACCCAAGTAACCAGTTCACACACACACCTCATGCGCCCAGATTAGAACTTGTTAAACAGTTTCAATGTTGGATCGAGTACAAGGAATGGGAACATTTATACAGTGAATGTGAATCGTATCCAAGTTCAAGAGCCCTCCGTAGGCTTATACTGAGGGATTTCAGCTCGAAACCAAGGCACCGCAGAAGCTGCGTCTACCTTAATGTTCACAGAGGAGGATCATGTTTTAGTTTCAATGAGACACTTGATTTTTTTGGTTGTACAAATATGTATTGATCACTTTCACCTCAATGATCTGACGCGTAAAGCTCTACATAATGTCATACTCTTAACGAGTAACCTTAAACGCACTGCCGTGTGTACAAACTCCAAAGGCGACGTCAGGTAAGTAATCGTCCAGTTGATTAGGCAATGACCGACCACTGGAACATCTGCCTACCAACACATCTCTAACCGCTCTCCCCAACTATCCATTCTCGGACCTATTTCTCAGACCTAATCACAATCTACAACACAGCATTGCGTTACATTAACACCATGCCCCATTCCTACACATCACCAAACACCTGTCCCTTGATATACTACAAGAATTACTATAGCTTCCGGGTCGAGGGTTTCCCCTAACAAACTGAGAAAACAAGCGCCACACGACAAAGTCCTTTGGCCCGCTGCATGTTTTTGGTGAAGCACTAGCTGCCTGAATGGGTCCAGCCACGCCGATCCATTCTTGAACTGACTAACTTAGGTATACATAAGCTTTATGCACCATAAATGCTGACGCCCCGTCATGGAATGAGGGAGTTAAAATAAGCCCAATCCATCTTCTGACACCCTTCAGGCAATCCAAACTTGATGTTTTTGCTGGCAGTCTAATCTGAATTGTCCTTTTGGATCTGTCCATAAGGCCATTCTATTGAGGATAATGCAATATTGTATTGCAATGTCTTATGTCTTGCTCCTTCAGGAAATGGTCCATCTCCCATGACGCTAGCTGCATACCATTGTCAGTTACAGGCTCTTTCAGTATTCCTTCATAATGAAAAACATCCCCCAAGAATTCAATTACAGCTTTTGTGATAACCTCTTGTACATATTTCTATCCGTGCTAAAATGAAGCGTTTAACTTGCCCAAGAGCTTCTTATGCAGCACCAGTGTCTAGCAAGGCCATTCAGGAGCAAGACCCATTTTCAAGGCGGTGTATTGCATACTCTGTGTGCACCATGTACATTCCTTCATTAACCTTTGCAAGTCCAGGTCCAATGCGATCCACTAATACACCCTCTCTCACATATGTATATCATGCCACTGTCCATGTGGCCTCCATGAGCAGCATCGGCTGTACATTTTCATACCCTATTGAGTGGGGGGGGGGCTTTTCCTCTCTAAACAGCATTTCCTCCCCCACACACATGTCTTCTGGGAATTTCCACAGTAATCTGGTCTCACTGACACCCTGTTAAAAGTCACCTATCCCTCGGAATCATATGTCCTCGCTCTTTGACATTACTCAACCACTGGACATTCCTCTCTTCTTTACTGCTGGTTCAGAACCCCGTCATCTTCCACCTGAGCTACTATCACTCAATCATCCTATTTTGGTCCACCCCACTACAGGTTTTTGTAATCAGTCACCAAATTCTTCGAAGCAAGCAATTATTTCGGGTTGGGCTGATTTTACCTAAAACAGTTGACCTAATCAAATTTGATCGAATTTATTTGACCTTTTTTCGGTCTAAAATGTGGGGGGCAGCCCCCGCAAACCCCTCCCGCACTTCCCCTCAATCTGATCTATACCCTTACCCACCCCCATATATATATTTAATTAAAAAAGGTTAATAAAAAGTGATCAAATGTTTTAGGTCAAATGTTTTTAGGTCAATTATGCTAATGCCATAATTTCACTACAGAATGATACTTTTGTAGCATCAACATCCATCTGCTTATTCTAGGTGAAGTGTTTTGTAACCCCTCCAGAGAAAAGTCAAGAACAAGTGGTTATTAAACCTTCCTAATCTCGAAAGTAAACTTATTAAAGTGCTCTGTGGCCCATTCACGTGCCAAAGCTTTTCTTTTCCGCTATCGAGTAATTCTTCTCCGCTCCTCAAAGCTGCCGAGAGACACATGTCATCACTATGTCCTCATTGTCCTTGGCCTGGGTTGGCATTGCTCCCAATCGCATCCGCTCGCACCCATTGTTAGAACAGTGGAATGTGTGGGGGTACACATTTGTTAACAATGTCCTCTGTGAACCTTCTAAATCCCTCTTCACACTCCTCAGACCAACACAACTGCAGACTATTCCTCAACAATCCTAGCAGAACCTCTCTTTTTAAAGCAAATGTTTGTTCATGCGGTGAGTAATTCTAAGCCCAGGGAGGTTCACAGCTGATCCTTGTCAACTGCTGTATGTGTTTCCTTTGTACTGTTCTGCTCTGCCACTGTGCCCTTTCAGTGGCATCCTGCTTTCACAGCCTTGGCACTTCCATTTCTAGGGGCTGTGCACCACGGATGTATGTGAGTTCTTCGAAAGTATTTCACCTAATGGAGATTTCACAGAATCCATTTCACCCAAAAATTCAATCTACTTTTTACTTTTTTTTATAATGCGGGGGAAAGGCCGCCCACAGCCCCCGTCACCCCTCCCTTCCCTAACTTAAACCCTTACCCCTCACCCCACCATTTATGCATTGCACATATTCAATTTCCCCTACAATTTTGGTGAAATAAATTTGGTGAAATTTCATTAGTTTAAATGGTATTCGAAGAAATCTACGGTAACAGTGCACCACACGGCTCACACCCTTGTTAAGAGAAAGTAATGTTCGATCCTTTCAATGTTCCCAGTCCTTCATGGTACTCACCCTACTTTTTAAGCAACATCACTATATCCATTTCAGGATCCAATGTTCTATGCACTCTTTTCTGGTGCCTCCAGCCTAATATGACAGCCCCTGCTTGGTAATATACAGCTGTCCTTCTATATGCTGATATTTCCATATGGGTTTTGCATTAGCACAGCCTGATATATCAATCTTTCCATATGCTCCCAGAGGAGCGTCAAGTTCCCACAATTCCTGCAGGTCTCTATCCATGCAAGTCTACCCATCTCTGGATATGAATGAGGGTGGCCACCCAGAGCCTGCCATCGTTTTTGGTTTTTGTGCATTCACTTGCATGGCACATTACAGCGCAACACTGGCCTCTTCATTAATGGGTAACACTAAATTGTTCACGCCATCTGCCCCTGCCTACTCTGTGCGCATCCCCAAATCACTTCTACTTTCTCTACACACCAAATGGCCCGTGTGCCACATTTACATCATGTCAACATTTGAATAAAATAAAATAAATGTTTCTATTTTGCAGCGCCACATGTAAGGGCATAGTAGGAGACTGGCACAAAGGTGGCATTTTTTTGGTCAAAGACATTTATTGAAAAATAAAAGAGAAAACCCTATCTGGCCCTATCACTCACAGAGGCTTCCCTGCCTCAACCAATACCAAGGATGTTGTCAGAATGTCGGTCGAAAACACATAGGGCCTCATTACGGGTTTGGCGGTAGCCATGCCGCTATTGGCGGCATGGCTGCCTCCAAAACCGGGTCCAGGTCCGGGTTCCCTGAATGGGGAAATACCGGGCCATTCCGAGTTTGGAGGGCCCGGTAATTCCTCCCTCAGGGAACCCGGACCTTCTCCATTCCCATTCGAGCCCCCATAGGGCTCAATGGGAATGGGAGAGGGAGCTAACAACGGGCTGATTACGACCGGCCCGTTGTTAGCTCCCTGGTCCCCTCGCAGGACCCGGTAAGGACGCCTGGTTTTACCAGGCGTCCTTACCGGGTCCCGCGAGGGGACCTCGTAATCAGGCGGAATGGGAATAACGGGTCCACACCCATTAGCGGACCCCGTTAACCCAATCCGCCTGACTCGTAATGAGGCCCATAGTGTACCGTTGTGTGTCCAAAACCTGTTTTCTTCCCTCACACTCAACTGAAACGAACTAAAGTGGCGACCTTCTTGGTTCAGAAGAATGACTTCTTTCTTCTGGGTGGTACCCCCACCTTCACTCATTGGGCAAAATGGAATGTTATTCGTCAAGGGCAGAACAGCAAAACAAACAGCCTCATTACAACCTTGCTGGTATCCTAGTGTTAAATCCACTAGGATACCGGCAAATGCTATCACTGGTTCCGGCCCTCGGACCGGTGGCATTACCGCCAGATTACGAGTGTCAGAGTGATGGTGTAAATCCCCATCCAAGTCCATATTGGCTAGACTTGTCACTTTGGTTCTTACTTAGTACTCTGCACTCTTTCCTCGCCTCAATACTAAATTGATCAGTCTCCAAAGAATAGAGTCCCTCCTCATCTTGGTATTAGGAAGGCAAACTCTATTTGGATAGTCGCTACTCTTCCTCGTCTCAGTACTAAATGGGCAATTCTCCCAGGAATTGATAGAGCCCGTCTTTATCTTGGTATTGTGAAGGGGAACTTCATTTGAATAGTCCTTGCTCTTCCTCGTCCCACCACTAAATGGGCAAGTCTCCCAGGAATTGATAGAGCCCGTCTTTATCTTGGTATTGTGAAGGGGAACTTCATTTGAATAGTCCTTGCTCTTCCTCGTCCCACCACTAAATGGGCAAGTCTCCCAGGAATTGATAGAGCCCGTCTTTATCTTGCTATTGTGAAGGGGAACTCCATTTGGATAGTTGCTACTCTTCCTTGTCCCAGCACTAAATGGGCCAGTCTCCCAGGAATTGATAGAGCCCGTCTTTATCTTGGTATTGTGAAGGGGAACTCCATTTGGATAGTCCTTGCTCTTCCTCGTCCCACCACTAAATGGGCAATTCTCCCAGGAATTGATAGAGCCCGTCTTTATCTTGCTATTGTGAAGGGGAACTCCATTTGGATAGTTGCTACTCTTCCTTGTCCCACCACTAAATGGGCAAGTCTCCCAGGAATTGATAGAGCCCGTCTTTATCTTGGTATTGTGAAGGGGAACTCCATTTGGATAGTCGCTACTCTTCCTCGTCCCACCACTAAATGGGCAAGTCTCCCAGGAATTGATAGAGCCCGTCTTTATCTTGCTATTGTGAAGGGGAACTCCATTTGGATAGTTGCTACTCTTCCTTGTCCCAGCACTAAATGGGCCAGTCTCCCAGGAATTGATAGAGCCCGTCTTTATCTTGGTATTGTGAAGGGGAACTCCATTTGGATAGTTGCTACTCTTCCTTGTCCCAGCACTAAATGGGCCAGTCTCCCAGGAATTGATAGAGCCCGTCTTTATCTTGGTATTGTGAAGGGGAACTCCATTTGGATAGTCCTTGCTCTTCCTCGTCCCACCACTAAATGGGCCAGTCTCCCAGGAATTGATAGAGCCCGTCTTTATCTTGGTATTGTGAAGGGGAACTCCATTTGGATAGTCCTTGCTCTTCCTCGTCCCACCACTAAATGGGCCAGTCTCCCAGGAATTGATAGAGCCCGTCTTTATCTTGGTATTGTGAAGGGGAACTCCATTTGGATAGTCCTTGCTCTTCCTCGTCCCACCACTAAATGGGCAAGTCTCCCAGGAATTGATAGAGCCCTTCTTTATCTTGCTATTGTGAAGGGGAACTCCATTTGGATAGTTGCTACTCTTCCTTGTCCCAGCACTAAATGGGCCAGTCTCCCAGGAATTGATAGAGCCCGTCTTTATCTTGGTATTGTGAAGGGGAACTCCATTTGGATAGTTGCTACTCTTCCTTGTCCCAGCACTAAATGGGCCAGTCTCCCAGGAATTGATAGAGCCCGTCTTTATCTTGGTATTGTGAAGGGGAACTCCATTTGGATAGTCCTTGCTCTTCCTCGTCCCACCACTAAATGGGCCAGTCTCCCAGGAATTGATAGAGCCCGTCTTTATCTTGGTATTGTGAAGGGGAACTCCATTTGGATAGTCCTTGCTCTTCCTCGTCCCACCACTAAATGGGCAAGTCTCCCAGGAATTGATAGAGCCCTTCTTTATCTTGCTATTGTGAAGGGGAACTCCATTTGGATAGTTGCTACTCTTCCTTGTCCCAGCACTAAATGGGCCAGTCTCCCAGGAATTGATAGAGCCCGTCTTTATCTTGGTATTGTGAAGGGGAACTCCATTTGGATAGTCCTTGCTCTTCCTCGTCCCACCACTAAATGGGCCAGTCTCCCAGGAATTGATAGAGCCCGTCTTTATCTTGGTATTGTGAAGGGGAACTCCATTTGGATAGTCCTTGCTCTTCCTCGTCCCACCACTAAATGGGCCAGTCTCCCAGGAATTGATAGAGCCCTTCTTTATCTTGCTATTGTGAAGGGGAACTCCATTTGGATAGTTGCTACTCTTCCTTGTCCCAGCACTAAATGGGCCAGTCTCCCAGGAATTGATAGAGCCCGTCTTTATCTTGGTATTGTGAAGGGGAACTCCATTTGGATAGTCCTTGCTCTTCCTCGTCCCACCACTAAATGGGCAAGTCTCCCAGGAATTGATAGAGCCCTTCTTTATCTTGCTATTGTGAAGGGGAACTCCATTTGGATAGTTGCTACTCTTCCTTGTCCCAGCACTAAATGGGCCAGTCTCCCAGGAATTGATAGAGCCCGTCTTTATCTTGGTATTGTGAAGGGGAACTCCATTTGGATAGTCCTTGCTCTTCCTCGTCCCACCACTAAATGGGCAAGTCTCCCAGGAATTGATAGAGCCCTTCTTTATCTTGCTATTGTGAAGGGGAACTCCATTTGGATAGTTGCTACTCTTCCTTGTCCCAGCACTAAATGGGCCAGTCTCCCAGGAATTGATAGAGCCCGTCTTTATCTTGGTATTGTGAAGGGGAACTCCATTTGGATAGTCCTTGCTCTTCCTCGTCCCACCACTAAATGGGCCAGTCTCCCAGGAATTGATAGAGCCCTTCTTTATCTTGGTATTGTGAAGGGGAACTCCATTTGGATAGTCCTTGCTCTTCCTTGTCCCACCACTAAATGGGCCAGTCTCCCAGGAATTGATAGAGCCCTTCTTTATCTTGGTATTGTGAAGGGGAACTCCATTTGGATAGTCCTTGCTCTTCCTCGTCCCACCACTAAATGGGCCAGTCTCCCAGGAATTGATAGAGCCCTTCTTTATCTTGGTATTGTGAAGGGGAACTCCATTTGGATAGTCCTTGCTCTTCCTTGTCCCACCACTAAATGGGCCAGTCTCCCAGGAATTGATAGAGCCCTTCTTTATCTTGGTATTGTGAAGGGGAACTTCATTTGAATAGTCCTAGCTCTTTCTCGTCCCAGTACTAAATGGGCCAGTCTCCCAGGAATTGATAAAGCCCGTCTTTATCTTGGTATTGTGAAGGGGTACTCCATTTGGATAGTACTTGCTCTTCCTCTTCCCAGTACTTCCTATACTGGAAGTGTAAGAGAAAACATGGGAACAGTGGGAATGGTACATGTATGGGTTGTGGAGGAAGGTGGGCAAGGTAAGGTGGGTTGTGGGGATACCATGTTCTCCCCAGGTCATCACTACTCCCATTGTGGGCTTCCCTCCACATGAGATCCACCCACTCACCTCCCTAGCCTCACAGGAAGGGGCCTCCTTTAGGAGAGAAGTGACGGCACCTGGGGATTTGTCACAGACACCTAAAATCAGCTAGTCTAGGATAATTAGCCTCAAAATGTACTAGCCAGGCAGGCATCACTCTTACGTGCAGCACCTCTAGATTGACAGAATGGTTCATGCTCATTGCAATTCCTCAACCATGTTGTGCAATGCACTGCTTAATTGTGTTATGCAATGTCAATCGAGACTGCCTCGGTTATCGCATATAACGAAATGTCCCTAACAAGGAGGATAACAAAACTGCTCCTGTTAAAATATTAAACAAGCTTCATGTTTGATCACTAAATTGATTTATCATCATACTGCAATTTAATTCACCATCTTATGCACATAACGAAAAGAACATTGAAATGAACTAAACGATGAAAGCAATATAAAAAAACGATGCATTGGGTTAAACCTTAGATGCATCAATAGCCTAATCTGCGGCACTCCAACAAAGAAACCACAATGCAAATATATCAACACAAAATTAGACATAAAACTAATTAGACAAGAAAAACTGCACAATACAAGAAATGAAATTATAACACAAATGAGCAACTCATAGAAATGCTTACATTTTGGAAACTTTTTGGCATTGACATTTGGAGAATCCTACCTATATCTAATACATTTTAAACAAAATAATCAAATTATGACCTCTCTTTTTCCAGAGGTAATGCTCTTTGATCCTCTGACTAGTTATTGTAGACAAGGGGGTTGACACTTAAGGCATTTGGGGGTATGCCAGTTTAGACATGCCTTCTTCAGGACCACACACATTTTGTTTCAGAAGTACCAGTACAAGTCCTATAAAGATTTCGAACAAGTTCCACATTCTATACTTTGTTCTCAGTTGTATTTGACAAAGAGCAGCACCACCGATGATTCACTCTTTCCTAGATAAATCGCCGAATGCATTCGGACACTCCTTAGGCTCGGTCCAATATCTTCCTCTCTAATCCTTTCTGTTCAATAATGGAAACCATTTCTCACACTGGGACTCACGTAAACATCTTAAGATGCTTTGATATTTTGCCTCTGTTTGTGTGCTTCATTTTGTGCCTCAGCACTTCGAGGCCATACCAATAGCAGTAAAGTGTTTTACAAAAGCCACGCAACATAGCATACCACCCTTCCTCCTGCAGGAGAAGGTGCCTCTTTCAGGGGTCAGTTTTGTATCAAATTAATTTGTGTTATGACAGGCTTAATGAAACCCTGCATGAGGTGTAAAGGGTTTCTGAAGGGTTCCCAAGTGTATCAACATCAAAGATCACCCTTTATCTTGCCTGCAGGAGAGGTGCCTTGTGAGTCCTTTTTGGTGGAAATGAATTTGTATTTCAATAGGTGTGAGTTTTTAAAGTGTTTGTGAAGGGTTTCCAAGTGTATCAGCAGCTCAGATCACCATTGCTCTTGTATGAGGGAAATGTGTTGTGCATAAGAGTCTGTTTTGGAGAAAAGTCATGTTTTCGAAAATTCCATTTAATTGTGTTGAACCTGAGGACTGTCTGGCTTCTCAGTCTGTTTACAGTATACTTGGACAACCCACCAGTCCATTTCAGTCATGTACAAGGAGCAGACACCATTACTCGAAGCTACTTAATCAAAGACTTCTCCCTACTGACACATGCCAACCTAGGTAGGCAACTCCTGATCAGGGCAGTGGTTAAAAAGTGGTAGGATGTATGCAAATTATTCCCAGATGAGGCCAGCAACCACGAAAGAGGGTCCCAGTCTCCACAACGCCCCAAAAACTCTTAGATGTTTGCCAACAGGCCCTAATGGATGCCCGGGCAGCAGTCTCCTGGCTGTATCTTTAGCAGGGAAAACACATGCAAAAGGCCACCTTTACATGGAAGCATCTCCAGCTTACTCACTTATACCTAGTATTGGACAGGCCATTCATGGACTTTCATGGGGTGAGGGACTCTCAAATGCTAGAGCTTCAGCACACTGTCATGTACATTGTTGGTCCGCAGCATCAAAATGTCCCTCCCGGCTCCTCACCATCAGTGCTGTAAAATGGCCTTACTATGGCATAAAGCGCTACATCTGTGCAATGGATATGCTCCTGTATAAGTTTCTTTGGGACACTCTTACTACTTACCGTGTAAGTTACAATTGAGATGTCTAAAAAGAAGCCTCACTAAACTCTACACAATGGACCAGTGGAAGAGAGGGATATTCTCTTACAGTATGTTTGTCTTTTCATCAATACCAACAAACCAATCCTTTCAATGTCAAAAATAAATTCTATTTAATTAAAACATAAACATTTTTAAAAAACATCGAATTTTTACAATTCATTTTTCAAAAAATCCTTAGATCCAGTGATCTGTAAATATTCCAGGCTGGTTACAGAAAATGCAGCTCACATCTCCAGTCGCCTACCATTCATTCATAGTCATTCTACATCACATTCATACTTCATCTCTAATCTCTCTCAAGACCTTTTTTAATTAGGTCACCCTTGTCCACTACTGCGTTTATTCTAATTCCTTATATCTACTACTAGGTGGCATGATCTGTGTAGCTCTAATCTCGCAGATTTTTATCGTCTGCACATGTTTCAGTTATCTCTGGACTTCTACTCAAGTCCCCTAGTACAGCAACCTTCTTCAGGACGGGAGAGACAGCACCCTCTCTATGCCCTGTCTCATTTGGTAGGGTGAGCCATAGCACCTCCGCTGTGCACTCTGTGGGGGTGATTCAGACAAAAGGATTTATCCACCTTCACAAACAGGTCCTATCCGCCAAAACATGGTTCGACATCAGCAAGTCGGATGGTTAATTATCCACTTGATGGATCTTCCTATTAATATCCAGATATATCTGCGTCTCTCGCAGTGATCTTCCTTCACTATTAGATGATTCCTGTGACCCGGTCTATTTAATTCCTGGCCATGTGGTTTGCTCATCTGGTCATCAATTCTTAAATTCTTGAATTCCCGGCCGGTATCATGTGCCGTATCAATATTTCATATGTCAATATTTCGTGCCTGGTACCCTTCAATGATTTTTTCTTAGGCTTCTCGTTTCATTCTCGGGCCCCTGGCATTATCCCCTGAAAGGGCTGAGTGTGGGGAATGGATGCCTTTGGCCTTTTTCTCAATATCTAGTCTTTGCATCGAATGCCTTACCATAGAAAGAAATGCATTGAAAATACAAGCATCAAATGCCTTTTTTTCAATGGTAAAGGGTTTATTTTCATTATAATGTGTTTTGAGGTTACAAAAGAGGGGGTTGGGGGGGACCCCCCATTAAAAAAAAGAAACAAAATGCATTCAATGCTTTTTTTCGATGCTTTTTTTTCTATGGTAAGGCATTCGATGCTTCGGCATTCGATGCAAAGACTATAAACCGTCTTCTCCCTTTCACCACCGTTCCCAACTTCCTCTGAAGACATGGGGCCTCATTACGAGCATGGAGGTGATGAAAATAGGAAGGCAGAATGGTATTACCGGCATCGTTAACGGTCCGGGCCATTACGACCCGACAACCCGCCAATACCGCCACTGCCCGTACCGTGCCCCTTCATACCGGCATGCGCGTATACACGCGCCCCTTTGCGGCGGAAATACCGGGATGCCGCTAATAGGAGGACATCACAAGTTATGCGAGCATGCACTTACCGGCATCCCAAAGGCGGTAATTAGGGCCTGCACGACGGTGCCAACACAGGCATCCCGGGCCACCGGTAAATATCAACCTGCAGTGTAGGCAACTGCCACAGGTGCACACAATCACCACAGGTGAAGTCAATGGAGCCTGTCCCAGTACAAAAGGAGTACACCCACACACCACACTCCTTCCCACACCATAATGATACCACTAGCTGTTGCAATCATGGGGCTGGAGGACATGCCTGTACTGCTACAACCACAGCAACAACAGCAACTACAGCTACAACAACAGACAGCACAGAGGAGACGCAGGAGGAGAAGGAGGGTGAGACAGGCCCAGAAGTAAAACCAGACGTCCTTTCCGGGTCCCGCAAGGGGATCAAGGAGCTAATAACGGGCCCGTTATTACCGGGCCCCTTATTAGCTCCATCCCCATTCCCATTGAGCCCTATAGGAGCTCAATGGGAATGGGGATCGGTTCCTTCAAGGAGGAATTACCGGGTCCTCCAATGTTGGAATGACCCGGTTATTCCTCATTGAAGGAACCCGGTACTGGAACGCGGTATGGAGGCAGCCATGCCCTTATTAAGGGCATGGCTGCCTCCATACTCGTAATGAGGCCCTAGCGGACCATATTGCAGTACACAATACATCAAATTAATCTGTGTGCATACATACAGGGACATGTGCATGTCAACACCAAATAGCTGCGGCCATGGCCGTGAATCCTAAAGGTGGCAGCTGAGAATGACTCACACATACCTCTTTGTGCTCCCATGCAGATGATGAAGGCTATCCCTTGAAGCCGTGGCTTCTTACCCTTGTGCGGAACCCACGTAACAGGCACGAAAAGCAGTACAATCGAGTTCATACCCGTACCCGTGTCGTGATTGAGCAGACCTTTGGCCTAGTCAAGACGCGGTTCCGCTGCCTAAGCAGGTCTGGTGGAGCACTCCTTTATGGCCCTGAGAAGGTGGCAAAGATCTCCATGGCCTGTGTCATGCTGCACAACATGTGCATCCGGAGAAATGTACCACTGCCACCTGACATTGACATGCATACACCGGGTCAGGATGATGAGGATGATGATGGAGGAGAAGCAGCACCCCTGCCAGTACGTGAAGCACAAGATGGCTGTGCTGTATGACAATCACTGATTGGTGAATATTTCTGAACTACAGGGACGTTGATGGTTATGTGTGAGTGCTACACTGAGCACTGGGTCCGTGTGGACATGGACACAGGGTGTGTGGGGAGTTGGGCACTGTGTAGTGTCATGAATAGAATGAACACACACAAAATGTACAATGTCCAGGCATAAAATGATTATGCACACAACGGGTGTATTAATGAAAATTACAGAAAAGTGCTTCCTCCCTCCACCACTCACATGCCCTCCCCTCTCCCCAAAACACCCAAACACCCTATACCCCCAATGAACACCCCATACCCCCAATGAACACCTCATACCCCCAATAAACACCCCATACCCCCAATAAACACCCCATACCCCCAATAAACACCCCCTTAATCCCCCATACACCACCAACACCACCTCACCCACTGTCATCCCACACTATTTGCAGGCTTTTTTGTGTGTCCGGGTCAGCATTTCAGTCTGCCTTGCAATCTGCCTTGTCATCCGCACAGGGCTGGAGGGTGTGGAGGATGCAGGTGTGGAGGATGGGGTGGATGCAGTTGGGATTGGCACCGCTGGTGCAGGTTGTTGGCTCTGCATGTGTTGTAGCAGGTTTAGGGTTAAAGATTTGAACACAAAGTTTCAAAATACAATACTTTCGAAACAAAAGGACGAGAAAAAAAAAATCAAATGCTCTTTTTTTTGGGGGGGGGTCCCATCCCAAACCCCCGTTTTTTGGCCAAAACTACTAATTTTACCTAGACCAAAAAAAAAAGACATTAAAAAAAGGCATTCAGTCTTTTTTTTCGGTCCTTTTGATTTGAATGTGTTGCATTCGATCCTTTTGAATTTCAAATGATGACCGGACACCGTTTTAGCATGCTGGTCAGGACATGTGTGACGGCCCCCAAACTGTCACGGATAATGACTGCACAGGCATTAATGGCGGCAGTGTTCCCAGCAACGGCCTGACAGATCTCTCGCCGTGTCTCCTCGCTGTCAGCCACATAGTAGCGCACAAGGTCAATCATGGAGTCCTGCCTTGCCTCCACCCTTGACAGCCGTGCCTCCAGGTCAGTGGGAGCAGCAGAGGGTGAGGGTGCTCTGGCTGGGTGTGCCATTGCAGGGCTGTCCTCTGGGGTGGTACTGAGGTCGGAACTGTGCAGTAGAACTGCAGAATCCAGAATTGGGCTGGAGAGTGTGCCCTGAGTGGCGTGTTGGGGGGCGGACAGGGGGCTTGGGGTGTGTGGACATTCCACATGGATTGTTCCATCCAGGTCCACGTACGCCTCCGCTCCTACATCCACGTCACTGAGTGGGGCTGTGGCTGCTGCCTCACCCACTGAACTTGTGGCAGCGGAATGGGTGCCACTAGCCTCCCCTTTAGCTGTTGTTGGCAGCTCTGTGGTCGCAGTCTCATTCGCTGCTGTGGGGTCCTCATGTGCCTGGATGGCCTGTGCACTTGCCCTGGCTTGCACTGTGGGCTGTAATGCTGCCCCGGAGGTGGATTGGCCAGTGCCAGGTGGTCTGGCCCTGGACGTGGATGGCCTTGTGGAAGGGTCCTGACTCCCACCTTCTCCATCAGTGCCTGGGGGGGAAGAAGAGATGCAGGGCATCAGTGATGGTGTTTGTTTCGAAACAAAAGGACGAGAAAAAAAAAATCAAATGCTCTTTTTTTTTGGGGGGGGTCCCATCCCAAACCCCCGTTTTTTGGCCAAAACTACTAATTTTACCTAGACCAAAAAAAAAGACATTAAAAAAAGGCATTCAGTCTTTTTTTTCGGTCCTTTTGATTTGAATGTGTTGCAGGTAATTTTCCTTCCATGTGGCAACCCCTAAACTTTTTGCTGTTGTTTTTCACCTTGTTCTTGACTTTGCCAGAGAAGTGCAGCCTTCTGCCGCACTCCTCTGGGCTTTCGCTCCTTTCTTACGGGGAAACGGACATGCCCTTAAGACAGTCAGTACCGGGGAACGCTGTTTCCCGTAGTTTCTTTTATTATGTTGCGGTTTTCGTGCAACATGACACAAGAGGGCACTGTAAGCTAAGTTACAGCTCTCTTGGGTCTCTAGCCTTCTACAGGCCCTAGATACTCGTTTAGGATTGTATCTGATCGGTGCAAGAGATTCAGGGACGGGAATGGTGGCAGCGATCGTTTCTTGTGTTTTGAGCTCCTTTTGGCGTTCTAAGCGCGTTTCTCGCGCTTAACCCAAAATGGTGGCCCGGCTCCCAAAATGGCCAGACCACGAGGCTCCTTTGTCCTGTCCGCTGACCGTCTTGCTCCCTTCACCTTCCCCAGGTCGAGCCGACCCGGGGCCTTCCTTATTTGGGCATGTACTTTCCCGCGAAACACGGATGCTTTTGCGGGCTTCTACATGTCTTGTGTGTGCCTCCAGGATGTGGGCTGGGATGTCTGGTCCCAATACACATCCTGGGTGCCAGAGAGTCTAGGGTGGTGCGAATGCCTGGGACCACCGTGGTCCGTGATTGGTCCAAGAATGGTGTGAGTGTTGATGAGCGGATCTCCCATTGGGTCCCCTCCGTTTTGGCGCGAAGGGAACCGTGGATAAGAGGGGGCTGGAAAGACCACTACCATGTCGATCTCCTGAGTTCTCACGAATGAAGGAATACAGGAGCCAAGTATCCTGCAACCAAGAGGCTGGACCGAGGAATCGCTGGTGACCCTCTGAAGGACTTCTCCTCTGCACTGGTGTCGCCTTGTGAAACCCTTTTCACCTTTGATCGAACCAGAAGGCCTGTACTGGTACTTCAACCCTTGGAATAGCGGGAACAGCTATTCTCGGCATCTTCACCATCTCCTGCCAGTAAGCCTTCGGAAGTGTCTCTGGGCCATCCAGCTGACTGACCAGCTTACACGGGAGTCTTGCTCTGTAACCGCCGCCAGGTTGTGTAGTATTTCGAGTCCTTGTCACTCTCACACGCTTCGTACACTTGGCGTTCCCAGGTCTGAAGTGAGTAGTGTACATTTGGCTCAGATACACACGGCCGCTCCGTTGCCCTGCTGTGGTAACAAACTGTGCGGGTTTCTTCGATTGGGACATCTTTTTACTCAACACGACGACGAGGCGTTCCCTGCTCTTCTGAACCTGCCAGCTGCTGAAACTGACGCGGAGAAGCCTGGGTCTGCTTGCATCGGGGACCGGTGAGTAGCATAGCTAGGATCTGGTCGCCCTCCTGCAGGAGCCCATTGCTTTTCCCCGCTGTGTCAAACAGCACCCTTTTCCGTATTCGCGCTCTGCTTCTGCCCACTGTGGAGGCTGCGCTTGAGTCGCGGAACTTGTTCTTCTTCTTTTGTGCACTAAACTGAACTGCCTGATTTCCCTCGAAGAGCTTCTCCTTTTGCCCGTTGGCACCAGCGCGTGCAGGTACTTTTGAGCACAAGGCTCCACTCTTCGCAGGGCTCTGACTTCCATCTAGTTAGGTGCCTCTGAAGGCGAACTGGGTCTAAGCATTATTGCGCACTGCCTGTTTTCCCTCCCTTTTAGGTGGACTACACATTTTGTGCATATAACGCTTGAGACCTGTTGTATTTGTATATATATTGTGTTGATATGGTATGTGTTGGTTTACTATCGTTATATTGTGATTTTCTCGCTACGGTCATTGTTTTAAAGGCCTTGAAATAAATGTGTATATATTTTTAATATAACAACTGTTTGGAGTAGTTTGTAAGTGATCTTGCTTTGTGTGCTCATTGTGGGCTTTCAGTCACCCTCACCCCTCTTGAGACCTAGTCTTGACCGCCGCGATCGCTACCTTGATTGGTCTGGCTTGTCCAGAGGTTACCCTGTTCCAAGTAATTAGGTTGGCCTTCTGAACTTCTGCGCCACCAGGACAGAGTTCAGAAATCCGTCTTAACAGTGTTACATGCAAGAAGCATGAGATGGTGCTGTACAGTATGTCATTTCTCACGCATTGCAATCTTATAGGTGTGTCACACAGGGTAGTTTCAGGGGGGGCATATTGGCATTAGCCGTGGCATCTCCATTCGGCACTGATGCGCACCAGGTGGTATGCCATTGTATTTGGCTTTGTGTGATGTGTTACATGCAAATGGTCCCTGTGTGTTGGGTGTCTGTTGGTAATGGGATTGGCACACAGCATGCATTTCAGTGTGTCAGGTTTTGGGCCTCCATCTGGACATGGATCTATGCATGTGTGTACGATGGGCCATGCATTGCCTTGGCTCGGCTCACTTTCACATCAGTTGTGCTATGTCATGGTTTGGCCTCCTGGGGTTTTCAGGGTCACTCACCTCCATCTCCAGATGTCGTGGCACCCGTCTCCATTTCCCCGAAGCCCTCTATCGACTCCATCTGGATGGTTGTGCTTCAGGTTTCCTCCCAGTGCATGAGTTTCATCGGTGAGTGTGCACCCCCGCCTGTGGCCATGGCCTCCCTACGATTGCTTGAACAGGATGTTCCGGACCCTGAGACGAAGGTCATCCCATCTTTTTTTGCAGTCTTTGACTGTGCGGGGGGTGGTGCCTACCGCTGACACCTTGCGTGCTACCTCCTCCCAGATTTCCTTCTTCCTCAGCTGCACCTCCCTTTTGAGGTTATTTGTGAATACGTCATCGGCGTGGGCAGCAAGGGTATCTGCCAGCATATTTAATTCCACATCTGAGAAGTGCTTCTTGCGCAGGCGGGGGGTGGTTTTACGGGTAGCCTTGGACGTGATGTATACAATGGCCCTGGTCTCTCCTCTATAGCAGTGGTGGTTTGAGAGGATTGCAATGGATTGTGTTTTTAAAGATGGCCGCCAGAGCATTTCCCGTTCCGACATGATGACGTTACTTCTGGGTCCGGTATTAGCATGTTGTTATTACCAGGTCATTATTAAGGGGTTGCTCCTTGGTGGAGGCGGTATTGGCGGGTCCCGTGATGGCGCTATCAGGGGGTTGGAGGGCCTTTATCAGCATGGCGGTATGGCCATTACCTGTGCTTGTCTCCAATCTGACCAAAATAGTCAACAACAATAGTCAATAGATCAACAATAAACAATATTTTCTGCAAGATGAAAAGGGTTGTACCTTAGTCCAGCCCAACATTTCTTTATAGAGAACAAACAGCAACCTGTGCTTGTCTCCAATCTGACCAAAATAGTCAACAACCGGTACCTAGTACAGCTCCCAAACGTATCGTGGGCTGTACTGGTATCTGAACATAGGTAGTTTCGACGATCAAATTACAATGTCTAAGCTGTCTATCTCTCGTCGTAGCAGGAGAGAGAAGGCTTGACAATCGTCTTCCTCAGGACAGGGCCGATTAGGTGATAAATTCTAAAATCTAAACATACAGATTCTCTACATTTGAATAATCAAGAACCGTCTGGGGCCACCTAGTACAAACAATAACTTTCTAGGGCCACATAGTACAGATAGTGTCTTTTGAATTCATTCCATATATCCGATCTTCTTCAGTTAGTTCTTCCTCAATGCACCCAGATGTTCAATAAATTCCCTTTGAAGGGAGAAATTCCCATTGGGTGTATTTCGAAAAATAGCCATCAGGGTAGAGAGAAGAAATAAAATTTCTCTTGATGACACTCCCCTGGGATCTTGTCCAGATGCACAGTAGTTCAGGCTAAGTGGGGAGAAAACATCCCATCAACCGGTAATCCTGTGCAGATCCGATCCTCCTCAATGATGGTTAAACGCCCGCAGAGTTTCCACCATGGTTCTTTCCACGGGCAGAACAAAATGTCTCTCTCTCTCTCACAAAGAGTGCCGCACCTTCAAAGTAAGGTACCTTTATTCAGGAAATGACTCCTGTCCGAGCGGGCTGGAAAACACAGACTATTCGAATAGTCTGTGTTTTCCAGCCCGCTCGGACAGGAGTCATTTCCTGAATAAAGGTACCTTACTTTGAAGGTGCGGCACTCTTTGTGAGAGAGAGAGAGACATTTTGTTCTGCCCGTGGAAAGAACCATGGTGGAAACTCTGCGGGCGTTTAACCATCATTGAGGAGGATCGGATCTGCACAGGATTACCGGTTGATGGGATGTTTTCTCCCCACTTAGCCTGAACTACTGTGCATCTGGACAAGATCCCAGGGGAGTGTCATCAAGAGAAATTTTATTTCTTCTCTCTACCCTGATGGCTATTTTTCGAAATACACCCAATGGGAATTTCTCCCTTCAAAGGGAATTTATTGAACATCTGGGTGCATTGAGGAAGAACTAACTGAAGAAGATCGGATATATGGAATGAATTCAAAAGACACTATCTGTACTAGAAAGTTATTGTTTGTACTAGGTGGCCCCAGACGGTTCTTGATTATTCAAATGTAGAGAATCTGTATGTTTAGATTTTAGAATTTATCACCTAATCTGCCCTGTCCTGAGGAAGACGATTGTCAAGCCTTCTCTCTCCTGCTACGACGAGAGATAGACAGCTTAGACATTGTTATTTGATCGTCGAAACTACCTATGTTCAGATACCAGTACAGCCCACGATACGTTTGGGAGCTGTACTAGGTACCGGTTGTTGACTATTTTGGTCAGATTGGAGACAAGCACAGGTTGCTGTTTGTTCTCTATAAAGAAATGTTGGGCTGGACTAAGGTACAACCCTTTTCATCTTGCAGAAAATATTGTTTATTGTTGATCTGCGTGACTTTGGTGTCCTACATAACTCTTTAAGCCTCACTAACTA